>NC_136891.1:15374192-15974192 GCF_949152265.1 Phoxinus phoxinus
CTGATGTGTTATTAACGAAATATGGTACCCAGAACATGCACCTTTATTTGCCGACAAAGCATACTGGAGGTGTCATTACTTTAGTATTTCTCAAGTTCTTAAAAAAACAAGCATGTGGAAGTATAGATAATTTCATTCTTAAATGAAATCACGCATTACAACATTTTCTGATGTGTTATTAATGAAATATGGTGCCCAGAACATGCACCTTTATTTGCCGACAAAGCAGACTGGAGGTGTCATTACTTTAGTATTTCTCAAGTTCTCAAAAAAACAAGCATGTGGAAGTATAGATAATTTCATTCTTAAATGAAATCAAGCATTACAACATTTTCTGATGTGTTATTATTTAAATATGGTACCCAGAATATGCCTCTCCATGCAGCTTTGTGTGCCAACGAAGCATACTGGAGGTGTCATTACTTTATTATTTCACAAGTTCTCAAAAAAACAAGCATGTGGAAGTATAGATAATTTAATTCTTAAATGAAATCAATCATTACAACATTTTCTGATGTGTTATTAACGAAATATGGTACCCAGAACATGCAACTTTATTTGCCGACAAAGCATACTGGAGGTGTCATTACTTTATTATTTCACAAGTTCTCAAAAAAACAAGCATGTGGAAGTATAGATAATTTCATTCTTAAATGAAATCAAGCATTACAACATTTTCTGATGTGTTATTAACGAAATATGGTACCCAGAACATGCAACTTTATTTGCCGACAAAGCATACTGGAGGTGTCATTAATTTAGTATTTCTCAAGTTCTTAAAAAAACAAGCATGTGGAAGTATAGATAATTTCATTATTAAATGAAATCAAGCATTACAACACTTTCTGATGTGTTATTAACGAAATATGGTACCCAGAATATGCCTCTCCATGCAGCTTTGTGTGCCGACAAAGCAGACTGGAGGTGTCATTACTTTAGTATTTCACAAGTTTTCAAAAAAACAAGCATGTGGAAGTATAGATAATTTCATTATTAACTGAAATCAAGCATTACAACACTTTCTGATGTGTTATTAACGAAATATGGTGCCCAGAATATGCCTCTCCATGCAGCTTTGTGTGCCGACAAAGCAGACTGGAGGTGTCATTACTTTAGTATTTCACAAGTTCTCAAAAAAACAAGCATGTGGAGGTATAGATCATTTCATTCTTAAACGAAATCAAGCATTACAACACTTTCTGATGTGTTATTAACGAAATATGGTACCCAGAATATGCCTCTCCATGCAGCTTTGTGTGCCGACAAAGCAGACTGGAGGTGTCATTACTTTAGTATTTCACAAGTTCTCAAAAAAACAAGCATGTGGAGGTATAGATAATTTCATTCTTAAATGAAATCAAGCATTACAACACTTTCTGATGTGTTATTATTGAAATATGGTACCCAGAATATGCCTCTCCATGCAGCTTTGTGTGCCGACGATGCATACTGGAGGTGTCACTACTTTAATATTTCACAAGTTCTCAAAAAAACAAGCACATAGAGGTATAGATCATTTCATTCTTAAACGAAATCTTGCATTACAACATTTTCTGATGTGTTATTAACGAAATATGGTACCCAGAATATGCACCTTTATTTGCCGACAAAGCATACTGGAGGTGTCATTACTTTAGTATTTCTCAAGTTCTCAAAAAAACAAGCATGTGGAAGTATAGATAATTTCATTCTTAAATGAAATCAAGCATTACAACATTTTCTGATGTGTTATTATTGAAATATGGTACCCAGAATATGCCTCTGAATATGAATATTACACCTCCAGAATATGCAAATAAAGGTGCATGTTCTGGGTACCATATTTCAATAATAACACATCAGAAAATGTTGTAATGCTTGATTTCGTTTAAGAATGAAATGATCTATTCCTCTACGTGCTTGTTTTTTTGAGAACTTGAGAAATACTAAAGTAATGACACCTCCAGTATGCATCGTCGGCACACAAAGCTGCATGGAGAGGCATATTCTGGGTACCATATTTCAATAATAACACATCAGAAAATGTTGTAATGCTTGATTTCATTTAAGAATGAAATTATCTATACTTCCACATGCTTGTTTTTTTGAGAACTTGAGAAATACTAAAGTAATGACACCTCCAGTATGCTTTGTCGGCAAATAAAGGTGCATATTCTGGGAACCATATTTCGTTAATAACACATCAGAAAATGTTGTAATGCAAGATTTCGTTTAAGAATGAAATTATCTATACCTCTATGTGCTTGTTTTTTTGAGAACTTGTGAAATATTAAAGTAATGACACCTCCAGTATGCTTTGTCGGCAAATAAAGTTGCATATTCTGTGTACCATATTTCGTTAATAACACATCAGAAAATGTTGTAATGCTTGATTTCATTTAAGAATGAAATTATCTATACCTCCACATGCTTGTTTTTTTGAGAACTTGAGAAATACTAAAGTAATGACACCTCCAGTCTGCTTTGTCGGCAAAATCAAGGTGCATGTTCTGGGTACCATATTTCGTTAATAACACATCAGAAAATGTTGTAATGCAAGATTTCGTTTAAGAATGAAATGATCTATACCTCCACATGCTTGTTTTTTTGAGAACTTGTGAAATATTAAAGTAATGACACCTCCAGTATGCATCGTCGGCACACAAAGCTGCATGGAGAGGCATATTCTGGGTACCATATTTCAATAATAACACATCAGAAAATGTTGTAATGCTTGATTTCATTTAAGAATGAAATTATCTATACTTCCACATGCTTGTTTTTTTGAGAACTTGAGAAATACTAAAGTAATGACACCAGTCTGCTTCGTCGGCACACAAAGCTGCATGGAGAGGCATATTCTGGGTACCATATTTCAATAATAACACATCAGAAAATGTTGTAATGCTTGATTTCGTTTAAGAATGAAATTATCTATACTTCCACATGCTTGTTTTTTTGAGAACTTGTGAAATACTAAAGTAATGACACCTCCAGTATGCTTCGTCGGCACACAAAGCTGCATGGAGAGGCATATTCTGGGTACCATATTTCGTTAATAACACATCAGAAAATGTTGTAATGCTTGATTTCGTTTAAGAATGAAATTATCTATACTTCCACGTGCTTGTTTTTTTGAGAACTTGAGAAATACTAAAGTAATGACACCTCCAGTATGCATCGTCGGCACACAAAGCTGCATGGAGAGGCATATTCTGGGTACCATATTTCAATAATAACACATCAGAAAATGTTGTAATGCTTGATTTCATTTAAGAATGAAATTATCTATACTTCCACATGCTTGTTTTTTTGAGAACTTGAGAAATACTAAAGTAATGACACCTCCAGTATGCTTTGTCGGCAAATAAAGGTGCATATTCTGGGTACCATATTTCGTTAATAACACATCAGAAAATGTTGTAATGCAAGATTTCGTTTAAGAATGAAATGATCTATACCTCTATGTGCTTGTTTTTTTGAGAACTTGTGAAATATTAAAGTAGTGACACCTCCAGTATGCATCGTCGGCACACAAAGCTGCATGGAGAGGCATATTCTGGGTACCATATTTCAATAATAACACATCAGAAAGTGTTGTAATGCTTGATTTCATTTAAGAATGAAATTATCTATACCTCCACATGCTTGTTTTTTTGAGAACTTGTGAAATACTAAAGTAATGACACCTCCAGTCTGCTTTGTCGGCACACAAAGCTGCATGGAGAGGCATATTCTGGGTACCATATTTCGTTAATAACACATCAGAAAGTGTTGTAATGCTTGATTTCAGTTACTAATGAAATTATCTATACCTCCACATGCTTGTTTTTTTGAGAACTTGTGAAATACTAAAGTAATGACACCTCCAGTCTGCTTTGTCGGCACACAAAGCTGCATGGAGAGGCATATTCTGGGCACCATATTTCGTTAATAACACATCAGAAAGTGTTGTAATGCTTGATTTCAGTTAATAATGAAATTATCTATACTTCCACATGCTTGTTTTTTTGAAAACTTGTGAAATACTAAAGTAATGACACCTCCAGTCTGCTTTGTCGGCACACAAAGCTGCATGGAGAGGCATATTCTGGGTACCATATTTCGTTAATAACACATCAGAAAGTGTTGTAATGCTTGATTTCATTTAATAATGAAATTATCTATACTTCCACATGCTTGTTTTTTTAAGAACTTGAGAAATACTAAATTAATGACACCTCCAGTATGCTTTGTCGGCAAATAAAGTTGCATGTTCTGGGTACCATATTTCGTTAATAACACATCAGAAAATGTTGTAATGCTTGATTTCATTTAAGAATGAAATTATCTATACTTCCACATGCTTGTTTTTTTGAGAACTTGTGAAATAATAAAGTAATGACACCTCCAGTATGCTTTGTCGGCAAATAAAGTTGCATGTTCTGGGTACCATATTTCGTTAATAACACATCAGAAAATGTTGTAATGATTGATTTCATTTAAGAATTAAATTATCTATACTTCCACATGCTTGTTTTTTTGAGAACTTGTGAAATAATAAAGTAATGACACCTCCAGTATGCTTCGTTGGCACACAAAGCTGCATGGAGAGGCATATTCTGGGTACCATATTTAAATAATAACACATCAGAAAATGTTGTAATGCTTGATTTCATTTAAGAATGAAATTATCTATACTTCCACATGCTTGTTTTTTTAAGAACTTGAGAAATATTAAATTAATGACACCTCCAGTATGCTTTGTCGGCAAATAAAGTTGCATGTTCTGGGTACCATATTTCGTTAATAACACATCAGAAAATGTTGTAATGCAAGATTTCGTTTAAGAATGAAATGATCTATACCTCCACATGCTTGTTTTTTTGAGAACTTGTGAAATATTAAAGTAATGACACCTCCAGTATGCTTTGTCGGCAAATAAAGTTGCATATTCTGTGTACCATATTTCGTTAATAACACATCAGAAAATGTTGTAATGCTTGATTTCATTTAAGAATGAAATTATCTATACCTCCACATGCTTGTTTTTTTGAGAACTTGAGAAATACTAAAGTAATGACACCTCCAGTCTGCTTTGTCGGCAAATAAAGGTGCATGTTCTGGGTACCATATTTCGTTAATAACACATCAGAAAATGTTGTAATGCAAGATTTCGTTTAAAAATGAAATGATCTATACCTCCACATGCTTGTTTTTTTGAGAACTTGTGAAATATTAAAGTAATGACACCTCCAGTATGCATCGTCGGCACACAAAGCTGCATGGAGAGGCATATTCTGGGTACCATATTTCAATAATAACACATCAGAAAATGTTGTAATGCTTGATTTCATTTAAGAATGAAATTATCTATACTTCCACATGCTTGTTTTTTTGAGAACTTGAGAAATACTAAAGTAATGACACCTCCAGTCTGCTTCGTCGGCACACAAAGCTGCATGGAGAGGCATATTCTGGGTACCATATTTCAATAATAACACATCAGAAAATGTTGTAATGCTTGATTTCGTTTAAGAATGAAATTATCTATACTTCCACATGCTTGTTTTTTTGAGAACTTGTGAAATACTAAAGTAATGACACCTCCAGTATGCTTCGTCGGCACACAAAGCTGCATGGAGAGGCATATTCTGGGTACCATATTTCGTTAATAACACATCAGAAAATGTTGTAATGCTTGATTTCGTTTAAGAATGAAATTATCTATACTTCCACGTGCTTGTTTTTTTGAGAACTTGAGAAATACTAAAGTAATGACACCTCCAGTATGCATCGTCGGCACACAAAGCTGCATGGAGAGGCATATTCTGGGTACCATATTTCAATAATAACACATCAGAAAATGTTGTAATGCTTGATTTCATTTAAGAATGAAATTATCTATACTTCCACATGCTTGTTTTTTTGAGAACTTGAGAAATACTAAAGTAATGACACCTCCAGTATGCTTTGTCGGCAAATAAAGGTGCATATTCTGGGTACCATATTTCGTTAATAACACATCAGAAAATGTTGTAATGCAAGATTTCGTTTAAGAATGAAATGATCTATACCTCTATGTGCTTGTTTTTTTGAGAACTTGTGAAATATTAAAGTAATGACACCTCCAGTATGCATCGTCGGCACACAAAGCTGCATGGAGAGGCATATTCTGGGTACCATATTTCGTTAATAACACATCAGAAAGTGTTGTAAGGCTTGATTTCATTTAAGAATGAAATTATCTATACCTCCACATGCTTGTTTTTTTGAGAACTTGTGAAATACTAAAGTAATGACACCTCCAGTCTGCTTTGTCGGCACACAAAGCTGCATGGAGAGGCATATTCTGGGTACCATATTTTGTTAATAACACATCAGAAAGTGTTGTAATGCTTGATTTCAGTTACTAATGAAATTATCTATACCTCCACATGCTTGTTTTTTTGAGAACTTGTGAAATACTAAAGTAATGACACCTCCAGTCTGCTTTGTCGGCACACAAAGCTGCATGGAGAGGCATATTCTTGGTACCATATTTCGTTAATAACACATCAGAAAGTGTTGTAATGCTTGATTTCAGTTACTAATGAAATTATCTATACCTCCACATGCTTGTTTTTTTGAGAACTTGTGAAATACTAAAGTAATGACACCTCCAGTCTGCTTTGTCGGCAAATAAAGGTGCATATTCTGGGAACCATATTTCGTTAATAACACATCAGAAAATGTTGTAATGCAAGATTTCGTTTAAGAATGAAATTATCTATACCTCTATGTGCTTGTTTTTTGAGAACTTGTGAAATATTAAAGTAATGACACCTCCAGTATGCTTTGTCGGCAAATAAAGTTGCATATTCTGTGTACCATATTTCGTTAATAACACATCAGAAAATGTTGTAATGCTTGATTTCATTTAATAATGAAATTATCTATACTTCCACATGCTTGTTTTTTTAAGAACTTGAGAAATACTAAATTAATGACACCTCCAGTATGCTTTGTCGGCAAATAAAGTTGCATGTTCTGGGTACCATATTTCGTTAATAACACATCAGAAAATGTTGAAATGCTTGATTTCATTTAAGAATGAAATTATCTATACTTCCACATGCTTGTTTTTTTGAGAACTTGTGAAATACTAAATTAATGACACCTCCAGTATGCTTTGTCGGCACACAAAGCTGCATGGAGAGGCATATTCTGGGTACCATATTTCAATAATAACACATCAGAAAATGATGTAATGCTTGATTTCGTTTAAGAATGAAATTATCTATACTTCCACATGCTTGTTTTTTTAAGAACTTGAGAAATACTAAAGTAATGACACCTCCAGTATGCTTTGTCGGCAAATAAAGCTGCATGTTCTGGGTACCATATTTCGTTAATAACACATCAGAAAATGTTGTAATGCAAGATTTCGTTTAAGAATGAAATGATCTATACCTCCACATGCTTGTTTTTTTGAGAACTTGTGAAATATTAAAGTAATGACACCTCCAGTATGCATCGTCGGCACACAAAGCTGCATGGAGAGGCATATTCTGGGTACCATATTTCAATAATAACACATCAGAAAATGTTGTAATGCTTGATTTCATTTAAGAATGAAATTATCTATACTTCCACATGCTTGTTTTTTTGAGAACTTGTGAAATAATAAAGTAATGACACCTCCAGTGTGCTTTGTCGGCAAATAAAGTTGCATGTTCTGGGCACCATATTTTGTTAATAACACATCAGAAAATGTTGTAATGCAAGATTTCGTTTAAGAATGAAATGATCTATACCTCTATGTGCTTGTTTTTTTGAGAACTTGTGAAATACTAAAGTAATGACACCTCCAGTATGCATCGTCGGCACACAAACTTGCATGGAGTGGCATATTCTGGGTACCATATTTCAACAATAATCAAGTATATATGTATATATATATGTGTGTGTGTGTGTGTGTGTGTGTGTGTGTGTCCAAAAAAAGGAAAAAACATTAACGTGCAACAATTACGCGCTTAAGTCGTTGCCTGTTAAAGGAGTGCTGAAATCAATTACTCATCATTAAAGTAATTTTGGCTTCATTATGGCTTATAACTTTTGGCTTTAAGTTAAATATTTGTCATACCAGACCAGAATATGTTCAAATAAATGTCACATTAGACAAGTAAGTTGTAGGTTGTGTTTGAATAATTACGTATCTTTTTAGCTGAGGTAAATTAAATGCAATTCTCACGTATATTGATGATGGCGGTTGAAATTTGAAAGGCTGATTTTCCCGCTTCAGGGAAGTGATGAGTACATATGTCGTCCAGTGGTTGTCCAGACACCATAGGCACAACCTTAAGCAATGGCCCTGAACGGTGGTTCAAGGTCAACATTGTGACAACCGCTGTAACAACCTTCACCACACAACGTAGTTATAGCAACCTTTTGGCCATGTTGTTAAAACGTTGTTAGAAGGTTGGTAACGTTGTGCCAACGTTCTGTGTTTGCTGGGCTATCATCTCCACTGATTTGAGTGTGTTATGACTGCACCAGAGTCGCCTGCTCAAACTATTCTCCTCTGTAAAGATTCCCCACCATTCTGGATAAGGCCAATGACCACGATATTGTCTGCAAACTTTAAGAAAAGTTTGTTTGTGTAAAGGGAGATTGCTTAACCAATAAACAAATGTAAGGGGATCCAGCAAGGGTCCAGTGATGTCCTTCAGGTAGTCCAACATCAGTCTCTCAAATGACTTCATGGCAATATTGCCATCTTGTAACTTTTTTTTTTAGCTTTTATTTTATTTCCTTTGTCAGTGTTTTTATTGCCTGCTTGTTGAAGACATTATCGTCACTTGTGTAAGCATCATGTCTGGCCTGGTGAAGCTGTCTGAGTTTTCCAGTAAACCATGTTGTGTCATTATTATAAATCAAACAAGTCTTAGTGGGAACACATATCTTCACGGAAACTGTTAATTTCACAGTATCAGTGAGCTCATCCAGATCAGTGGCTGTGACTTGAAAAACACTCCAATCAGTGCAGTCAAAACACGCTCATGCTCTGTTTCATTTGTCCATCTCTTGATAGTCCTTACTAAAGGTTTATGATATTTAAATTTCTGCCTGTAGATTGGGAGAAGATGAACCAAACAGTTATTAGTCCCAAAGCTGCCCGGGGGACAGAGTGATATGCATCCTTTAAAAGAAAGTAGCAATGGCCCAGTATGTTACTGTCTCTGGTGGGGTATGTGATGTTCTGTATTTAGGCAGTTAACAGGTAAGATTAGCTTTCTTAAAATCACAGAGAATGATAATGAAAGAGTCTGAGTATTGTTCCTTGTCTGTGTCACGACACACACACAAGGTGGTAAGATCCAAGAGCAGTAACTTATTAGGGTAATCCATACTCACAAAACCAGTCCAGGCAAGGGTAAAAAATCCAAAAGAGAACTCCAAACCAAGAAACAAACCAGAAACAAGACGAGAAACAGACCTTAGGAAGTGTGGTGACATTATACAAGGACTCCGTGACAAACACTGAAACATGCAGGAATATATACACATATATGGACAAGGTGACGGGAGACAGCTGTGTGCAATGAATCAATGAGTGACAGAACAGGATGATGGGAAATGTAGTTAAGAGTGAATGACACCGTGGGGGAAAACTTGACGGGGAAAATTTGCGCACCTGCACGCAGTTTGGCGACACCGATGGTGAGCTGGAGTTAAATGTCTTTTTGGTCACTTTTAGACAGAAAATCTAAATAAAATTATACATATACAGAAAGATAATATAAATATAATTTCACTCACAAAGCCTATCACTTGAAGCAAATATCCACACCTTAAATGTCAGCGCCGGACAAAATGTGGTCAGTGGAAAAGATTGAGAAAAACTTTTTCTGAAATATATTTTACACTATTTGATTTATTTATTCAAAAACAAGGCAAGGATAGGCTACTAAATGATTTTTATTAATGTAATATGACAGCACATCCGTATTTCTTATTTTCCTAATGTCTTGTACCGTTAAACATGTTATCACATGGATGAATAATCATATGCAAATGATATAATGATGAGGATATGCATAGTAAAACTAGGCGTTGTAAGCTCCATATATGGTTATTTCGGGGAGGAGACGCATGTGCGGACAATCTTCTGCTGACTGCGATTTATAAAGTGAATTCTCCGCAGGTTCTGGCGTACGCATGGTTTTATAAGTCTGAATATTTGTTTGCGCACGCCATTTTTGGCTTTGGGGCGCACGTACATTTTTAGTAAGAGCACTAAGGTTTGCAGTGTGAACATCCGCTGTGTGAGCAACAGCTGGAAGCGTGTTAGGTGTAATGCACAGTCCAAAATGGCTTAATTCAACCAAGTTTCCATAAAACGAAAAGCAGCAGACTTTGAGAAGTCACTGTTTGTGTGGGTAAGGAGTAATAGTTTGTCTGTTTATTGTCAAGGGAGCGGATATTCGCCAGATGAATATCACCAGCACGTTTCCCTTGTTGGTGCCTCTTGGAGCGCTTGTATCGAAAATCAGTTCCTCCGAATAGAATGTCTAAAAATTCTGAATTCTCAAAAGTCAGCAAATGGTTGTTTGGAGTGCAATGCCTAAGTCCTATCAGACTAATTGGGGAAACATTTACTTAAAACGGGACATAAAACAAACAAAAAATGAATACCGAAGAGCTCCAAACCGATTCAACCATCCACAGTGCCATCTTGATCCGCTAATATTATATGAATATTTACATATTTAACTGCCCATGCTTTATAATAATAATAATGCATTACTTTTATATAGCGCTTTTTCTGGGTACTCAAAGCACTTTACATGGAAGGGGGGAACTTGATGCGACGGCAGCCATATTGCGCCAGAATACCCACCACACACCAGCTTACTGGTGGGAAGGAGACAGTGATGAAGCCAATCAGTATATGGGGATGATTAGGAGGCCATGATGGACAGAGGCCAAGGGGCAAATCAGGACCTCGGTTTAACGTCGCACCCGAAGGATGGTGCTTTTTGACAGTATTATGTCCCGTCACTATACTGGGGTGTTAGAACCCACACAGACCACAGGGTGAGCACCCCCTGCTGGCCTCACTAACACTTTTAAATAGATAATAATAATAACCCTATGAATTATAAGTATTAGTATAAAAAACTAACACTAGTCTAAACATGCCACTGTGGTCCATCTGTTCCATTTCACTCCAAGGGTCTAATTTGATATTTTTCTGTCTTCTCTTTTTAAGCACAAAAGGTAATTTGTGGATTGTGTCATGTGAAGATGAGGATCCACAGTGTCAGATCCATTCTGAATGGCTCAAACAACTGTTTGAGACCGATAGAAATTTCAGATGGTAATCCAGACAGCAACATATTGTCTGCCCAGATCCGCCCCACATCTGGTACACGTGGATTCCACACGTCCCAGATGTGGGCCGGACACTATGTTGCTGTCGGAGAAGTACGTTTTAAATCACTAATAAAGTGTAACGGTAAAATTCACCATATTCCAGCGCAATAATTCAACATTATAATTGCTTTTAAACTTTTTTATAAATGCTGTGATGATCATTCATTCATTTTAAAGACTGGTTCAATGAATATTTTATTTTAATGTTGCAGTTACATATTAACTCTTTTTACTGCTCTTTGTTAGTGTCATGCTGCTCTAGTAGAGGTGAATCTCATCAGGCCAATGGAAGCCCAACTCAAGAAAATCCGACAACTGCTGGAGAAAGAATGTCAGCTCAACCAGGAACTCCAGAACCAGAACCAGGAGCTGAGTAAGACCCCTATATCATAATATGAATAATGAATGGTTTTTCTAATTCTTGGGTACACGGTATGTCATGGTGATTTATTTCAATGCACACTAGAATATTGTATTCTTTTTACAGAGAGACAGCTTGAACAGAAAGAGGGATTTATACAAGTGCTGCAGGGACGATTAGATGAGCTCGGTAAGACAGAACAGACTAATGGATTTAACTGCGTCCCCTTTCATCTGCTTCCTTATCCTTCCTATTAATAAAAGATTCATAATTAATGATAACATAATCATATGTTATAATTGATCAAAATTATGAAGCGTTTTGCTTGAAGCCAGCACAATTCATATAGGCCTATCAATATATACCGATTTGGACGATTGGGTCACATATTATCACATATAATTAAAAAACATGGAAGAACGAACATTCAAAGCATTCAGCTTAAGTTCATTTTTCACAATATCATAAACATTTTACACATTAAGATATGTTTTTTTGACACCTAATGTTGTCTGCCAGATTGCACCCCTCAACGAAACAGTAATGAAATGCCTGAGGTTCGACAGAGTCGGGCAGCTGTCATGGCCCCGGAGCGAGTACCAGAAGTCCTGGAAATCACGGTCAATAGAGTGAAAAAAACTGCCAGGTAACTTTATACATATATTAATCAAGAACTCTGTGAATCTAATTTAACACTTGTCTTAAATTGAATCAATAAATACTTTTGTTTAACTAACCTCAAATGTTACGTCATGCTCTGTTTGTGTGTGTCAGTGAGGCAGCTCAGATCGTAAAGGCCATTGGTAAGAACGACTTTCTCCGTCGTCTGGATGAGGAGCAGATCAGTATGATGGTGGAACTGATGAAGGTTCTGGACTGTGGTCCTGGTGATGTCATCATCAGAGAGGGCACAGAAGGAGACAGCATGTACATTGTAGCTGGTGTGTATGTGTAAGGACAGATAACTGAATGCCAAGTGAGGTTTCGCTGAAGTCAGAAATGCTTACTAACAGACTGCCTATTCTATTTCTGCCATATAAAAACATGGTAAAAATCATCACAGGAATAAATTACATTCTAATATATAATGCAATAGAAAACATTTTTTAATTGTTTTACTATTTTTTTACTGCATTTAAAATCTTAATTCCAAATTTTTTGAAGTGTATGGCAGCACAATTCTTGAAAACGACATCTCGTTTGAATACTGTTTGACAGTCTAAATTAATTGATGAGCCTAAATTCTTTTTTTCATTCTAGCGGGGGAGCTGAAGGTCACTCAGGCTGGACGTGATCTGCGAACTTTGAGCTCTGGTGATATGTTTGGGGAACTGGCCATTCTATACAACTGTAAACGCACAGCATCTGTCAAAGGTCAGTTATCATTCTGGAGTGATGGCTAAACATGAGTGATGTGGATTACCCCCTGCTGATGTGGTAAATAAGTGTTTTTATACTCTCTTACCCGCAGCCGTCACTGCAGTAAAGTTATGGTGTTTTGAGAGACAAACATATCGAAGCATCATGACCAACAAATCCAAGATGAAACGAGAGCAACTCATGGGCTTCTTGAAAACGTAAGACATTCTGGGGTCACTTGTAACACATTCTGGCTTGCATTTAGCCTGTATTAGTGAAATATTAGATGCTTTGCATGTTGCACACTTTGAATATTCACTGTTTGTATTGTTCATCAGTATATGTAGCAGTTTATTATTGCTGAGTAAATTCTATCGTTTATAATTGTTTCCACCAGGGCGCGCACTTTGAAGGCCCTGAATGATGCGCAGCTGTCAAAGATCATTGATTCCATGGAGGAAGTCAGTATGATTTTACTCTTATAAATAGTAAATTGACTCATTATTGTTATAATAAGGAAATGTTGTAAATTAAGGATGCCTTATTCTTGGAGAAAATACCAGACTCTGTCCAAATGAGACTCAACGTTTGGTTAAAATGTTATTAGCATTCGTGAAACATGATTTTGCTAAGCCACTTATGAGATTTAGTGGATGTTTACACAAAAATTCCAAATCTCCTTTACTCTGCCTGTGTATGACATATTGCATTTTACAAGATCTATCGCTCTTAATAGGTCGCGACAGAGTTTATATCTTTCCGAGAGAAATCCGACAGGCACTTGCTGACCAGAGACCTTAAAAAAATATCTTGAGACATCATTAGGATTTTGTTGTTTGCAGTAGTTTTCATTAAGTAAAACTATTGACTTAGAGATGGGAAATTCAAAGGAATGGTCAATGAGTATGACACCCTCATTTTATCAGTACTATGAATGTGTAATTTAGCCAGAAGCATGTTTAGAAACAGATGACGTTTGAATTAAAGGTAAAGTTGTCTTTTGTTTTGTACATCAGGAATATTTTCTTCTAAGCATGACATGATGACTCAATGTATTATCCATGTTTGTTCCCCTGCAAGGTGAAATTTCAGAACAACGAAGTCATTGTCCGAGAAGGAGCAGAGGGCAATACTTTTTACATCATTCTAAAAGGAGAGGTAAAAGAAACGCATGACAACATTACTCAGTTGCTTTCTTATCTCAGTATAGTTTTATTCTTGAACATCGTCTGCAACGCTGATTACATTATTTACATGTTTTATTTATTTATATTTACACAACGTATATGACTTAGGAGTGCCTGCATTTAATAAGGGTTTAATCTAAATGTGTGCTTTCCAGCACTTTTACACAGAACTGAAACCTTACACAAAATACATTAATCTTTTGTGTAAGTCTATACATGAAACTTTGAACATATTTCTCAATAAAAGATGCTACAGAATGGTATGTGTCTGTATTAAACATAATTTTAAATTATCTCACATTATTTTACATTAGGTCTTAGTGACGAAAAAAGTGAACGGACAGCAGAAACTAATTCGTAAGATGGGTGAGGGGGAACATTTTGGAGAACTGGCTCTTATACGGTAACCATAGTCACTCTACTTAGTGACAACATCATTAGCACTGTGTCAGGAATACATATTTGTTCTGTCTGGTTTAAATTTAAAAGTCAACCAAATCTTCTATTGTGTATAATCCAGAGAGATCCTTAGGACAGCCACCTGTACAGCGGTTGGAGTTGTCACTTGCTTTTCCATTGATAAAGAGTGAGTTTGATGTCAATGATGACAATATTACTTCGTTTAATTTGTATATAATTAATTTGATTTGGGATTTGTTTAAAAATGTAATATTGTCCTTAATTTCTCACAGAATTTTTGAGGAGACCATTCCATTTGAAAGCCTTGAGCTCCATGACGAGTGAGTTTTCCTGCTTTGTGACTTCTATATTTGTAAAGATATTCAGCCTAGTCTTCAGCTTAGTCATTTGTAACATGCATTTTTCCCCTACTTGTAATCAAGAGGAAAAGCCACCAGAAAGTCCTTTTTGATTGTGGAGTGGAGACTGTGTTCACTTTACTGAAATACAGATACACCTTTTGTCCTTATACAGGTCTGGTTTTGTGGGGGGATCCAAAATAACTGATAGTACCAAAGTAAATGTAATTTGAAAACAAAAAATGAACAAAGTGAGAAAAGGCAGTGCCTCCACATCACTGTGATTGGCTGATTCGTCTGCCATTGAACCAATGCTCATGTTTACAAATCTGCATGCAGGTCAGACTGGTTGAAATGAATAGACTTGTTAACTTAAAATGTAACTTTATATGACTCACATCTCTGTGTCTGCAAGCTTCAGGGCACCTGTGGTGCTATTTGTTGTGTAGAGAAATTATTCTGTCCATAAACCAATTATTGCACAATATGATTAACAAGCAGAGAGCTTTTCTTCGCTAGCTGTCTAATTAGTAAGTATATCATATTTGACAGGCGGTAGAAACATTTTGTGCTATTCCTGACCTGTTTACAGGTGGCTCATTGTCAACATTTATTGTGCATTCTGTTCTCCAACCAGCTTCAAGTTTTGAACTTATGAAAATATTATTTTTAGTCTTTTGCATCAGTGGTATTGGTTATTTTCATTCTGACAAATATTTCTTGATCACAAATTGTTTTTGTAGTGCTGATTCACTGGAGGAGGATGAAAAGACAGAGAAAGTTGGGTAAGATATTTTGTTGTGTAATTCAAATAGGACTGAGAACAAACTCACAGTCATATATTAAGCTTGTTTCACATACACAACTGTTCAAAAGTTTGGGATAAAAACATTTTTTTCACCAAGGCTGCATTGCATTTGTTAAAAAAATTAAATTAAAAGACATTAATATCGCAAAATATTAATATTCCAAATAAATGCTGCTCTTCAGATTTTCTCTTCTTCAAAGAAATTTGATAAAAGACACTGCATCGTGGTTTCCAGATGTTCCAGGTTTCCAGGCACAACCATAGTGTGTAGATAATAAGCAATGTTTTTTGAGCATCAAAGCTGCATAGTAGAATTATTTCTGAAAGATCATGTGACACTGAAGACTGGAGTAATGATGCTGAAAACTTCACAGGAATAAACTTACCCAAATTCAAACTATTAGGAAAATAATTTTCTATATACAATTTATTGTATTTCTTTACTATTAACATTTAATTGGCATTAATGGATAATATTTATACATATTAGTTCAATACATTTTTAAAGCCTTTCATTAATCTGAGTTTGTATGAATCTAGTTTTCCTATACATTATTGTGGTCTGCCTGTCTACTGCTAAATAAAGCCTTTAAAATAAGTTAGAATATAAATTATACATAATGTAGTAATTTCTGTTGAATGTATTTATTTTGTGTATTGCTGTCTCCAGGCCAGAAACATCTCTAAAGCTGAAAGAGCTCATCCCTGTACCATACCAGGAGGGAAGTTATCAAGGAGAGCCTGTCACTCTCGGTGTTGGGGGGTTTGGAAAAGTGGAACTGGTATGAGAGGAGTCTTTTTTTTTTTTTTTTTGTCAGTACAAGTTCGGAATTCAAAACTGTTTAGTCCATCCAGACTATAGTAATGTTGTTCTGATTTGACCTCCTGAAATACTAATATATTTGCTTGTTTACTAGGTAACTACCTTGCAGCACAGAAAGTACTTTGCTATGAAGAAGATCAGTAAACAGCACATTGTTGCAAAGAAGCAGGAAGGACACATTATTTTAGAAAAGAAAATTCTTCAGGCAATCCGATGTGACTTCATTGTCAGGTTGGTGCTGCTACCTACCTAACCTATAATCATATATTTTTTTTCAAACCATTCGATAATTGTTCACATACAGTTGTAATCAAAATGATTCAACCCCCATTGCAAATCAGGTTTATTGACAACATTTACAGACGTTCAGCTGTTTACAATGAACAAAGCAAACAAAAGTAACAACACATTTTTCAAGTGGTTTCCCCAAATTCAACTGAAAATGCAACTTTTAATGACTTCCTTCTGCAGTCTCAAAATTATTCAACCCCCTGAATAGAATCCCTCACAACAGTACAAATCTGCAAAACAGGTGTTGTCTCAAGCCCACCTGATACAACTAATCAAGGGCTTCATTAGTTGCACCAGGTGTGCTTGAGCTAGAACACATGAAATATCTGAACTGGCTACCCAGTCAACACGTTGATCTCACAGTGATCTCTCCATATGATCAATGTGAGTTCACAGTGAGCTAAAAGTGTAACCGCACAGTGCACTCATTGTGTGCTCATATTATGGCCACAATGTGAGTCACCCCAGATATAAATGTTATTGGACAAGGACTCCAACATCACTCAGACCTCAAATTTTGGTTGAATATGAAAATTGGGTTGACGTCTAAACATTTGGTGTCAGACTCCAACGTCATTAAACAACTCCAAAACCAGATTGTCTATGTGTGGAAATGTTATTGAGATTAACAGAGGCTTAGATGTTGATAATTTTTTTTTTAATGAATAGTTTGGTTTGCTTTAATTGGGCAGTTTGACTCTTGATGTTTCAATATTAGTTTTTCTCTGGCTGCTGTACCTGTTTATTATGGCAAGAACAGTCATAGAAAATGTGATCAGATGATGTCAGCTACTTGATGATGACGACAATAATGTAATGCTCTGATCAGCTGATCTCTTCTAGACCGTAATTTGTGTTATTAATTTAATATAATTGATTATTGTAATGTTTCTACAGCATGACCTCCAACAGTGGTTAAGGCAGGCAAAAACATAGTTTTTTTTTCACTGGTCAATTTTGAGATTTTGGGCTATTTGTCTTCAATAACATGTCTTCTTTCAGACTTGTGCTGAAAAAAAGTCCAAAATACACATTTAGGTCTTTATTTCACTACACTTTGTCTGTTTGCGTCTGTAGATTTCTATGGAAGTAAAATAATACCAAATGTTTTTGAAATAAAAAAGACTGTTGAATTGAACTACTTGCAAAAAATATGCATTGCATTAACCATGCTTGCATTTTAAAGGATAATTCCGGTATTTAACACCTTGAGTCTATATTGTAGTTTGTTTTGGATGAACAAGAGTGGTGGACAACATTTTTTTGACAATGATTCCTCTCTCGAGTTTTTGACTATAATAGAATTGGCCATGGACCCATTTAACATTGGAGTCAATGGGCATGTCCGAAAATGTCATTAAAACAGCCAATAATGTTTGTTTACAAAACTGTTAAACTCACCGAGTGGTTAGTGGTGTTCGTTGATGATTATAAACAATATATCGTCGCAATATATGATTCCAATCCGTTTATTTTGCTATAGTGGAACTATTTTTTCACAACCGTGTAACTTCCGCTCAATATTTGAATATGAAGCGTTAGCACACTCCCGACCACTTGATGGTGATAACCGATGTTTATGTCTCGCGGGACACTCACGGTCACAGTCGAGTTCAACTTCATATTGCACTGGTCAGTGGTCACGTCTTCCAATATAGTTAGAATTTGTGCGGTCAAAAACTGCGGTAAAGTTCCTAAAAAAAATGATTGTTTATTTCGCTTACTCTCCCGGAGCACAGTTGCTCTGCTCGCTAGCCTTATGAGAAACGGAAGCGAGCAAAAAGACTAACGTTACATCGACCAAATGTAAACAGCCCCCTTTCTGTTTCCGGTAGCGCATTTATATTAACGAGCACTCAGTCCTTCAACAGAATTCAATGGGATTTTACAAAATGACGAATAAAACACGACAGAAACTGTATTTCGCAACACTTTTTGTTTCTGGAACATCAACTAACATCACTAATCACTCGGTGAGTTGCACAGTTTTGAAAACTAATGTTAAAGGTTGTTTTAATGACATTTTCGCACATGCCCATTGACTCCAATGTTAAATGGGTCCATGGCCAATTATTTTATAGTCAAAAACTCGAGAGAGGAACCATTGTCAAAAAAATGTTGTCCACCACTCTTGTTCATCCAAAACAAACTACAATATAGACTCAAGGTGTTAAATACCGGAATTATCCTTTAATGCATTGTATTTGTAGGGCTTGCATTTTTATGGGCTGAAATTCAACATGGTTGTATATTTAAGCTGTGAATATTTCAATTCAATATTCACGAGGCGTGTCTTTGCGAACGGTCAATCATCACAAGCATACCTCAACTTCCCCCTAGGCTTGGTTTCAGAAGTAGTCCTGGAAGATTCTACAGTCATCACAGTCACCTGACTTGAACCCCATAGAAAATCTCTAGTGGGATTTGAAGGTGGTTGCAGCAGGCAAACTCAATATTACTGAACTGGAGGACATTGCTCATGAAGAATAGGATGTTTTCACACCAGGAAAGTCCGCTAATTCACTTGCTTTGGTCTGGACCAAATACAATGTTGATTTTTTTTTTTTTAGTGTGGTTCGCTTTCACATTGTCCTTTTTGCAAGTGAACCTATTATGTACCTCCCCAGTCTAGGGGTCAGGGAGGTTTTTGAAACACTCAAAAATGCCTTTAATTGGATTAGTCCAAAGTACAAAAAAGAAAAGAAAAGGGAAAGCATCAAAAGTCTTCAGGAGGGTACAAGGCCAAACCAATAAACATAAAGTTCTGACTTTAGGGGGAATACTTTCTTAACCTTTCAAAAATAAGATTCAAAATAAACAACAAATTTCTTACCTTACTCTCTCTCTAGCCAAACACAGGAGAAAACCATGGATATGAACAGAAATGGCATCCACCTCCCTATTGCTTTCCAAATAAACTAAATCATAATAGGTTAGAAATTGTTTAAACTCAAGGCTCTTTTAGTAAAGTCAAAAGAAGTTAGGAAAAATTTGCTCAACTGCAGTCCAAGTCTGCTTAGGTTAACACCAACCGACCAGCCAACCAACCAGCCAACCAACCAACCAGCCAACCGATGTACAATTCATATTAGCACACATGCTAAGGTGTGAGGCAGGAGAACACAGTCTTGACAGTCTGGAGTCAAAAAGGGCCTCTCCAAACTGGGCTTTCCTCTCCAGCTTTATCCACAAGCTTTCCTAGTCAGGAGCCAATCAGTGGAAACTAGGAGATGATGGTAATTAGTGTCAGCTGGTCTCCATTTGCACTCAGGAGAGAGGAGAGGGAGAGCACAACAACAACAAAAAAAAACACCAAAACATTGGACACATAATGATTACGCCCTGGGACGTAACAAGCCAAAATTTGTAAACAAAACCACATGTGTGCTATAATCATCTATTCATTGGACAGACATTCTCAAGCAGGGAAAAAGCAGGAAGTGCAAAAACAGGCAATTTATGGAGATCTTTCTTGGTGAAATTTTTATTATTTTACTGATTTGGTGTTATCAGCTACTAACGCAATATGAAGAAACTTATGAGCATCATATGAGACAATGTCAGCTATACGATGTTGTAATTAGAATTTTGCGAAGACGAAGATGTGCTGCAAGATGGTTCTGGTGGAGAAAGCATGCTCTTCACTGATAAAGTTCTAACATTATTAAAAACAAGTGAACAGTCAGCAATAAAATAAGAACAAATTCACAAATCACACAAATTACAAGCAGAGATGAATACGAAATATCAAAGTTACAAAGTCTAATTCCGGTACAGAAGTTAATAATTAAGCCTAAATGTAAAGTAACACTAGTCGTTCACTGTAGAAATTAAAGCTTTATTTTGTTGTTTTATTAACATTAATGACACAGACAACAGTAAAAATATTGGGTTTCTCGGACTGAGAAAAAATGACAAAGGTTTCTTTTTAAACTATGACATAACCGAAAGAAAACTTGCAGAGAATTTAAGACGGGTCCGTCTTAAGAAAGGGGGGGGGGGGGGGGGGCGGGGGGAGCGAACTTGAGTTAAATTCAATCGAATCAAACAAGGCAGGTGTGAATACACCCTTAGATTCCTCAGAAACGCTGCCCGAAGCTGGTGTCTGGTTCTACATCTCGTTTTCAGCGAATGGTGTTCTACTAAGTATTAAAGATGCTTGCCATGAAGGGGTTGAATAATTTTGTGACTGCAGAAGTCACTAAAAGTTTAATTTTAAGTAAAATTTGGGAAACCCACTTTAAACATTAGCTGTGTTGAGCTATTTCAATTACTTTTGTTAGATTTGTTCATTGCAAACAGCTGAAAGTCTGTACATTTCGCCAATTAACCTGATTTGAAATGTGGGTTGAATAATTTCTGTATAACTGTATAATCTTCTGTCTGACTTTTCTCCTCTTGCTCAGGCTGCATGCTGCCTTCAAAGATTCTCGCTACATCTATATGATAATGGAGTTTTGCCCTGGTGGGGAAATCTGGACCAAGCTAAAAGAAGTGTAAGATATTCATGAGTTTGTGGTGTTTTGATAAGGAATGCATGCCTATTAAAGGAACACTCCGACTTTTTGGGACTTTAGCCTATTCACCTTATCCCCCAGAGTTAGATAAGTCCATACATACACAAGTCCAGACACCTTTTTCATCTCCGTGCGTGTGCTATAAGTCTGTTTGACGCACCCACCGCTAGCCTAGCTTAGCACAAAGACTGGATGTAAATGGTTGCAGCTAGCATACTAATCCAAATAAGTGACAAAATAACGCAAACATTTTCATAATATATGTTGTGATTTGTATAGTCACAGAGTGTACAAAAAACAAAGTCAGATGAGACACAGACATATTTTAACCGTATAAATACTGGGAACTATAGCACCTGAGACGCGCTCTGAACGAACTCTCTGCTCCTCACCACGGCGCGTCTCAGGTGCTGCGGTTATCACTCCGCCCAAGTAGCAGTGCTTCGCCTTCAGAGAATATAGTTCCCAGTATTTATACGGTTAAAATATGTCTGTGTCTCATATCTGACTTTGTTTTTTGTACACTCTGTGACTATACAAATCACATTCACAACATGTAAATATTAAAATTTTTGCGTTATTTTGTCACTTATTTGGATTAGTATGCTAGCTGCAACCATTCACATCCAGTCTTTGTGCTAAGCTAGGCTAGCGGTGGGTGCGTCAAACAGACTTATAACACGCACGGAGATGAAAAAGGTATGTATGGACTTATCTCACTCTGGGGGATAAGGTGAATAGGCTAAAGTCCCAAAAAGTCGGAGTGTTCCTTTAAGCCTACTTTTGTTCCATTTCTGTACTGCATATAAACTAACAGGAACACTGTAGCAACAGCATAATGCATTAACAACCACTCACAGCAACCCCCTGGTGAATAACCACAACACCTCGGAATCATCTTTCTTGCTCATTTTGCTTGAATAATATGGTACACTTTAGAAACCATTTCCAGTCTATCTCTAATGTTTGACTGTTTTTTTTTTAAAGCTAATATCACAATTCTTAATTAGTGCTGTTTGAATGTGTGAATGTGGGCGTATGTGTTGTCATGTTGCAGAGGACGCTTTCAGGAAAATATAGCCGTGTTTATAACAGCCTGTGTGGTTGAAGCCTTTGCATACCTCCATAACAAAGGCATCCTGTATCGCGACCTGAAGCCAGAAAACCTCATGCTGGACTCCAAAGGATTTGTGAAATTGGTAAAATAAATTATCTATTTTTCTACTTTCCACAAATAGATCAATTACAGGCATTTACATTTAAAAGCTGCTAATAAAATTGTGATAAATTAGCCACTGTGACAATTCAAAACATTTATCATGTGCAAGGCTGTTATCGATCCTCTTAACAAAAAATATACAAAAATATTTGAGATAGATTTTAACAAGATATATTTCAAGATTTACCATCAGGATGAATGTCCAAACATGCAGGGCATCTGAATTCACTGAGGAGTTTGGTGATACACATTTTTTCTTGCTTCCTTTTTTACATGCCTAATTTGTGGAATGTGAATGTTAGTGCAAGTTGTCTCTTTGAATTCCTCCAATCTCTGTCATAGATAATTGTAACTCCTTTTTAGAGTTGCTAAGTGACACATTTGAAACTGATTTTTAAAAATAACATGTATCTAAGACAAATTCCAAGGCATCAAATGTAAAAGCATATGGTCCCCTATCAGTCCACTAAAAGCTGGAATACCCTACATTACTTTTAAAATCAGAGCAGACTGTATACATCATACATTTGCAGACTTTGCAGTTACAGAGAAAAACTAGGCATCATACTCTAAATGATGTTCTTAAGAATGTTTTTAGAAGACGCATGACACGTTTATTACAAACAATGTCTTCCAAAATCAGCCCGGTCTCACCCCAAAACGTCATATACTGACGGGTCTTGACCATACGTCAACATACGACGAAAATGGTACCCCTATAACGTCAATATGAGACGCAGACATAAGCGCACCAGCAGCGCCTCCTAGCGGTACCCTAACGCATACCTAAACCCAACCATACCCGAATCGTCACACATGGACGTTAAAGGGTACCCTTTTCGTCGTATGTTGCCGTATGGTCAAGACCCGTCAGTATGTGACGTTTCGGGGTGAGACTGTGTTACCAAAATAGGCTCAAAATATCAAACATGTTTGGTATCCTCTTGATGGAGTCATGGTCTGAAGCTACTAAAAACAAATCTGAGCCTGCATGTGCCCATTAAATACTACATGATTTTCTGTGAAATTTGGCAACGCTATTTGCCCAAAATCTGTAGACTGGCTCAGATTTCAGCAACTAGTCGACTCTTCCAGACTGTAAATCGTGGAAAAAATCTGGGCAAAAGTTGTGTAATGTATTCCAGCCTTAAATGTGAACTATGCAGGATTTTCAGTTACTGTTTGTAAACACAACGTTCAAACTTGGCCTCTCCTCGCAGGCGGAACTCCGCCAGAACAAGCCCTCTCCCCTGACATGATATCAGCAGCACACGCAGCCCAACCAACTCTATTTTGCAAATATTGTGTTTATCATGCATAAGTAGTGTGTAGCCTGCATGCAGAGGTGGACAGTAACAAAGTACATTTACTTAAGTAAGTACACTTGAGTATCTATACTTTACTTGAGTATTATTTTTTCTGGAAACTTTTACTTTAACTTCACTACATTTGAAAGACAAATATCTTACTTTTTACTCCACTACATTTCTGTCAGGGGCCTTGAGTAGAAAGTAGAAACGTCAGGGATGATTTTGGTTGCAGGGGTTGCATTTTGGTTGGAAATGAAAGTCTGGTTGACGTCAGAACTCGACTGATGTTGGTTTCTGACGTCAACCGATTTTCAACCACAATACAACGTCTGTCCAACGTTGGAGATTAACGTCAATCTGACAGTGGATTCTGACATCAGTGATTCTGATTTTAATTTTCAACGTTGGGTTTGGTCTTCTAAATGCAAATTTTGTCATTGTTTTGGAACACACTAGCTTATAGATACTGTAACAAGGCTAACATATTCATACAAAAAGCCAAAAAACTGGGAACAGCTATTTGGGTGTCCGAAACCATTGTGGATGTTATTGAGTACACTTATTCAATCCAACTACTGGAACTGTGTTATAGAAATAAATGTGATATTGATATGAGGCTAGGCAGGCATAGATTCAGAGGCATAAGGTACTGTAAATTGGTTATTACTGTACATGCAACAATGCAACAATAACATTGAATTTACATTTACTTTTATACTTAAGTACTTTTAAAAATGAGTACTTCTGTACTTTTAATTAAGTAAAAATCTGTCTTTACAACTTTTACTTGTAACGGAGTAATATTTGACCAGTATCTGTACTTTTACTCAAGCAAGGAAGTTGTGTACTTTGTCCACCCCTGCCTGCATGAACATCTATTAGAACAAATCTGCATTAGATACGTGAGTTTTGGCCATCTTCAGTCTAGTTTGCTAATAATTGCTAACAAGTAATTACAATGTAGCCTGGCAAGCCAGACTTACATCAAGATGTTTAGTCTGGCAACTCTCCATAGACGCGGCTCAATCCGAGGGGCGGGATAAACGGTTCTCTCAAAATCCCTCTAGCACGCAATAGGATAGCGCTACAACCAGAGCAACGAGACGTAGTCAGAGTGGCAAAGATCTGGTCCAGCAAAACTCCGAACACTTCTTCCTTTTTTAAGAATGACTTAAGTGCCGTTCTTTGCTCTTTTCTTAAAGAAGAACTTAACTCGAAGTCCTCCAGAGTCGTGGCCAAAGCCGATTCGAAAGACCGCTGTTCTCCATCCGCAGCCGCCATTCTTTGTTTTCAAGTGCCAGCCGTCGCAACTCTGTCGTCATATGTTAAGCCCACCCCCGACCTACTCTATACACAACGTGATTGGCCTGACCCAATTTAGGTTTTTGCAGCTAGAAGGTCTATGGAGAGTTACTAGACTGCCCTGGCTGCAAAACACATTTTGCTGCCGCTAGGGTGCGTCTAGATTTCTAGGCTAATTACAATGCCTAATAATCAAACTCGAGTTAAAGATATCAGTCAGTAAGGCAATAGCAACATAAGTGAAATGTTTTTGTGTCGAAACATGAGCTTCCTGAGCTTCAGAGACAGGCGATAAAGCCCCGCCCTCACCTGCACTCCGTGTTGTGATTGGCTGGGGCTACACACCTGCTGGATAAAGCTAACAGGCCGGAAACATCTCAGACACAGGAATTCAAGAAGAAAAGTTAAAATGATAGACACAGGACAATGTCTGCAGACGAAAACACCACCACACTCTTCTTGTGGACCATAAGTAATGATTGAGATGCATTATTTATGTAGCCTATGTGTCACGCTGTCAGTTTGATTTGATTTCTGTTCTTGTCTGTGTTTGGTTAATCTGTACATTAGTTTAGTTCTGTCTTTCTCCACACCCTGCCTGTTTGTTTCCTGATTTGAGTTTCAGTTCAGGTGTGTCTTGTTGGTCTCATTAGTTCCTCTGTTTACTGTCTATTTGAGCACTGTGTTTCTATCAGTTCTTTGTCAATTCTACGTTGCGTTTAGTGGGGTTGTTTCTGTTTGTGTTTGTGTTCCCGAGATTAGTGATGGGAAACCGAGGCTTTCTGAAGCGTTTGAGGCTTTCATCAAATTGTGCAGGAAAAAGGTTCATTACTCGAAGCTTTTAACACAATGCGCATTAGCGACATCTGGTGGTCAGACTTGTTTTCTCCACCATATCTAACAAATCACCGCAGAGCAGAAAAAGCATGTGACCAAACAAAGCTTCGAAAGTCCATGACACACAAGTGTGGAATCAATACAGTTCTATCTAATCTCATCTAAATTAATTTGTGCGAATGAGACCACTACTCCTGTCATGTGTAGCCTGGTCAACGGATTCACATTCACATGTGATCATAATTATAGTAATTGTAATTGAAAAAAATATTTCTGTTTTACAAAAATATATAGGGAAGTGTAGTGTTAAAAAAATGTAAATAATGCCTCCCCCATAATCATTTCCCTTTTTATGCATGAGATGAGGTTTAGAAGCGACAATTTTTTTCAGATCAGCTGTCCTGACCTTCCGATACTGCATGACGTTCGAAGCTTCAAACTTCATCAATCACGTTGTATTATCATTTCGATACAAGCATCGGTACAGTGAGTGATAGGCTACAATAATGCTTTGAAAACTGCGTCGGAGCATCAACCGTCCCATCCGAGATTCTGTTTTGTGAAGTTTTGAGTTTGTTTCTGAATAAAGCTGCTGCACTTCGATCCTGTTTTGTCTCTGCTGCAACCACCTTGTAACAACCACCTTGTAACAGTATGAGTCTATTTTTCCCCCCGAAAATCCTGCATAGTGCACTTTTAAGGTGATGAAAATAGAAAAAATACTGTATCAATATGCCAAAAACTGTCCATCCAACAAAACTGAGAATGCCAATAAGAAACTTGTAAGCAACACTTTTCATACAATTATTTTATTTTTACTTTATACAAATTACACAGAGTTGAGAGTGAATATTCTGTTAGGTGACAAACACTGTCAGAAAAAAATACATCAAATGTTGTAACAGTCAAGTGCAGTAAAGTTTATTTTTATCTTCTTGTCTTTTGATTTCAGGTTGATTTTGGTTTTGCAAAAGAGCTTTCTCGGGGTGAAAAGACATACTCGTTTTGCGGTACTCCTGAGTATATGTCTCCAGAGATCATTCAGAACCAAGGCCATGACTTTGCTGCTGACTTCTGGTCACTTGGTGTTCTAATCTATGAGCTACTTGTGGGCAGGTACGAAGTTTTCTCATATATTGTTTTCTGCAAGCCTCAACAGTAAATCCGGGTGTACGTGGTACATGAGTTTTCGATGATGTCTTGAGGTTAATGTTTGTCTCAATGAAGGGGTTATATATATATATATAAAAAAAAAAATCTGATTAAAATGCTGCAAGTTCCCATGCTTCAGAAATCCTGGATTGTTATGATCATGTAAAATTGATACCAGTGTCTAGTCCCTGGATGAAATCAGGCTGCTATATTATGATAATATCTTTATTATCAACAAGTACCCTATATACTTGATCACATTTTCTCTTGCTATTCCAAACACTTACAGCAGCCAAAGAAAAATTTACATCTAAGAGTCAAGGCCAAAGAGACCAACTAAAGCAAACACTGACCTCCTCAATGGTGAAAATTAAATTGAACTATTACTTTCAAACAAACTTATTTTAAGAGGTTCAGTCCTGTGTCTGCTAGGAAACTTTATAAGAATGTAAGGGGACAATGTTCGATCAATGTTATCACTAAACATGTTTGAAATGGTTTTTTTTTAGAGAGTGCTATCCTACTTTTTAGTACATTCTGGTAACAAAATAAAATTAGCTACAGAAAACATTACAAGAACACAACATAATGCTCTTAAAACATTCATAGAACAATACTTTTTTTTGCTGGAATAAGCTCATATTGACTGGGTCATGCGACTGCCACAACTCATCGTGCAGTACAGTTGTGCCGTGTACTATCTGTTTTGACACGATTATCAGGTTAACTAACTCGTAAGGTGCGCAATGGCTCACAGCCCGCCTTAAATTATCATTTTCATCAATGAAGTGAAGGGGAGTATGGGGGTTTACAAACAATAACTTTTAGGGCCCTATCACACACCTGGCGCAATGGGGAGCCAGGTACGCATAAGTGTTGTTTGCTAGTTTGCATTTAACAAATGCCTTTGCGCCCATGGGCTGCTGGTCTGAAAACGAGATGTGTTCAGGTGCATTGTTGGCACGTTGCTATTTTGAGGAACTGAAATAGACTGTGCCATTGACCAACTGAAACCTGATTTTGTTTGTTATTTAAAGAGCGTGTTAGTAATATGCGCCTAGAGGCGGGTCCAGAGCGCGCGTACACTTTATCCCATAGATGGTCTGCTTGCGCGCTTTAACTTCGCACACGAGCAGATCCGTTTCCTCGCTAAAGAAGTGTTCAGTTTTTCCGCTTGCAAATTGCGCCATGTAAATAGTGAATCCGCCATGGCGCGAGCGCAACTGGCTTTTAAAGGGAATGGGAGATGAGACTGTGATTGGTTTATTACACGTTACGCCCAAAACACACCCATTACTCATTAAGAGAACAAACACAACCCTTTTAGACCATGCGCCAGGTGACCATTTTCCCCGTCGTTAAAGTAGCAAAAGTGGATTTAGGCCCTATTTTCACGCCCTAAGTGTGCTTGCACCGTGCGCTTTAGACCATGCGCTTAGATCATTGATATAGGGCCCTCAATTTGGATACAGTGGACAAGGTGGAGCTAATCCAGCCAATCGCATTGCAGATATTATATATACGGAACAGTCACTTGTGTGAATTTCTCGCAGGCATTTATGATAACTCTCCCCCCTCTTTTATTTGTCCTAAAGCCCACCCTTCTCCAGTTCAGAACCTCAGAAGATATATGCCAAGATCTTGGATGGTGTGCTTAATTTCCCTTCATATATGGGGGAAGGTGCCAAATCTCTCATCACTAAATTGTGCAGGTAATTACAGAAACTATTACGAAAGCTCTGGCTTGTTTTAACATGTAGTGAATTTATTTGGCGCAGTTTGTGATTTGTTTTCTATCTGAGAAGTAATAAATGTATTTTTTCCCAGTTTATTTTTTTTAACCCAGTTAAACCGTTTTTTTAGGTATTTACATTGCTAATTTTCAGTTTATGTGTTATTTAAATGTCTTCCAGGCCACGTCCTGGACAGCGTTTGGGCAATACGAAAAATGGAATCAAAGATGTCAGAAATCACAGGTGACCTTTATGAATGTGTATTGTGCTTAGTTCAGATTAATATTTCCAATAAATATAAATATTTTCATATCACACATTTCATATAGATGTGCTAGTAATTTGTGTAGCATTTGTGCTGTTTCTATTGTTATTAATGACAAATTTTCCCTCAATTATCTCTCAGGTGGTTTAACAGCATTAACTGGCATAAATTAAGAATGGGACAACTGGAAGCACCGACTGTACGACTCATAAGAAAGGTCACATTTTTAACTTAAATCATATTCTTTACACAGATCATCTGACACAATGTAAAAAAAATATTTAGCAAGAATGTTTCTTTTTAGTACAAAGCTCAAAATATATTTTCAATTATCAGTGAAGGCCAATGGGCAAATTTGAAAATCAGGTTTCAGACGCTTTTTAAACTTTTTTAGGATGAAACTCAATGCATACTGTAAAACATAAAAAGTCTTAAAAAAATGGTCAAATGACTGTCAATAATAGTGCAAAATCTTTATTAAACATCTTATCAGAAACAATTAGTTCTCATATATTTCCTGAATTTTTACTAACAAAAGACAAAAAACACACTGTAAAAGTGAATAACATGTACAATATGATTTACTGTGACTATACGTCACTACATCAGTAACTGCACAATTATTGTCTTTTAAATAAAGCAACATACTGCATGTCACTGTTCCTCTGCTCATCCTGGACTGAAGCTCAGGCTCTACTCTTCAGCACAATGGTGACCCACAAAACACACCATACAGAAACACTTTAAATCCCAAGAGAACATTATAACAGATCTCTCAAGATCTCAGCATCTTCACTTATTACAATCCAGACTGTATTTATTTCATACTAACATTTTTATTGAGAATTAATAGAGGTTTAGAAGTTGATGTTTTACTGAAAATAATAAAGTTTGATGTCACCATTTTGGTTATCAGTGTTTGCTTTAGTTGGGCTCTTGACCATTCAGTTTTAACGGTAGGTTTTCTCTGGCTGTTTCAAATGTGTATCTCTGTGTTTGATGGGTAGTGACCTGATAAATTGATACCACCTGAAGTTTTTATGTCTAATTAAGTCATTAAATATTAGTTGTGAATGTCGCATGCCAATACTACGGTTGTAATTCCTGCAGTGCTGTGAAGGTCTGAAAGAATTTATCAAGTTATTATACAGAATATGTTATGACAGGGTCATATAGAGTAGACTCACACAGACATCAATAATCAGTGTATGAATCACAACAATGGTGACAATGAAAAAATTCAGATCAACTCTGAAATCGTCATAAAACAAGCTACTAAAGTCACAAAAAAGCTTTGTTGATTGTCCCCATTGTTGAGATTCATATGTTGATTCTTGATGTATCTACATTATCTATAGATTAGCTCAAAACATTTTCAGGATAATATATATTATTACAAGGGTCTTGTGAAAAATTGTGACATTAACCACAATCTATATAAAATTAAACTCCCTCTCTTTATCATGTAACCTCAGCTGCTATATTCAGAGATTCAACCCAACATCATATCAGTTATTTTTTTTTACAATATGGTTGTGATAATTGAGGAAATACCTGTAAAATAAACAGATACAGGTGTTTTATTTTAATGTTACAGGGTTTTATTTTTATTTATTTTTTTGTTGGGGGGGGGGTGTTCTGTTGATATTTAATTAGATTATATTTGGAATTTTACATACATTTTTATGGAATTTAAGAAAACAGAAAAAATACTGTATGAAAAATACAGTACATTTTCTGTATAAAAAAATGTGAATAACTGCAATTTGTCATTAATGTCGTAATACCTAAAATAACAGCTGAATTTTTAATTTACAGATATTATTTGTAATTTTACAGAGTTTTGAGTATGAACAAAAAAAAAATCAGTTATTTTCTGTAAAATTCGTTTTTTTTTTACATAAGCTTCAAAGTAACACAGTCTGTTTTGACTGATTGTGTCTATGTGTGTGTGTTTTTTTTTTTAGGGTCCCTGCTATATAAACTTTGACCGCTACCCCTATGATAAGATTCAAGCAGAGGAGGAGTTTTCAGACTGGGATCGTGATTTCTGAACATCAGCCAATTCTTGAGGTTTCTGACTGCGCTCTCACGTACAGTAAAACATCCATAAGATATCTCAAGTTATATACTCTGAAGTATACTCAAGGTTAAATATTCTTATCAGCATTATGTTAAAGGAAGATTAGAACAGTAATTTTATGACTCTTGCCATACAGTATGATGGAACTTTAGAGTCTTTCACAGACTTAAGTAAAAATGATTTCCACTACAGGAAATTCTAGATAAATTTTGAGCCAGCAAAATTTAAAATCTCCTGTTTTTTTACATAGACGTTTTATTCTTAAATTATTTCAGATATTGTGATGATTGGAAGACCAGCAATTTATAAGGGTCCAGATTATTGAAGTTTCACACTAGAAAATTAACATTTTAAAATAACATTTATCATCTTATTTTTCTATTTAATGCGAGAAGCTACAGACAAATCCAAATGAAGGTACAAATCCTGGACTTCTGATATAATATGTGTTCCCTTTCAATCACTGTACCTTTGTGGGAATAAAAAAAAACATGCACATGTAAGACCATTATGCCATTCTTGTTCAGACCTATTGGTTGGTTAATTTATAACAATGTGAATTTATAATTAAATACTAGTTACTCTATTTACATTATTTTGAATGAACTGACATGTATATATATATATTAATGTGATTTACCTTAATAATTTTTATTTGACATTTTTTTGCAACCTGATACATATTTTTTAATTCAAATGACTGCGATTCTGGTTTTGTGCTATTATTGTTAAGGTATTATGATAAATAATTATAGTGACAACATATAATGAAAATAGTAATTGAAAGACAGCATAATGTCTTTTTTAAAGTACTGAAAAGCAGCATTTCTGCTGCAGTTATGGAACAAATAAACTTTTTTTCTGTGCTGATGCCTCTAAGGAATAATGTTGGAAATCTGTAAGTCAAATGAAAGTCAAGTCAAATGTATTTGTATAAAGCTTTTCCCAATGTATGTTGTTCCAAGGCAGCTTTACAGAAAGTTATATTGTATGTCTAAAATGGCTTGCATAAAGCAAGTTTGAGATATGAAGATAGATAGATATGACAATCTATCTATACTGTATTTATTGTTCCCTTTCAGTCAGTCACGTTCAACATTTCGTCAGAACGACTGAAGAATTGGGATCTCGCCTGAGAGCCCAATCACCTTTGAGTGTAAACTAAACAAGCCAATGCAAAATCCCTGTGGAACTCCAGCTGATCTGGACGGTACACGGATTACTTAAGTGGTCTACCCCATGAAGTGGTAGACACGATCACTTCAGCTAGAGCCCCCTCTACGGGGTGCACTTGTGCTTTGGAGTGAAGCCTGTTTGTTGATTGATGTTCTTCTCCCGAGAAGACCCCCGGAAACACCCGATCAGAGTTGTTTATTTTCAGCCTGAATCTTAATAAACTGTGTATGTTCATTGGCCAGACTTTCACGTAATCCTGAGACCCCACCACTCCCTTCAAGGACCAGGTGGTGATCCTGCAAGACCCATCCCTTGCTTTGCTCTCTCCCATCCGTGATTTGCGCCTGTATGTTAACCGAACGCAGAGCTTCAGGTCCTCAGACCAGCTCATTGTCTATGGAGGCAAGCAGAAGGGAAAGGCTGTTTCTAAGCAGAGGTTGGCGTACCAGGCCCAAGGCGAGCTGTGCCCCCTTGGGGTTAGAGCTCACTCTACCAGGAGTGTTGCTTCCTCCTGGGCACTGTCTCACGGTGCCTTGCTGTCTGACATATGTAGAGCTGCGGGCTGGGCGACACCACCTAACACGTTTGCTAGATTTTATAATCTCTGTGTAGAGCCTGTGTCCTCCCATGTACTTGCTACCAGTAGCAAGTAATCGGGAGGGCCCCGCTCTGTCTCTGTGGGATCCTAATTCGTCAGTCGTTCTGACGTAACGTCGAACGTGACTGAGTGATAGGGAACGTTTACAGTAGGTTACTATTGTAACCAATGGAGACATTACGTCCCATCGCCACAATTGCTGCACCACTGCTAAGCGGCCGGGTTATCAGCTCAGCACCTGAGTGCAATTTTAGTTTACACTCAAAGGTGATTGGGCTCTCAGGCTCTCTTCGTTCTGACGTGACGTGACGTGACGTCTCCGTTCCCTCCTGCAGGGCAGATGGTTAGCGTTCAATGCCATGGAGGACTCTAGCCTAGAAGCCTCAGTAAAACTGGTCAAGACTGGTTTACAATCACAACCAATGAAACGCTTGAATGCTATTGGTTTGTGCTATAGTTGGTCTTTGGAAGCAGAAAAGCCTTCAAAAGGAAGAGACTGAAAATAAGTCTTGATGAGTCTTGGAGTGCATGGAGATGACCAAGAAAGATTTCTTCAAAAATACTGATTCATTCACAAAAGGAAGCACCACTAATTCCCATTTACTGTCAAGATTTATTGCCACAGAACAGCCACTGGAAACATCAACATGAAATAAAAAAGGCTGGTGCAGTTAAGAACACATTAACAATCACACTTATTATCAGCTTTAGTCCCCTTATTTTGGTTAAAAAAGATGCGGAGCACCAATTTACAAATAGCGAGTGTAAACTAACATACAATCATTTGTCAACTATGATTATTACTTTTCATATTTCTCCTCTAAAATATTTGACATTTGCCATAAAGGGACCCTACAGTTTGAAAGTACAGAATCTAATTACAAAATGCAATATATTCTAATTTGCATGCTCACATATGGGAGATGACTCAGTCTCTGTGCTTTATAGAAATGTAAAGCACATTTAATAAACAAAAGCTTTAAGCCTGTAAAAAATGGTTCTAGCACAGTTTCATTTGTTATTAATCTACGATAACACTTCTTCTAACCTCTGCTCTTCACCTTTTGAAGCCTGAAACTGCTCTTACATTGAGATCAGTTTGTGCACCATCTTTCCAAAGGACAGTATGTGAGCTGTTTATAATTTAACATGAAGTTTTGAAATCAAGTGATCTTCAAATGCATCTCTTGAACAGACCCTTCAAAACTCACAAATGCACATATTGCTATGTAGGTATAACTGAACCCAAACATAAGTAGCTTATTTTTCTTTTTCTTTCATATCTTCACTGATATGCAGCCAATATAATAGAAACAAGGTTCTCAAAAGCCTTTGGATACCCATTTTTATGGAGCTTTATGTCACCATGTAGCATATGGTAAATCGAATAAACACAGCTCATTGGAAAAACATGCCTCTACATTTTTGTACAACTCCAAGAACATACCTACTGTATTATACATACAATTCACTGCAGTTTTCATCTGAAATTAATACTAGAGGCAGTAAAATGGCAACCTTTATACCCCTTTCACACAAATGATGATTACAGGGGCAGATTATCTAACACAGTCTTACCCCAAAACGTCACATACTGACGGGTCTTGACCATACGGCAACATACGACGAAAAGGGTACCCTTTAACGTCCATGTGTGACGATTCGGGTATGGTTGGGTTTAGGTATGCGTTAGGGTACAGCTAGGAGGCGCTGCTGGTGCGCTTATGTCTGCGTCTCATATTGACGTTATAGGGGTACCCTTTTCGTCGTATGTTGACGTATGGTCAAGACCCGTCAGTATATGACGTTTTGGGGTGAGACCGGGCTGGATTATCTATTAATAATATTGTGCAAGGAACTATGCAAAAGTCTATATGAAAGGGTTCATCCAAAAATGAAAATTCTGTCAGTAATTACTCAACCTCATGTTTTTCTAACCCCATAAGACTTTCATACATCTCCAGAACACAAATTAAGATATTTTTGCAATCTGAGAGCTGTCTCACTCCTTCTGGCTGCAAGGTAATTTCATCTGCCAGCCCAGAAAAGTTAGTAAAGACATTAATAAAATAGTCAAAGTGACTACAGTGGCTCAACCTTAACTTTATCAAGCGACAAGAATACTTTTTGTAAAACCAAAGCAAAACCAAACAAAAATAATGACTTTATTCAACTATCATTTTTTTCTGTGTGGGTCCCTGACGTGAGTTCACGAGAACTGAGAAGATGGGTCTCGGTGTAGTTTTTAAAATGGTTCTAAAGTGTGCATTTCCTGGATGTCCGAATTGTGAGAAACCAATGAGAAACCACGCCTTACCAATGCCGCAAAAAGAATGGCTTACCTTTCACACTTTCCATGATCGTGAGTGTCATCTTCTCAGTTCTCGCGCATGCGTTGTGGCGTTCTCGTGAACTCACGTCAGAGGCCCACACAGAAGAAAATGAATACCGGTAGTTGAATAAAGTCGTTTTTCTTTTTTTTCTTCTTTTTTTGCGCACAAAAAGTATTCTCGTCACTTGATAAACTTAAGGTTGAGCCACTGTATACACTTGGACTATTTTAACAATGTCTTTTCTGGGCCGGCAGATGAAATTACCTAGAAGCCTATGAAGGAGTGATCCAGCTCTCAGATTTCATCAAAGATATCTTAATTTGTGTTCCGAAGATGAATGAAAGTCTTATGGGGTTGGAACAACATGAGGGTGAGTAATTACTGACAGAATTTTCCTTTTTTGGGTGAACTAACCCTTTAAGGGTGTGTTCACACATGTAATTCGGTTCTCTATTTATTTTGGTCTGAGCCAAAAAAGAAAAAAAATACATTTAGTCCTGGTTTGCTTAGTGTTCACACTATCATTTTAAGGTCAAATCTAAAAGTACAAAAAAGGGGGAAAAAAAAGAAACAACTTGTATGATGTATATTTTTTTATGGAACTTTACGGTGTGCTGGGCTAAATGCATCAGCTGAAATATAAACTGTGAAAAGGTGTCAAAACAGTGCCAAGAGTTCCTCCACTACACATAAGTGAAGATCTGCTGCAAGGAGACGGCATTTCCAATGGGCAACATTTCGACTATTACAAAAACAAAAAAGTCATAGACCTCATAAGTCATGGTAAAAAACAGGTAGGGTTGCATCTTATGACATCATCAAGTCCTGATTTGTTTTAATGTCTTTGGTCCATGTTGCGTTCATATATCCATCAAACCACACAGTTCTTCTGGAAGTGGACCGACACTCATCTTTTCAGCAGTCTCTATCCACTTGTTTGGTGTGCACCAGGGTTCAGATGCCAGCGTTCGCATTTATTCAAATGAACGGCACTAATGCTGCGTTCACACCATTGACTTTGTCGTTGCATGTCACCAGTGGGTGGCGTTGAGGTCGCTAATGGATGTTCACACTACTGGTTGCCTAGTAACGTGAGAATTACTTTTATGGATGTTACTCCATGTTGTAAACAAATCAATTTTACAATACAAACAAATATTTTGGATAGAAACTCTAAATGGAATCACTACATAAAATGCCAAATATTAAAGATGAACGAGAAACAGCGAGTGCTCTTTGCCATAGCGTCTATTTATCTGCAGCAAAAGGGCAAATGCGGGTCTATATGGGCTCACATTCAGGCTCAGAATCAGTACGGCGAGTTCCACCGAATGTAAACGGAGACATGTCATAAATTATAGGACAGTTGCTGACCTCTAAAATGAGCTTCTCGTTCATCTTGCACCTATTCAACTACATACCTATTGGTTGTCACTCCCGAAAGATCAACCATAAAGTTGAACAGATCTTAACTTTGTCAAGTTGCTGGATACACCCCATCCGCTTGCCAACGGTCGCTGTCGACACAGAAATCGCCTGCTCTCCATTGAAATAATTTGTCTCGCTTTGTCGCTTGTAGTGTGAATGCAGCATAACAGCAATCACACCAGGGTTCATTTTAATAAAACCAAACCTGCCAAGTGTGAACACACCCAAATACAATACTTTTTTATTATTATTTCAGGAGCTTGATGATCATCCTTATTTGTTGTTGTTGTCTAAGCAGAAACGAAACAGAACAGCATTTTACGATTATAATCATATTGAAATCAGCATTTTGTTCAGCCAGAGAAACAAAAATCATAACTTTAATCATTTTAATACACCAATCCTGAATGCTTTCAGTTGTGAGTCTACTACAAGAGAAATACTTTGTCTCTTTTCGAGAGCCTTTGACACCTTTAGAGCTCTGATTCATCTGAGGACACATTTCGTCTATAAATAATCTTGTGTCTGATTCATTCCATCAGGAGTGTCAAGTGGGTACGAGAAGGGCGAAATTTACAGTCATGGCTTGACAACTACAGTAGTCCTTGCAGTGATGCTGGTGCCTTAAAATGTGTCTCGCATCTCCATGGCAACTGTGCATTCTCTCCGTCTCAGCCCAGCGGTCTGGATGTCAGAGGTTGCAGCGCTCACTAAACAGAATAATACATTTACATTCAACTGAGCTGTAATGTGGCATAAGCACAAAAATCATGTATTTTAAATATTTTGGTCTACTTGGATTGCATTGAATGATCATGAAAACTAATTCATTGCATTCAGTAAGTTCATTAATAGTAGTTGTGATGTTACAGGGCATTTTGGGTGGTACCTTGAGGTCTGATTGGTTTGGGTGGAGAAGAATATTTGTGTCAGGATTGTGCATGTGACTTTCACTCCGGGGCAGGAGAATCATTAAACACTGTATAAGAGAATCAGAGATTGAATATTAAACGGCTACACAGAGACACCACCACTTAAATTCACAATAGTGGGAGATAAAACTGTAGGAGACATGCATACGACAGTGTGACATAGCAGGATCATGTGACACTGAAGACTGGAGTAATGATGCTGCTGACAATTCAGCTTCACATCACAGAAATACATTTTAAAATACATTCAAATAGAAAAAGTTATTTTAGGATGTAATAATATTTCACAATATTGGTAGTGTACAGCAGTGGTGTAGTCTAGTTTTTTGTAGTGAGTATACTGTGACCCCCCCCCCCCCCCCCCCCCCGCCTAACCTGTCTCATCACCCCATAAGCACCACCACACTCACTAATGCATACAGTATGCAGCGAAATGTAATTGAGAGCATTATGAGACTAAGTGTTATCAACATGTCAATTTATTATAAGCAACACAAGACTTTAACAGCCAATGACATTTACAGCTGAGGAGACTGGACTGATTTTTTACTGTTTATTGTTAATCACCATTTATCTCAGCCAGTTAAGAGCTACATTTAGCCTTAGATGTTATATGAATATGGTCCCTGAAGCACAGGTTTTATCAGCTGACAATAAAAAAAAAAAAAAAAAAAACATTATAGGCACAAATACAAATTTACTTTTAGAAATGGTGCTTTTGAAAGAAAATGGTGTTATTGTTTTGGCAAGTTTACTGTTTAAATTAAAACATGTATGAACATTTGTGTGATATTCCTTTTTAAAATAAGTTGTAATAGATTTAATTATTATTATTATTTTAAAGAACATTTTACTGTGCAATTTCTTTCATAATTTCTTTGAGTTTATACCGAACTTTTATTTTGACAGGTTGTCGTAAAGACATTACAGTTTCTGTGTGTGTATGATAGGCTACGAATGAATGACGATAGTTTTATCAAATGAAATGGTGAAATTGTCATGAAGTGACTCTCATAGCAGCTCTGTGATGAAGTTCACATGTGTAGCCTACATCATGTCCTCATAGCTACAGTGAAGCGCTGAAAACACCACGAGCGCGAAGTCACGCGCGCTTCAGTGTGTGTGTAGTAGAGCAGTGAGCACACATTGAGCGCTCATTCCCAGAGCGGCGTTGAACAACTGCAGTCTCTTTGAGTTTTTAATATTCACAGACACTAGTCGCGATTTGATTCATTGTACAGCCCTACTTTTGATTTATTCATTCAAAAAAATGACCAAATTCCGTGACGTTCTGCTTTATACAGTTGTGAGTGGATTCCGCGATTTGATCTGTGTCCACTGCTGCAAACACAGACGCGGTGAATTTATGAATGAAAGTGTGAAAGTTCTGTCACAAAATGAAGTTGTTACGTATCCTCAAGCTTTTTTAAGTGGGTATACGGAAATACTTGGCATTTCCTAGTGGGTATACGGCGTATACCTGCGTATCACGTAGACTACACCACTGGTGTACAGTAGATTGACATAAGATGCACTTGTATCATTTTGTTTCAAATGTGTCCTCTGATAATATCAAAACTGCCTCCATACTAGAGGGCCTTCTGTGAGCCTATGAGGGTTGCCATGGGAAACAGTAATTAATTAACCATGAACCGAAGGCACCTGTTCCCAATTATACACTAAGCATCCTCTGATATAGTGGAGTATGTTCTCCCAACGAAATCTCAATACTCTTCTCACATCCTCCTTCACGTCTGCATTGGAAAAGGTCAATGGTTTGAGCTTGTCTAATCTGCATATATTGAAGTTGCACAGACCCATCACGTTCATTAATCGTAGATCAGCTGTGAGCTGTGAATATGCATCAGCAAAAATTTAAATGGGTGTTAAGCTATAATTGTATCCTACTTTATTTTCAACAGAATCCATTGCTATATACAGTAAAGGGGTATTGTAGAACACCAAAACAATGCTAAATACAATGTTAGAAGGTTAGAACGTCGACTTAAGTCCCATGGCACCGTTTCCAGGTCCAAAAAGCTTCTTCGGATCCAAAAAGCAAACAACAAACGCTACTAATATACAATCATGGAAGGAAAAAAAATTGTGATTGAAGAAAAAGTGTCTTGTGACTGTCCAAAACATTTGGTATCTACACAGAACTTCATTAAGTTTGGTGACAACATTTTACAATGTTTACATGGCACCACGACTGGTAGGCTACTGTATTTATTTATTATTGCTTGAAAAAAATTTCACGATTTCAATTCACAAGCTTATGCAATTAATTTGGAAAAATATCAGGTACAGTACCAACATGTTCAATTTTCTCAAGAAAACAAAACAAAAACTCAACTAATGCTGTAAACATGTGAGTCCTGTCAGCTGGTATAATATTAAAGATTAAAATGAACAACTCAAATTAATAATAGTGATCTTAGACGTGTAAATCTGCTTTGTGTGCCTAAACATATTCGGTGACTTCGCGCAGTTGGGTTTTATATACATTGACCCTGTTCGGTGTGGGGTTTCATTAGTTTAATTAAAACGCATACCTTGTCAATACGTGTGCTCGACTTCATGCGGTGCTGCGCAGGCCGAATTGTACATGACATCAAAATACGGCAAGAATGTCTCAAAAGCATTCTTGATGTCATACGCCCAACTGTATGCACAGCACGTTGCTTTTTTTATTTGGTGTAAGATTTACTTGGGCAGCATGAGAACATGAGACAGAGCCTGGAAGCGTGTGTTTCACGCCAAATGTGTGAGAGTTGGCAACCCTGCGTTTGCCTGACAGTGATTTATTTTCTCTGAATCATTAAATTATTGGTGTCCTGTACGCCGTGAGCCTGCAGACTGTAGTGTACCGTAACGTTTAAAAGCTTAGCTTAAAGGTGTGCTATAAATTAATATAGTGCTCCTAAACGGCTGCTGAGATTGTATTCTCACTTGAAATGGAGTAGGCTTGGACCTGGAAGCAGTATTCAATAAACAAGCAGATAGCAAGGGCACAGGAAAAAAAAGTGCTGGGAGTATAGTAATGCAGCACATCAAAAACAGGAATGGGGCAAACAAGCTGCGCTGCCACAACACATTCTTGCAGTGTTAAAAGCTTTGTTGATTATAATGGGAGCAACGCAGTTTTCTTCCATCACCATGCACCACTCTGTCCAAGTGTGAGAGTAAGTGGAGATTATTGTGCTTAGTGTAAAATGATTTACTTTATTAATTAATTGTTTAAATAGTGGGTGGAGGGATTAGAGAATTCAACACACTGAAGAAGGCCTGCGAACCGTAACATCTGTTATATGATTCCCCTGTGAATTAAAGTGACTAAAAGGATTTAGAATTTTGAGTGCGTATCTATATTCTTGAAGCAATTCAATAGATTAACGCACCAAAACAGAATACAAGGCATGAGACGAGCGAGGTGTAAATGACTCTGTGGAACCATAAAAAAAGGCCAACATTGGCTGTTCACAGTCAAAATTGACCGACCATATAGGACATTATTGGAAAAAGATTGTTTTTGCTTAAATTATGGTGAAATAGAGAAATTTACACATACATAAGATTAAAGGGGTCATGACATTTTTTTATTTATTTTATTATTATGTTCCCTTAGGTGCAATTATAGTATTACTATAGTTTTTTTTTTACAAAAAACTTTTACAATGTAGTGATTTATGACCTTTTCCCACCCTGTTTCTCATCCTCTGATTCAAACAGTCTGTTTTGGGGGTGTTTCCCCTTTAAGAGTTCAGTGTTAACGCCCACTGTTATGATTGGCTAACAATACGTGCACGTATTGGTCGTCGTTGTTGAGCCCAGAATAGTCGGCACGGACTTATCTTTGAGCAACAGTTTTCTGGCAAAGCCAGCATCATATTGGGATTTTTTCCTCAAAACAGTCATCCTTAAAATGTATAGAACAAACGCTTAAATTAACACTGCCGTGACTGGGACGTCCGCAAAAAATAAAGTGCATCCATTTTTCCCTGACGTCTGGATCTTTCGGCAGCGTATTCAAAGATGTTGTTTGTCCACAGCCAGGAACAGCACATCTGCGGCATCGTAATTTTACTGTACACAGACCCACTCGCTGTCCGTCGACTGAACACTTGTGAGACGCGCTGTGCGACGACGATACGAAATGAGCCTAGTTGTCTTGCGCTTAAAGCGTAGTTGTCTTGTGCTGGAGGCGGTCATATGCAAACGCTGGTACGTCACTTCGTACCGTGACGTCACTTCTTACCATGGATCCAGAACGAACTGTATTTAGAGCTTGATTAAATAAATGATTCGTTTATAATGGGGAGGACGTCTTAAGCTATGAAACTTGCAGGACGTTTTAATGGTACAAAGACCTCTTATATACTAAAAGATCAAGGCAAATTTGGTTTCTCATGTCATGACCCCTTTAAGACTAAATTGCCACAAGTGCATAATTTTATTTTATTGTTATACTTCAGGGAAATGTATAACTTGTGAGTAGTTCACAAGTAACATCTTTAAAGAAATAAAAAAAACTCATTACACTCTGGCTGAGTGTAATGAGTGGGTAACTGAGCCATTTTTGACTGGGACCAATACATGAGTGATCCTTTTTCGAAAATCTTAAAGGAATAGTTCGTATTATCATCGTATTATCATCATGTATTAATTTTTTTCTTCTGCTGAACACAAAAGAAGATATTTTGAAGAATGTCGGTAACCAGACAGTTGATGGACCTACTATGGAAGTCAATGGGGTCGACAACTGTTTGTTGAATTCAAATGTTTGAATGTTTGTTGACATTCAAATTCATACAGGTTTGAAACAACTTGAGGGTGAGTAAATGATGACAGAATTTTTATTTTGAATTCCTTTAAGAATGTTAAAAAAAAAGTCTCACACTAGTAATGATGACATTGTGGTGGTGTTCATGTGTGCCAATCTCATCTGAGGGCAGGACTGTTATAATCACATTCACTTACCTTTTGAGTGTGCCTCTGTGCTGGTCGTGGAGGGTTGGGAATGTTCAACTTATAATGTCAAGGAATTTCCTCGCTCCCTCGCTGCAGTGTATGCCTGCAGTTGGGACAGAGTAATACAAAAGATTGTGTGATGTTGTGCCTTCATTATGTGCTGGGCTTTGCAGACATTGTCTTGGAGTGTGGTAGACTTGAGAGAGCTCTCTGTTTCCATTGCAGGTGCTCAGCTGCCACATGCAGTGCTGGAATGCTGACATCCAGTAAATGCCACGAAAATGCTGTCTATACTGACTAATTTTGCAGACGAATGATTAAAAAAAAGACTTTCATGCATTTTAGAGCTATCCAAAAAAAGGGGCGCACTCGTGAAGCATCTACAGTATATTAATCTGTAATTATAATCATATACAGTATATCACAAATAACGAATTATTTAATCAGAATACATGGCTATTTTCGCATGGCCGTCAATGGAGATAGCAATGCTCTTTGTCCACACAATGGTGTCATTTTTTTTCTTTACATGCGATGTGTGGTCTTGTCTTTGTCCTCTCATTTTTCCTTTTGTCTTATACTTCCTTATAAATCCTATATTTTTGCTCTCACAGTTTGTCGGTGAATGCCTTTAGTTCCAGTTCATTTTGTTTGTATTGTAGTGATATCTTGATGGTCAGCGTAATCCGGGATGAGGCCGTTGAGGTATAAGCTTCCGCTTCGTACAAATGTGTAGGGATACAACTCTTCTCTCCGATCTCCGAGGTTAACTGAATGTGCACGTTTCCCAGGTGTCATCTGCTGATTGATAGGTGGGCTGAGGGTTATTTCAGCAGACAGCTTGCGCTTGACCGATGCAGCACGCTGGAATTTGTCGTAAACGTCGACACTAAGTCGCCGACGAGTCTCCTTAAACTCAGCGGACACGTTAGCAGTCCATTCAGCGGCATGAGCTCGAAACTCTCCTACCTATGACAAAAAGAACAAGATTATCCTAAAAAACATTTGAAAAGGTTAGTGCCTCATAGGGATAGTGTTCAACCTTTAATGGCCTCATGACAGCCAATGTAAAAACCAACCACATGACAGTTTAATGTAATGTCAACCCATACAGCTAAGTGGTTTCTTAAGTTTGATAAATAATCTGCTATGTCATGTTTATGACATATTTATGACAATTTATGTTGTCTTGTAATGTCTATGTCTAGTTGTCATTACCAAGACACTGACAGGTTATGATGCATTGGTTTATGTCAAGGTGTCATAACAAAGATATCTCAAACAATGTCATATTTGCATTCAAAATTTCATATTGAGCGAATGACACTTAGGGCCCTATTTTAACGATCTGAAACGCAAGTGTCAAAGTGCAAAGCGCAAGTAACTTTGTGGGCGGATCCCGGCGCTGTTGCTATTTTCCCGGCGGATAAACGACTCTTGCGCCCGACGCAAATCTAAAAGGGGTTGGTCTGAAGTAGCTTCATTATTCATAGGTGTGGTTTGGGCGTAACGTGAAATAAACCAATCAGAGCGTCCTCTCACATTCCCTTTAAGAGCAGGCGCGCTTGTTCCATGGCGGATCGCTATTATAACGGCGGATTTGCCGGCGCACGCAGGAGCGGTTCACAGCCGAGGAGGCCGACGTTCTCGTCAGGGCCGTAAAACACAGAGAAGTGACATTGGGGATGATGGGAGAAACCCACCCAAATTAGCTTCGGTTAAACAGGCGTATAATTTGGGTAGTAAATGTGTAGCCTAATCTAGATTTTTTTATTTTTTTATCTAGATAGATCTTTTTCACATCTTCACGGACACAACAATGATTTCCCTCGTGTGTTAATATTTTTCCTTGTAATAATGTATGATTTGCAAAAATGAAAACTGCTGCATCTGTTTATATTAGAGAATCAAAGTGGATGCGGGTTAACATTATGGCCAAGCACGCGCCCTTAAAATACTACATCACTAACGCGCAACGCGCCACTGTCTTTAGACTGTTTTTTCCCTGGTCAGTTGCGCAATTGCTTTCTAAAACTGGAAAATAGCACCATTGAAGTTTTGCGCCGGAGCACGCCTCCTCTTTGCGCTGAACCGCCCCCGCGAGCGCAAGTTCATTTCCTAATTTACCGACGTGCGTCTGTGGAGGGAAAAGTCCGCTGTGCGCGGGTGCAGAATAGGAATTATACATGCGTCGGTGTTCAAAGTCAATTGCGCTGGGTGCAAGATAGGGCCCATAATGACAGTTGTCATAAACATGCATAAAACCTCCTTCACATTCATGACATGTGTGATTATGATTATGAAGGAGTCATGTCAGTCTTATGCACACCTCTTCAAGTAAAGTGTTACTGATTATTGTAATGTGTTTACAGCTTGGCAACTTTGTTTAACACTAGAACGGCCATGATGACAATTGACAATTCCACATTTAATATGACTTTGGGAAATGAGTGAATGCAACTAGAGAAAGATAACTGCATGTGGAGGAAATGAGAGAAAAATCTATTAATAATTGCCTTCCCTCAAACTTTTTTTTTGCTTGAAAAATGGCACTCAAACCAATCAAATAATAAAAAAATTAACTTTGGTTTTCTGAATAAACAAGGCATAGTATGAGAATAGAACAGATTACTAGATTTTTACAATTATGTTAAGACATTAAGTAAAGTTAACTAAGTGTTAGAATAACTGTGCAAGTGCACGTATTGTAAAATAAAGTGCAACCTAAAAAGTCTTGGTTTGGAACAACATGAGCGAGAGTAAATGATGAAATAATTGTTATTTTTGGGTGAACTGAGTTTAAAGCATTGCATAGATTTGTGGGTGCAGATGTTGTTTAAAGGTGGCATAATTTATTGCATCACATGAGAACACACCTCCTCCTTTGTTTTCTTGGATATGACACGAAACCAGTCTCCAATCATGCTGAGAACAGCGGCGAAATATGCTAAACCAATTAGGATCCAGAACCAGACCAGGGGCTTGTAATAGTCCAAGTACTCCAACTCAGAACCACCTGAACAAACGAGACACGATACTAAAATCCTTTTTGCAAACAGCTGCAAACATGCAATCATGCATGTCCTGTGTTTATGCTCACCACTGCTTTCTTCATGGAGGCGTCGCTCACCCTCGCCCGCAACAAAATCTCCGAAGCCGATGGTTGTCAAAGTAATGACAACAAAGTAGATGGACTCCAGCGCACTCCAGCCCTCAATGTGTTTGAATATAACGGCCGGCAGAGTGACGAAGAGGAGACAACCAAAGAGAATGAAAATAAAAGTAGAGATCACACGGATCTTGGTTTGACTCACGTTCCACTTCTGAGAAGAGAAAAAAAGCATGGATGGAAAGATGTAGGAGTTAATCGATGGATGGATGGATAAATAAATAGGCCTATATAAAGGGTTAGTCAATCCATGGATGGACAGTTTGATTTGAAAGTCTGAGAAACTAATTTAAAATACAATATATGACCCGTGCTGGCAAAATTAGTCGCAATGGGCACATTTTCAAAAATGATTTATTGTAATTCCCATTCTCTATTAAACAACCTTCAAAATTATGTATGATTTGTTGGAATCAGAAAAAAAAGGCGATAGAGTCCGCAAAGTCAATTTTGAGAAAAATAGAGTTCCAAAACAAAAAATCACCTAGCAAACATACCTTAAAATCCCTGGTAAAAACACCAATTTTGGCACACACAAAGTCAAAACCAAATACTATCTATAGGGAAAATATATTTTCAACTTTTTTTCCATGATACCACTGTCACAGTGTCTGGTGGTTCCTTGGGTTTAACACTAGAGGTCTCAGTTTTCACGGTGTCTAGGCATTTTCACTACATTTCCCATAATCCTGTCTGTCACTGATTGTTCATTTCCTTCAGCTGTTTCTCGTCACCTTGTTTGCACTTGTGTATATATACCCTGTCTGTTTCAGTGTTTTGTCACGGAGTCCTTGTATATTGTCCCCACACTTCTGTTCCTGTTGTTCGTGTTATCTTATGTTATTTGGATTGCCTTTTGATTTCGACCCTTGCCTGGACTGTTGTGAGTACAGATTACCCTTAAATAAATACTGCAAATTGGATCGTCTTGTGTGTGTTCGTGACAACCACAATTGTTTGATTAACATTAATAAAACACACAGCCTATATATTAATACCTACTGTACCGCATGGATCTAACATAAATGTTACACATCGGATGTTTTTCCCCAACAGGTAACCACGCGTTCAGTGGCGTAACGAGTCAACACCGGGCCCTTAAGCAGGATTATCAAGGCGGGCCCCCCTACTACAACACGTGATGACGCTACACGCACAAAAAAATAAAAAATAAAAAAAAAATTTTTTACTGTTACTGTCACTGCTATATACACATAGGCCTAAGTCCAAATACATAAAAAATATGCTCACTTACATTATAGCTGCATTTTCCGGGCTTTCCTCTGTGCGAAGCTGTCAGGTCATAAGTTTAGTTAGGCTACCTATGATCACGCGCGTGAACTCGACAATTGACTACTTTGGACTACAGGTATTTGCGCTGGCTGAAATAACATCATTTTTATTCATATCTTTCACATCTACTGCAGTCAGATTCACTCGTGTTCATTCTGAAGGAATCACTCAACATGGCTGGGCACTTGTATGACACATCAAGGATGATAAGAGAAATAAAAGCAGGTTTAAAATTAGACCCCATTCAAGTCGCAAATTTTAAAAAGAGGATAACACGGTGTAGGCAACACCGTTTTTTGTCGTTGTTCTCTGTATTGACAGCTCTCCAAATTTACTAAAAATTGAGCTCAATGTTAAAATTGACCGGAGTTCTCCTTTAAGATCCAGATAGCGCGCACGGGTATTCTCAATTGACAGTATGGCAAGTCCAGAGAGACGACTCTGTCCCATTGAGCTCCTGAGATAGCTTTTTATCAGTTTCAGTTTAGAAAAAGAACGCTCTGACAAAAAATTTGACGACTCCATATCTGTCTCAAGTTCCGGTTTTTACTGTTTTGCTCGCAATGCGCATGTTCACCCGGGGATTCCCCAGTCCCAATTCGAAACAAATTACACCAAATTCATCATTGTTCGTTTCAAACATTGATTTAATGATCAGTCAAATATGTTGTTGTCATTATTTATTCAAATCAATAAGCAAAAAATTAAAATGCGATCAGACTATAAGTAGTAAAATGCGATAGGGAGACCCGCCTGGGCCTGTCAATCAATATCGTCCAGTCACGCGGGCGGGCCCCTGATTGGTCCGGGCCCGTAAGCAACCGCTTACCCTGCTTACCGATAGTTACGCCCCTGCACGCGTTCACTCAAGAATAAGAGATTTCAAAGAATACTCACCAAGAAAGAGATATTTTGAAATACCGTAATTCTGTATCTGTATATCGGGGTCGCGTCTTTGTGCACATGCTTCGGATTGTCAGTCAGCGAGAGTAAGATCGTTTTGTTTACATCAGCATGAGTTTGAAAATCACATTTCATTGGTTCAGACTCATGCCATCGAGAATTTGCTATGAATATTCACAAAGTTGGAATGCTGCACTTTAAAACAATACCAAACTTGTGCCAAGGGGAAGTGTCTGTCGTCGAGATGTGAGCGGAGAAAAACTGCATTTAATTGCTATTTGGAGCATTGGGATCGGTAGAAATCGCAAATGTTTGTGAAAACCTCAAATTTGACCCAAAATGACAATTTCCACTCTTTTTCCATTTTTTGACATTTCAACTATGTTGTCAGCACTGGTTACATATAATAAATAGATGCAGGCAGCTTGTACAAAAAAACAAAACAAAACATAGAATATGTATATAAAGATAACATTAAGAAACAAGACTGGGGCCTATATGAATATATGACTGGGGCCTCAAGGTCACATAGAATTTATAATACACATTTTTAGGACACACATATGTAGCATGTTGCTATAGCTATTTGAAAGAAAACTACTAGGCGCATAAACATTTCTATGTCCCGTTCTACTCTCGAAAACCAAAAATCCACTGCACAATTTTCAAGTTATCAAATATTTAATTTATCTAAAATGTCATTAATTAACCCTGAAATTTCAGTTAAAGTTGATATAATGATCAACATTATTATGTCAACAGAACTTAAAATTATGTTTGCACTTATTAGGTTGTAGCATCTGACCAATCAGACACGCACTAACAATTCATTATGTTTAATGAATAATCCAGCAAACTCACTCTCCCAACAAAGTTCTATGAAACTCCCCCCAAAACATCACAAATGAAGCTTGCCCACTGGCAGAACCTGGTGTCCTGTTACATGACACATTAAGATTGATAACAAGTTTTACGACCCCAAAAGGAATTTCCAGAGGGCTGTGACACTCACTTAATTCTGACTGAGAAGGAGAAATAAACCCTGTTAATCCTTTATATAACATTTTATATATATATGACCACTTGAGAAATGTATAAACATGCATCTAATTTTCCCATCTCATAATTTTCCTTTTATGTGGTTTGGCTTATGTTTTATTGTAAACTCTAATGGGTTAATGTTTCAAACTTTGCAAACTATGGTTAACCAAAATCATGCGTGAAACGTTTGGTCTCTATAAACTCCAAACTTCATCCATTTGTTAATTTACATTACATTTTGCTAGCTTTGTGATGCATTAGTATTATAAGAATCTTGAAGATTCTTCTCTTAAACACCCAATTTAATTACATATTCAAATGCCTCCTAGAACACAATGGGTTGTAAAATTTTCCCTCCAAAGGAAACACTTCTTATTGGCTCACAGACCCCCAGAGGCTGTGACATCTTCACTATAAAATCACTGATCACAAGATCAGCCTCCCTCTTACGCCCTCTTACCCTGGCTCTTACTCTCGTGGTCCTTCCTGAGTAGTCCTAATGTGAAGATGATGCTGAACTAAAAGTCCCCCAAGCATGGGCGCCGTATAGGGGGAAAAAGTTAGGACGATTCCAAGGGCCCCTGACTGACAGGGGCCCCAACAAATACGTAAAAAGTAATTTAAATTTTTTATTTTTTTATTTACATTTTTTATTATATTATACACTATATAAACCATCATCATTGAGTATATTTCAAATAATAATAAAATTAATGATGTCTTTGATTGTACTTATTTTGGCAATAAAAGTTAAATATCCCCATTGACCAAAAAGTAAACATCCACCCCCCTGTATCTGCATGAAATGGTTTGGTCCTGCCTTAGCGCATTCATCAGTAGCCGCGTTTCTATTACAGATTTGCGCAGAACTTTTTCGATTTATTTTCTAAATATCGATACAAAACTATTGCGAAATGACGCCGTTTCGATTAACCGATGTTATGCGACTAAAACTTAATTTTCCTCTCGCGAATAGTCATTTAAAAAATCATGGCAACGGACGTTAGTAGGTTTATATATCCCAGCCACCGCACTAGACATTATTACGGAAGGAGACGTAGGCGTGTTATTCAAGCATCAATGGCAAGGAAAGACTCTTATACTGTGAGCGGCAGATATGAGGAGTTTCTGGGTGTTTCTCCCTCATTTCTGCTTTGAGGTCTTGATTGTGGCATTTCTTTGAGGTTTAGAATCCAGTATTCCTGTAATTCGTTAACAGATTGACACCCTTTCTTTTGTCTTTCCTCTCTCTATTTTCTCTCTTTCGTTTTTTTGAAAACCAGATTTTCTTTTACTATGCAACTTTGTGGTTTCTGGTGTTTCTGGCAACTAAACATCGTCATCCGTGTTTCAATTACCCTTCAAATTGCGCAAATTGAAATGAGGTGGTTTTTCAGGCAATTTTGAAACATAAATATTTTGCAAAACTGCAATGGAAACGTTTTTTGCCCATTTACACTCACATGATGTAGATGGTGCGGTGTGTTCAGACAGAATACGAGACAAGTTGTTTATTAAATTCATAAGACAAAAGAATTACAGGAATACTAGCACTATAATAACCATGATGTGGAAATTCCGTTTTACACGTCAACTTTATTTTGTTGTTGGCATATATGTGCAGTTAAGTTAAAAAATCTGATGTTTTTATTCTTTTGAGATGATGTTCATTTATTTTGATTAAAAAGTTAATAGCCTATATATTTAGTTTTTTTATTTTTTATTTTTTTATCTGTCATTAATTTTACGATAAAAATACATTGAGACTGTAAAGGATTGCTTTAAGGACATTTTTATGGTGGCTTTTAATCTTGCATCAAATAATGAATTGCATACTGTATGCAGACTTGCATTTACAAATCACCAGCAGTAAATATTGTGCTAGTACTAGTATTGAACTACAAGAAGCAAGACAGTTGCAAGCATTTGATTAGAGTTATGTAGGCCAATGCATCTGATGGGACAGGTACGTCCTAGAGATCTGGTGACAACAGCTGTGCAGGGGGGGCCCAATGTTATTTTTTTGTCATGGGGCCCAAAATTCCTGGCGGCACCCCTGCCTCCAAGGACCCTCAAGCTTGTGCCAGGCTGCGGCCTTGTCTTTCCATTCACCAAAGAGACTCTGACTCCAACTGGTTTTCTCTCATCAATACAACATCAACCAAGATCAACTGGAGCCCCAACAAATTGCATCAGGACAGTTTAATTCAAATGGATGTGACATGCAAGTATCAAACTTAGTCTCATTATTTGATACATTAAGTAGCCTTACCCCTTTTAAAGAAGGGCGTGTTAGAACTAAACTGATGGTTTGCTCAAGGCTGATGATCTGCTGATAATTCAAACAATGCTATAACCTCTTGCTTTCTTATATTCTGCTTCAGCTCTTTCCCTTGGTAAACTGTATGTATGTATTTATGTGTATGTTAGAGTAATTAAAATGTTTAGTCTAGTTAATAAAGTCTTGTTCATACTGTATCACACGTAAGGTTGTCTGTGTCTCAAGCTCATATCCGGAGTCAATAATCATAGATTTTTGGCTCTTAGTAGTATAAGTAAGAAAGACATTTCCCATGCCCCGGAAATGTACATTTCTATTACTCAATTAATAACCAATATTGAGGGTTCACAGGATGAACTGAGTAATTGGTTGGAATGTTAATGTATCTACATCAAGTTAATCCGATTAACTGATCCAAATATTCATAATCAATTATAACAAGTTATGATTGGTTATTAATATTGCATAGAGCTAATTTGCTACAAGGTTTAATTCAATAATTTATAATTGAACGTACAACCATGCACTTATTTAAGTAATAGGTCCCCTGAATTTCTTTTTAGAGTGTAGTTGTTAGGCTAACTTTGTTGACCAGCAGCAATTAATATATGGGGAGAGATAAAGCATTGAGAAGCAGCACTGTGAGGAGGAGAGATGGCCAGATGGAATCAGGCCCAGGGTCATCAGGGCATGTGTGAATCAGCTGTTTGCATGGTTTCTCTCAAGGTTTCGTTCTCTACTACTATAACCAGATGGAGTTTTGGTTCCTTGCCACTGTTGCTCTTTGGCTTGCTCGGTGGGGGTTTATAAGACAGTTAATATATGATAAATCATGAATTGCTGAATTGCGACATACATACGGAAGCATTATGTACGTAGTCCTTATAAAGTTTCTGAGGGTCAGTCTAGGTCAAAGTTAAAATGTACTCGGTTACCTAATGTAACCTCGGTTCTCTCTAGAAGAGGGAACGAGTATTGCGTAATAGCTTTACGCTACGGGTAAAGTAATCTTTTCTCGAGATATGAAGCCAAAAAATGATCCTTAATTTTTGCATTTATTGTCAACGCAGTGCAGCAGCAGGCAGACCTAGAGCAGGCTGTCTAGCGTGCTCATTGAGTGTGGTGAGGCAACTGCAGCAGCCTACCACTGAGCCTCATAGCCCGCCAGAATGGGGGTGGTATAGCCAGGGCCGGATTAAGAGTTCAGGGCTCCCTGGGCACAATGACTTGTAGGAACAACATTAATACATGTATGGAACAACATTAGAGTGAGTGAGTAAATAATGACATCATTTTTATTTTTGGGTAACTATCCCTTTAAGGACAAGCGGCAGCATGTTTACTATTAGGGCTACTGTCTCTTTAAGATCTGCCCGCGACGAGTCTAATAACACACATTTGACAATCAGATTCTTTTCTTATTTTTTTCTACTGTTCTTTCACTTTAGACATAACCAACTTTGTTTATGTAAACCTTGTGTGTATTTGACAGTATTATAGCAATAAGACTCGAAAGATAACTTAGTCCAGTATCCAGGCGCTGTTAGACAGGCTTTTAGTGCATGCGCTCGTCGTAACGTGTAACGTTATTGCGCTCAGAAAAGCGCCCGTTAGAACAGCGCATCAGCAGCGAATGACATGTTTAACCGGTAAGGCTTTAAAGCACATGCAAATAATTAATTTTTATGAACTACAGTGTCCCGTTCCTCTGCATTTCATGTGAATATACGTCGCGCTGTACAGTATGTTGAGACGGAGGCGAAGGAACTGCAAACTGATAGAATGCACGATCCTACGATATTTCTTCAAAAGCAGATCGTGGAGACATTTTAATCATAATATTTGACATAATATTTGACGGTGCCCAGGGCCCCTTAGATGTCCTGGGCCCCTGGGCAATTGCCCAGTTGCCCTAATGGTTAATCCGGCCCTGGGTATAGCGTATAAAAGGAAGGGCTCAGGGGCTGCTTACCTGGTTTTCATCGACTGAAGCGAAATGAGCTCGTTGCACGATCATGGCAGGTTACGCAATACTCCTTCCCTCTTCTAGAGAGAACCGAGGTTACATTAGGTAACCGAGTACGTTCTCTTACGAGAGGTTCTCTAGTATTGCGCAATAGCATTACGTTACGGAAACCCCTTGTCAACGCCGTGCGCGTCAAGCATCCACTACATAAGTCCCAGGGGGGGAAACCCATGGGCCCGCACATGTACATAAGCACACAGTAGGGAATATATATAGAGCGGCGCAGCTCGACCCTTATAGTGCAGCTTAACCAGGAGAGTCGAATCGTGACATAGACTAATACAAGTCTAGCCTGATCCTTGGTGCGCACACCAAACGAAACAAAGAGCTGCTCCGAGCACCTGAAGGCGGCGGAGCGCGTGATGTAAATTCTCAGCACTCTGACAGGGCAGAGGTGGTTGCCGTCGACCTCGCCGAGAGTGAAATGATCTGCGCTCTGAAAGGGGTGCCGATCACCTTGGGGACATAACCATGTCTCGGTTTGTGGATGACTTTAGAGTCATTGAGTCCGAACTCGAGACACGCGGCGTTAACAGATAACGCGTGTAAGTCACCCATGCGTATAACTGATGACAGGGCTATCAGAAAAACGTTTTTGAGCGTGAGGAATTTCAGATCTCAGTGTAAGGGTTCAAAGGGATGAGCTTTCAGGGCCTCCAAGACCAAAGAAAGATCCCAAATAGGAACCGAAGGGGGCCGCAGGGGATTCATCATCCTGGCTCCCTTAAGGAAGCTCGTTCCTTCCTATTGCATGGCCGTGCGTTGACTCTGCGAACGCTGCAATGGCCGCAACATATACTTTGAGCGGGGAGGGGGACCTGCCAATGTCCAGCAGCTCTTAAAGGAAGCAAAGCACCCATGAAAACCCACAAGTTTGTGGGTCTAAACCTTTGTCAGTGCACCATTTAGTAAACACGGGACGCGTAGAGCCGTCTCGTAGAGGGAGCTCTAGACTGCGTGATCGTGTTTATAACCCCTTCTGGCAGAGCAACGGGTATCCGTTGATTATCCATGCATGCAGAGACCAGCGCTCTGGATGAGGATGCCAAATCGAACCGCCGGCTTGAGAGAGGATATCTCGGCCATGGGGCTAAGCCTGACAGCCGCATCAACTCTGGGAACCAAGTCTGGTTCCCCCAGCGCGCTTCCCTGATTCTCCTGATGACCTGTGGTAACAGTGAGATCGGAGGGAAAGCGTACAGCTGGCATCTGTGCCAAGCTTGGGCCAGCGCATCCTCGTTCTTTGAAAAGAACCTTGGGCAATGAGTGTTGTCTTTTGACGCAAAGAGGTCGACCAAAAAGATGCCACAGTGACTGGACTGTCTGCGGGTGCAAGGACCATTCCCCCGGGGGAACATTGTCCCTGGACAGTTTGTCTGGACCATCGTTCAGGAGGCCCGGCACATGCACGGCTCTGAGCGAGCGCAGTGAGTGCTGAGCCTAAACGAGGAGGTGTTCCGCCAGAGCGCAGAGAGTTCTGAATCTGATACCGCCCTGGCAGTTCACGTAGGACACCACAGACATGTTGTCCATGTGGACCAGTATGTGGTGGGGATGGGAGGGAGTATTTCACCAATGGGGATGGGAGGAAGTATTTCAATGCATTCTCGACCGCTATCATATCTATAAAGTTTACGTGAAGGCTTTTCTCCTGGTCTGACCAGAGGCCATAGACCGGTCTGCCCTCGAAAAGAGCACCCCAACCTAGGTTGGAGGCGTCCGTCGAGATCACTTTTCGGTACGAGACGACTCCCATTGTCACTCCCAACTGGTACCATTCGGCCGCTATCCAGGGCTGCAGAGCTGAAACGTAGCTCTGAGTCACTCTGATCCGCGAGCCGCCAGCAGCCCAAGCTCGGTGAGGCACTCGAGCATTCAGCCAGCGTTGTAGAGGGCGCATACGCAGTAGACCCAGCTGGAGCACAACATTCTCTGAAATTTTTTCAGAGGAACAACGCTGTCTTTCTGGAAAGACGCGGCCAGATGGCGAACACGGCGCGCGCGCTGTGTCGACAAGCGGGCCGTCATAGCCACCGAGTCCAGCTCTATTCCCAGAAAAGAGGTAGACTGACGGGGTAGCAATGAGCTCTTGGTCCAGTTGACCGTAAGACCCAGGCTTTCCAGATGGCTGAGAAGCACTGTTCTGTGAGATATGAGTTCTATCTCCGATTGTGCCAAAATCAGCCAATCGTCCAAATAGTTCAAGATTCGCATACCCTGACTTCTCAGGGAAGCGAGGGCCGTGTCCATGCACTTCGTAAATGTACGGGGTGCTAAAGACAGGCCGAACAGCAGGACGGTGTATTGATATACCTGACCGTCGAAGGCGAATCTCAAGAATGGCCTGTGACAGGGTATAATCTGGATCTGAAAGTATGCATCTTTCAGGTCGAGAGAAATAAACCAGTCCCTCGGGCGAATTTGCGTGAGGATTTGTCTGGTTGTGAGCATTTTGAACGGTCGCCTCATGAGAGCCTTGTTCAAATATCTCAGATCCAAGATAGGTCTAAGAACTCGGTCCTTCTTGGGCACGAGGAAGTACCGGCTGTAAAAGCCTGACTCGCTCAGAGAAGGATGTACAAGCTCTATCGCCCTCTTGCACAGCAGCTTTGCTATTTCTGCACAAAGTAGGTGTGCTACTTCTAAATTCACTCTCGTCTCGGTCCGTGCTCGAAAGTGCGGGGGACGGCGAGCGAACTGTAGTGAATAGCCCTGCTTTACAGTATTCAGCACCCATTCTGACACGTCCGGAACCGCTTCCCATGCTCTTGCATGCATAGCTAGGGGCAGAATGGCTTCTGGGTTCCGATCGCCGCACTGCGTGGGGTCGAGATGCCTGAATCGGGCAGCTCGCTGACAGCAGCGTCCGGCAGATTTGCACTCAATGACTCGATCACTTTGGATGGAGAACATTTTGTGGTAAGAAAGGCGGGACGCGTGAGTGGCGCCGGGGTACAGTGTTTATTAGTAAGTGTGAGCGCTCGTGAGCGGGCACAAAGCTTACGTTCACAACACGGCTGGTAATGCTTTTAATCGATGTAGAATATTTGTTTTTATTAATTCAATTTAATTAAAAAACATTTTTATTTTTAAAAGATCTAATTGAAACTTTTTATGCTTATACTATGAAATCAATTTAGTACTAACAAAATATTCGCAATGTCTCGTCCTGATCACTGAACACACCCCCTCTGACTCAGAGACTGACAGAAGGTGCTGTGAGAGGAGCTTCAGGAATGCGGGAGGGGGTCCTGTGACACCCACCCACCCACACACGCACGCACGCACGCACGCACGCACGCACGCACACACAGTGCTTTGAGACACACACACACATTCAGGAATGACTAAATGAATTCAGTAAACAAGTTGTGTAAAACAATATTGTGAACCCATTCATAAACTTGTTTAACTCTCTAAACAATTAACTGATTGCAATTTTTTTGCGACTCCATTTTATTTAAACTGAAATGGTTGGTTCAGTGGATAGTTCTAAATTTATTTCAACTTTTTGTGTTAGGTTTTTAGTAATATATTTTATTTTATATTATTTATTTTATAAAAGAACAATGTTTTTTCAAATTTTGTGTGAGATACACTTCCACAGTTTTTTCTTAGTTAAACAGTACAGCACGGATAGACTCAGAAATATGGTGGGAGGGACGCACAGGATTTTACACACACACACACACACACACACACACACACACACACACACACACACACACACACACACACACACACACACACACACACACACACACACACTTGATTTCTTTATTTGAATCCACCAATCACATTTCTTACAGAAAGGATTCAAATATTTTTAGAGATACACAGCTTTGGCATTCAAGGGTACATAAAACATCGCTTACGCCACACAGCAAGGCTGCCGATCACAGCTGATAAGGAGCAGAATTTTGCCAGTTGTTTAGCCTTCCCTTTTGGTAGCCCTGCCAGCCTTAGTCCACTAACAGTCAATCTGTGGACATGTCCCAGGCTGCCAAATATCAATGCCACAAACTTACACGCATAGCCTAGGTCACTGATCTTTGCAAGGAGGGGTTGGTATTTAGTCATTTTTTCCAAAAAGGCTATGTGCATATACAGATCATAAACACAACCTATTTCAAGGACTAACACCTCCTTTCTATCTGCATCCACGAGCACAACATCAGGGGTGTTAGGGATGTTACAAAACACATCATCAGAGCTATTAAACCAATCTGGTATTACTCGTGAGTGTTTATACATAGGCATATTATTTGGAAATATGTCTTGAACAGAACTAGCAATGAGATCCACAATACGGTCATGGCGTGCGGTGTATAACCCTTTGTACATATTACAGCCATTTACAATATGAGCAACTGATTCAAGGTGATCAGAGTTAGAATGCATTATACAGTGTGGATTGTAGTTTTCAGGGTACCATAATGCTAGATTGTATCTGGTTGGTAACACCTGTAGTCTAGCCTTGACAGTAAAGCAAAGAATATCCTCACCTATTGCAGCATTTCTGTACATAGAATGAGAGATAGAGTGATCAGCAAAGTCAAGACATGCCAACTTTCCCTGCATTCGTAGTCCAGTCCAGTGTTGTTTTGTGTCCGTCTGTTTGATGTTCAGTAAAAATCTTCTTGCCGTCGTGCTCTGTAGTGTGTGTTGTGTCTCGTTGTGACAAACTGTGGCCTTCACAGTAACAGATGGGTCTGTGACCACTGCGTCAGACACCTCTGGTGCAGTGTGTGAGTTGCTCTGTGTCCACTGTAATTTAACTGCCAGTCTATTGCACAGGTCGTTTAGGTCCGGCCAGTCTGAACGAACTCCGAAACCGGCGGCTTGTGTGTCCAGTTTACCGCTGCTTTTCCTCCTGAAGCCTATGAAGTGGTCTTGGTTGCCTGTGGCCAAAGGGACCTTTCTCTTCCTGAGGTCCAATAAGAGTGAAGCTCTAGCTAGCTCTCTGACTGCAGCATCATCGTTGTTAAGCATGCTAATAAGGTGTGTTAGTCTTGTAGTGGAGTAAATCCATTCCACATTAGGGACCCCCAGACCCCCTTCCTTAAATGTGAGAAAGATTATATCCCTGGTGGAATGTGAATTTAGTCCCAGCCATTTCCTGACGGCCTCAACTGTTTTATTATTCATGTCCCGTAGGGCATATTGTGTTGGATTTGAATGTTTGCAAAGAGGTGTTGTATCTTTGCCAGAGCTACTTCTCTAATGGCCTCCAGTTTCATAGCTACAGGTAGGGGGGAGGAGTCGATCAGATCGATCCTATTCCTGAAGGCACAGGATAACTCCTGTACCTGTTCACCCCACTCACCTGCGATGTTGAATTTATGGCCAAGATAGGTGTATGTTTCATGACGAGAGTAGACCCTGATAGGCTGTCCCATTATTGTAAAGGAGGGGGGTTTGTCGGCTTTAGATTTATACCAGCGGTTGCCACCGCTTCGCCGTTCGTAGAATGCTGCACATTTGGTATGTTTCACCTCCAGCTTAGACCACCGCAGGAATTCATCCATTCTGACCAGCATTTTTTGAATAATATTCTCCTCCCTGGAGGACACCTCAACATCGTCCGCGTACCCCTGGACAGGGTTTGGGGATCTGGTTTGTGGTGGTGCACACTGGCAGATCCATTTCATCCACTGGTTGATGGCCAGGATGAAGTTGACAGCACTCCAGGGGCAGCCTGTTTTAATCCCCACCTTAAGAGGTATGGGCTTTGTGAGTTATTTACCACAAATGACTTGCAAAAAAGATCCCCTGTATACATCTGTTATGATGTCCACACAGGGCTGGGGTAGATGGATCTCCTCTAATGCATTAAGCAACAATTTATGAGATAATGTCCCAAAGGCATCTCTGAAGTCCAAAAATACGGTATATAATTTACATGATTCGTGTTTGAAATCATCAATTCCAGTTTTCAGGCAGAACACATGTTCGTTCATACCCTGTCTGTCTATATAGGCTTTCTGTTTGGGTGAGAGAATGCCAGCGTCCACGAGCCATGGAAGGATTCGGGAAAGCAGGCATTTCACTTTGTAAATAGTGGGAAGGAGAGATATGTCTCTCCATGTAGATGAATCACTTGGGATATTGTCTTTCTTTGGAATTCTATGTATAAGAGCCCCCTTCCATGAGTCTGGTACTTTCCCATTAATCAAACAGATGTTAAATATACAGGTGAGTATATGGGTGGACCAGGGTTTTGTGGCTTTCAAGATCTCATATTTTACCCCATCATATCTTTGTTATTTGGCAGATGGGTCACAACTTTGTCTACTTCGTCAAAAGTGAAATGAGCAGTGGATGGGAAATGAAGAGCAGTTGTCTCTATGTTGGTGGGCCAAGGGGGCGTGGCTGATGTATGAGACGAGGATGATTGACATTTGGCCATGTAATACTTATACACATTACTGGTGTTGTTAATAATAGGTGGAGGGGAAGGAAATGTGTTATTATTTAAAATAATCTCAATAGCTTTAGACCTGCGGTGCTGCCATAGGTGTGATAGTTTTTCTCTGCTTACTGTTTTTGGCTGTTTGTGGCGTTCCTCAGCTCTGCTGAGCGACGGCTGGATGACGTCTTGCACAAAGATCAGCTGTTTCTCAATCCAGGAAGTAATAGCAGCCGTTATTAATTCCGCTGGATGTTTATCGCTCAAGGGGAACTTTTTTAGGATGCGCGACACGTATTTCAAGAGTGGCAATCCAAACTAGTGGCAATCCAAACTCCTTCCCGCCGGCACTCCCCACTTGAAATATTCCGTTTTGAAAGAATACTCCGAAAAGGACGGACACGACTTTACTCCATTTCGCCGGGTCACCAGAACAGGCAAAGTGAGTTCTTTCTTGGAGTAGCTTGGTATCCAATGACTTCCTGAAGAGTCTCTCGTGGATCTCAAACTTTTTCCATTCCTGACATTCAAGTTGGCGCACATAGTTGTTAAAATCGAAAGGGACATCCTCACCGCCCAGTGATGATTGCGGGACAGGGTCATGGGTTTGCCGCTGTTGTTGTTTGTAAATGCGGCCGCTGGACAAGGCTTGTTTAAAGGTCGATTTTAGTGCTGCAATTAGGCACATATTCAGTACTAATGTCCAAAGCATAGTTTCTCTGCTGCATTAACGATGGCAGTTACAACGGGCGAGATGTTTTAAGATTTTAAATTGCCGTGATGCGGCGCGTGTGGCAGCGTAGCCGGCAGCGTTGGCACACAAACCTTACACTGTCAGGTAAAACTGTCAAAACACACACACACACACAATGATATATAATAGGAATGGTTAAAAAGGTAAAACAGGACTCATTTTATATACGCTCAGGAATATGGTGGGAGAGGTGCTGTAACACACTTCCTATATAACCCTTCTTGACTTCAAACGATCAAAAACCATCCGTCAAACTATCTATAAAATTAACTAACTGTCAAAACTATGACATTTTTATAAACACTTCAAAAACCCAAACTAACTGTCAAAACTATGATCGATAGATAGCTAGGTCAATAGGTCAAACTACCTGTCAAATCCACACGATCGACGGGCTAGCAGGTCAAAAGTTAACCTTTGATCCCACATACCAGAAGGGGTGGGGTAACCCTAAGGTCAAAGGTCAAAGCCATTAATCATTTTGACATAAGGTCCCGGATATGACTACTACCCACCTTTACAGGTCTTAAAGGATCTGCTGCGAATGTCTTGGTGTTAGGTGTCAAAAGACTCAATATTAGACAGATGGTTTTAATGTTGTGGTTGATCAGTGTGTATAGTACTACAGTTATATTTCTCTGTCAATATCAGATATCTTTGTTTGAATGAGAGCAGTCAGTTAATTTCTCCCCCACTAAGTTTATTTTGCACATTAATTTTCACAATAAGTTGGCAAATTACTAGTTAAAACATTTGGTATAAAAAAATGTTTGTGATCTATCAATCTATTCTCTCAAAGCAATGCTAGAATCACAAGTATTTAAATTTATTTCCACGGATATATCTGCGTGTCTTAATCCTCGAGACAAGCTTGTTACTGGCAGAATCAAATACAGACCCTGTGGGTCTTGTGTGCCCATCGGCCTACCATAGAGAAGCAAGTGGAGCTGAGCGCGGCTGATCACAGAATAGGACTCCATCTCACTTTACAGAGCTGGTGAACAGAGCCCAGATAGATTGATCATATACTATAATGCTTGCCAAATGATGTAGAGAGACATTAGCGTAGCTACTTAAGGAAGGGGAAATATGCAGAGTAAATTACATTCAATATTTTTAATGTGTTAACACAGCATGTGCAATAATCAGATAAAATAAAAGCTAATTATTTATTATATGCAACCAGATAAGGCTAAAACAACACTTTGATTGTCACAGCATGTCACTTAGTACAGTATGCTCAATAATACTAGAAGCCCAAGTAATGAGCATATATTCGATAACATTTGCATTGCATTGCAAATGGTGGATGCACATTGGTGGTGGTTGAGGAGATTCCCCCTTTCATATGTAAAGTTCTATGAGTGCCCAGAAAAGCGCTATATCAATTTAACAAATTATTATTAGCAACCAGAAAAGTACTGATAGCAATGTTGCTGAAACAACAACAAGCATTTTCTTGATACCTGGATAAACACAGCATGTGACTATGACACCAGATTTAGGCCTAAAACAGCCATGTTCCAAATACCGAGTGGGATAAATAACTTTAAATCAACCATGTTTCTAATTAGCAACTAACAGCTTTTATAGCAGTGGTTATCAAACTTTTTTTCTTTTTTTCCCGTTTGTTTTCATGTGCAACGTGTGCAGTTGCCAATGACAACTGATAAGTAACGCAATAGCCAATAGCCTTGTTCGACTTCATGCAGCTCTGCGCAGACCGATCGTCAGCTGACTTAAAGCAGTGCATGCCGGTTAGAAATTGTGTCTGACTTTCAGACAGTGCTGACGCCACGTGACTGTGATGCCATCAAAGTACCGCAAGAGCGATTTGCGACTAGCCGGAGAACTCAGTCAGGGCAGCTTCTCGAGAACGGCTGCACCAGCACTGATGATGACACAGCTGTTTCACGAATGGCCAAATCCACCGCATGGCAACGATCACGTGTGTTTCGTGTTTATTCGCGTTTATTCATAACACCTTAAAATGGAAACATATCTGAAACGTCTGTGCAATTAAAAAATATTGCATTTATTTCACTTCAGCTGTGGTAAAGTATGGAAACACCATGTGAGCAGTCACTACGGGAACCAGAAAGTGTCCAACTTCACATCTCCGTTTTCAGCTCCTCCCCAACTGCATGCGGCAACTGTCGCCGATCGGTTACATCCAGCAGCAGCCGATGTCGAACACACCTAATATGATCGCAACACGGATAGCATTAGCAACAATCATGTTGCCAATACCCTGATAGCTTTTAGCAATGAGCATTAAAAAGGAGCTTAGCTTAGCTTAGCTTCGTGAAGACTTTCAGAGATGAATGGAGAGTGCATCACATCCTATGTTAATAATGCAGCAATGCAGAGGTCACTTCCAAATCAGGCAGCTTAAGATTAATGCGGCGAATCTCTTGTTCAAGTTCACAAACTTGAATGAATCTAAGGTAAAATCCTTGTGGGGAATGAATTCCTCTCGCTAAATTGCCGATTACCCGATTCCTTGTGAGATGATGTGATTTGCCAGCCGAATTTCCCCATTTAATTAGCTCCTGAGAAACACGATAGCTGCTGAGAATACTGAAGGAGCTTATTTATGTATACAATGATAGGCATCGTATTCCTATAGGTAGACGTGGATTAGCTGAGAGTCTTGACTAATGTGACCTGAACTGACGCTACGCTTGATTTTCATTGTCTGTCACCCAGTATGGGTCAATATCACACTGAAACAACATTTTTACCATTTACAAAAAAATGATTTATGGCCACATAAAAGATAAATAACAACAAACCTACATTGACTTCAGCAGGATAAGTACTGTCATTAATAAGGTAATGTCATATATATTTTTTAAATGGAACATTTGTGTTAAGAACACTCTAGTAATCATCTGTGAACATTTTTGAAGTGTGTTATTTTAAACTGGTATTTTAAGAGCTAATGGCAGATTCAATTATGGGACAGGTTTTGTCACATATCCCTGTGGAACACCTTTGATTTTGGTGTACAAACAATCAATGAACAAGTCAACTGAGAGCAAATATATAACATTTGAAAGTGACTTTATTAGCTGTGAATGTCTGTGTTAGGTTAGGAGTGGACAGATGAAAGACTGGGATAGTCTGCAGTGGTGGGAATGTATGTGACATATAGCTACTCATGCACTTTATTAATCTCCAGAATGAATGGAGAAAAATAGAGACATGAGGACCATAAGTGTAGAAATGTGTAAACATGTTGAAGTGGCTATGATGAGAAATGGAAAACATCTCTGTTCTATGAGGAAATAGTTAATTTGTTTCACTTTCTCAGGCATGTGCAGTATACACCAGAATAGGGTACACCCCTGTGTAATATCACTAATTTAAGATTATTGCAAGCAAAGACACATGCAAGTATCCAGATCTGTATCTGTATCTGTATCCAGTATCCTAGTATCCAGATCTGATGAAGGACCTGTGCCTGGACATGATGAAAAGGCAGTCCTGAAGTGTCAACCAGTCCCTTTCTGGTACTGAAGTCAGCCGGATCCCGGCCGTATCCAGATCAGGTGGTGGACCTTGCACCTGGACCCATCCATGACGTATCCCTGAAGTACCAGCCTCATCAGCCCTGTGAAGGCTTCATCAACACAATCCTCAAGAAACTCGTCTCCATACCGGCGTGATGACTCAGACCTCCAACCAGATGGAACTGGATTAATATCTGAATGTTCTGATCCAATCTGACTTCTGACCTGTAATGCTGCCTGGATCATAATCATTCACTGTTCGTTCGTTGGCCAGAGGAGAACTGGCCCCCGACTGAGCCTGGTTTCTCCCAAAGGTTTTTTTCTCCATTCTGTCACCTGATGGAGTTTTGGTTCCTTGCCGCTGTTGCCTTGGATTTTGGCTTGCTTAGTTGGGAACATTTAATATTCAACAATATTATTGATCTACTTACTTAAGGTGGACAATGATGCATTTTTTTTCTAGAAACACACTTTGTTGTATTATTTTCATGTAATCACGGTGAAGCTGCTTTGATACAATCTGTATTGTAAAAAAAGCTATATAAATAAAGGTGACTTGACTTTGCTTGATATGGCATTTGTTTTGGATTGCTATCGTGCTTAAATATTCCTCTTCTGCCAAGCTTCTGGGAGTCATCTTAGCCAGTATTTTGGTATATCTACAGGCATTCATGATGTTATCTATGTAATCTAATGTAATAAATGTACCGTAATCTCCCACACATGTTCTGGACTCATGTAGCCTTAAATCATCACACTCCCACCTATTGTGCTTCACTGCTACCGTGCATTCACTGTGGTCATCCTGGCCAGGTTCACGCTAAACATGCTGGAATCCATTTGAACCGAACACAGAGCTGCCAAATCTCACGCATTGACCGCGAGACTCACGCAATCGACCCTTTTCACACACTCTCACGCCACACATCCATTTTCTCACGCAGAGAAAAATCGCGAAGCAAAGAGGACACTGACACCAACAGACTAGACAGAGCAGGTTACTTTTGTTATGGAACAAATTCTCAGCTGTCAGATTCTGTCAATTTTATTACGAAATTCAAAGGATATACCGTTTTGGCGCTTTTAAATCTGTCAGATCGCTGTAGCGCATCAGTTCAAATGGCACGTGAACCGATCATCTCTCTTTACTAGCCTAGTTAATAGTAAATAAACACGAATGATCAATAGGTGTGTAACGTGTGTTGAAAGATACAGTAGCCTACAACTTACCGACATGTATATGCCTCATACATAATATCGACCAATCAGTGATTTTCAACCGCAGAAAGAGATCAATAAAGTAGACTACAGTCACATAACTTTACATTTACCTCAGGAAAGCCATTTAATGACCATAGCATGTAAGTTGGCAAGAAAAAAAAAATCGCATTTTATAATATATTTAGATTTAGTATTAGTATAAATTAGTATTTTGCTAAATTTGTGCACTATATTACATATTTTTTTTATATTTGTTTCCTTATATCATTAAAATATTATAAAGTTGTTGTAATAAAAACCGCATTAGGCCAATATTCAATTTGAGTTGTTATTTCTAACCTTTAATAATACCAGCTGACAGGGCTCACTGTAGCCTATGTTTACAGCATTAAGTGAGATTTTCTTTCTTGAGAAAAATTTACATCTACTGTACCTAATATGTATCCAAATTGAATCAATTAAATTGAAATTTTTAAATTTGTATCAAGCAATAATAAAAGCAGTAGCCTATACCAATTATTGCACCATGCTGTCGCTAAACTTATACAATTAGTTAGGCTACCAAATGTTTTGACAAATCACAATTGCAAGTTTTTTTTTTTTTTTACATAACAACCCTGTGCAAAGTCTGAAGCACTTGCCTGTCTGTTTTTCAGAGCTAGATTGTGCAAGCGCATTGTCCATGTCATCATTTCACGAGGATTGCCTCTGTGGCTCTGATCAATTGCACTATGGCTTATTCTATATCTCCTGATTATTGTATTTCAACTATATTTCAGTTCCTCTTTAAAGCCATGGTGCAGACATGCAGATGGACACAGGCCATAAGTTCAAAGCTATCAATGTTCTGGTGTTCACAGGTTAATCCATTTATTTTCTAACCATGTTCATGCAAGTACAATACTCACTTATTTCAGTAATCACAGGTGTATTCACTATTGTTGCATTGAATTTCTATTTTGGAGCCAATATTTTCAATATAGTATTTGTTTTTTGTTCTTTATAAGAGGACATTTTTGTCAGTATTTGTCAACTTAGAAATAATGTAATTATTGAGAGGTGATACAATTTATAATCATTCGACATTTTAGTGATATTACACTGGGGTGAGGTGTACTCACTTCTTTTGTATACTGTAAATCAGGTCTTCAACCCTGCTTTTGGTGTCCCACTGTCCCGCAGATTTGAACTCCAACCAAACACACCTGAACCAGATAATCAAGGTTTTCAGGATTGCTTGAAAATAACAGGCAGGTTGCAAATAAACCTTGCAGGACATTTAGCTCTCCAGGAACAGGGTTGAAGATATCTGTAAATTATATAAATGTAAAATGGTTTTGTACCGACGAAACAAATATTTATTATCAGTGTAAATATAAAAAAACTGCTTTAACTCACATCAATCATACCCTCTACTTTAGCGATTGCCTTTCCGAAGATTGTTCCAAGCTGGTCTCCCACTCCTGCCAGCAAGAATCCGAACAGAGGAATTCCCAACAGGGCGTAGATAATACAGAAGATGCGTCCACCCTCTGTGTGAGGTGAGATATTCCCAAATCCTGGAGTCAATAAAAGTAAAGTTTAAAAAAAAGTATTTAATACTCAAAAAGTACAATACATTTTATTTATCGTAAAAACCCCCCGATAAAAAAACGACATTTTGCCTCAATTCTGAGGGGACTGTCTTACCCCAAGGGACTATCTTAAATTTTTCATCTCAAAATAAAAACACACTACAAATGTTAATGAATTCCTGCATTGGTTCTCAAACTTTTTCCTAAAAAAAAAAAAAAAAAAAAAACCTGCAATAGTTTCACTTTGTAATGTTATTATTTCATAAAGCAGTAAGAGATAATACAGCACTTAACTTTTAATTTAAATGAACAAAAACATTTAAATATTTCAGTGATGCTTTGGATGAACAATATATAAAAGCGCAAATAACTACTTTTGACAGCGCCTCACGTCACAAGCTCAGCTTCTTGTTCGTCTTTTCACCGGAACACGCACAGCAGAGGAGCTGCGTGTTCACATTAGCTTGTGATTCGGTCCGCTGAAGAGGTGCTTTTCTATGGCGAGCAACTTCTATGTTGGGCTTGTTCCAACGGTGACAATTAAAGGGCACCTATTATGGAATTTTGAAATTTACCTTTCATGTAGTGTGTAACATAGATCTAAGTGAACAAAAACATCCTGCAAAGTTTGAAATATGAAAGTGCACCGTATATAAAGTTATTGTCTTTCAAAAGTAAGAGTCGACTCGGAGTCATTTTTATGAATCGTTAGAAGACCGAAGCTTTTTCTCTGACTAGATGACGTCAACTTGTCAAGTTATTTGAATACCATACGCCCACTTATTGCGCTCCAAGGCCAGCAGGGAAAACATCATGGCGACGAGACGCTGTGTTCTGAAGTGCAACTCAAAAGACAACTTTTTTCATCTGCCCAAGGAGGAGCATTTGAAGACTAAGTGGCTACAATATAACTATACCACAGAAGTATAGTCCGAGCCTTGTGCTTTGCTCGCGCCATTTTGAAGACGATTGCTTTTTAAATGCACTCAAACTTGGATTCGCGAGCTGGCTGATATTGAAGGAAGGTTCAGTTCCAAGTGTATTTGCATCAGCTTCCTCCTCCGTATCACAACCTGTAAGTGTTATTAATAATTGTTGCTTTTATGTTTTATGTAGCATGCTTAATATAATTATTTTGTTTGTTGTGTAAGCACCGCTTAGCTTCTAGGTCTTCAATGGCAATTGTATTGAGATATGTGAAGTGTTTGTCGTTGTTTTCGGAGTTGTCTTAAAGAATAGAGTAATACCTCGTAACGTAACAGCATTTTATTTATTTTATTTATGTAAAAACGTTATGTTTATGCATCGGGCTAACGCAAACAAAGACTGATAGTGCTTTTACAATATGAACTCTGGGCTATGCTCGCTAACATAACATAACATTAAATTCTTTATCTTATTTTTATTTTTATACTACAAACTACAAAGCAGTGGACTATAATCATTATTATAACACAATTTAATTGATAAAAGCATCATTGTACTCAGTATTATCTCTGTAAACACTGCTGGGTCATCTGACCAATCAACGCAGATTAGCGTCGCGCAAAGGAAGGGGTTTGGAAAAATGAGTCGTTGAACGATTCATTTGGGAGTCGGTGAGCAAATCAGGTAAAAATAAATGCATATTATACGACAACAAAAGTGTTTTTTGTCATTGCATGCATGTAAAACTGTTGTTGGGGACTCCCTAAACAACATTAGGAACATTTTAAATGTCATAATAGGTGCCCTTTAAACGGTCTGAAGAAGAACGATTCAGTGTAATTGCCATTTGATGCCACTTTATTAATGCAGAGTGCTAACCACTATTCACACACTTGAACACAGTTGCGACGGCTGTTTTTTTTTTTTTGCTTATCTCCCTCGCCACCCATGCAGTATCCTCACCCCCCCACTTTGGGAACCACTGAATTACTGTGCTCACAAACCATGTTTTTATTAATGATTTACCTATGGACTCCAAAGAATCTTCATGCACTGCTTTTGCTGAAATACAAGGAATAATTTGCATAGTTAATATTATTTAATTTCTCTTGAGGTGAAGTTGTTCAGCATGAGAAAGCCTATAAGTGATATGAATGATGCATGTCTGCTTCAAACAATGCATGACAATAGCTGTTTAAAGCTGATTGGGTGATGGTGGCAAAGTATTTTGTATTTTTTTTTGTACCAAACTCATTTAGTCAAGTTACAGCTATTTTAATAAAATTGGTGAACCCTTCCATTAATTATTTGAACTCTTGTAGCCATCGAAGATTCTCATAAAACCTAGAGAATGATCTGGTCACCAAAAGTACCTTAAGAAGAGAGAGAGATGCAGTGACGACTAATGGGGCCCCAAACACTTCTGATACTTTGAGAAAAGGCTAATTAGAATTGGTGAGTGCAATTTACACGTGCCAATCCCCGGACATACTGGAAGAAAAGGAGATGGTGTGCATCCACTCGCTCAGATTTGCTCAATTTACTCGAGCAATCCTTTAACAAACGTTTTTGATGAAGTTTATGGCACATATCAGTGGTCTCTCTATCCTTTCCATTTACACAGCTACCTGCAGAGAGGTCCCCTAGGTTTCCAAGAGCAAGATTGCGTATACAGAAAGGCCTTTTTAAAAAAAAGCAGATTTAGCTGTTTTTTCTCTCTTAGAAGAAAACAAACACAACCCTAAGTATTTATTTGATACAGTGGCTAAGTTAACATGAAATAAAGCTTAAACTTCTGACATTTCCAAACAGCACAGCAGCAATGACTTTATGAACTTTGTAGTGTCTGGACTGAATCACGATGACCGATTCAGTTCTAAGTTTCAGAAAGCTTTTAACCTTTTGCGCTTCTTCATGTAAATCACAGGCCTAGCACTGATGAGTCTGGATCGAATTGCCCCCATTGTCACTTCAGTTGCCTGGCAAATGCTAAACAGGAAACACCTCACCTTTTCATTTAACTCATAATTAAGTCATCCCAGAATATATGATATATTATGTATGTCCCCCACCTTATATTAGCCTAGTTAGGACTTTTTAGTTGTGCAAGTTAAACTCTAAGTGCTTATATTCAAGTCTAAGAATGTATCTTTATTTTGATATCTTAAATCCATATCTATTGTATTGAATTATTCCGCTCATTACGCCTTAATTAACGATGTATATTATGCTACGATAAAATGTATTAAAATATTTTTACCATTCTTTACGGCTGTCAGAAGGAGACAAAGAAAACTCACTCCCGTTGAAAGTGAATGAGTTTACTGCTACGCTGATGACACACAACTCGACCCCTCATTCCAACGCAGAGGCGGACAGAGTACACAGCTTCATTACTTGAGTAAACGTACAGATACCCCTTGCTAAATTTTACTCAAGTACAAGTAAAAGTACTACAGTCAGATGTCTTAAGTAAAAGTACTGAAGTACTTGTTTTTTAAAGTACTTGAGTATCAAGAGTATAAGAGTACATTTTCTAAATATTGCATTACTACTGCCACAGTGCTTAGATTTATGTACAGAAACGTCCTACATGGAGTTATGAAAAATGTTTATGGTAATACCTTGGAGAATGTAAAAGGAATTGAAAGTAAAATCAAGTCATTTTCATCTTTTTACCATGTTACTTTATTTAACATTAAATAAAGGCAATACAAGGCAATAGCACAATGGCAACGCTCTGACAAACCTCTGCTAGAGTTTTAATGGATTTTTTGCACCAACATTTGAACCTGACTGTGTTAAACACACTGCCTACTCAAGAACATCAAAGCAAATGCTCAGCTTACATTAATGTGTAATATCAGAAAAGAAAATTCAACTAACAATTGTGTGTACATGTGAGTTTCTCTGTTTTTTCATCAATCAAATCAATAAACCTAAACCAGCAAAGTAGGCAATATACCAATGTTCTGACACACCTTTGAACCTGAACCTGAAAGGTGATTGCTGATTGGCTGTCCCAATCAGTGGCGCCTGCACAATCCAGTCACGTTTGAGAGGGAAACAACAAATTGAGGGTTTCCGAGATTTTTCTTTTTGGCTTTTTTTTTTTTTTTGAAGTAGTAACGGGTACTCAGTACTCACGGTTATGGAAAGAAATGTAGCGGAGTAAAGAGTACAATATTTGCCTCTCAAATGTACTTGAGTAAAGTCATGAGTACTCCCCAAAAATGATACTCGAGTAAAGTACAGATCCCTCAAAATTGTACTTAAGTACTGTACTCAAGTAAATGGACTCCGTTACTGTCCAGCTCTGTCCGACGATAGCCACTCGCATCTCAGCCTGCCTGACAGACATTTCTGGCTGGATGAAGGGCCACCACCTTCAACTAACTATATTTGGCGTTGAAAATGGAAACGTCTTTAAACATGGAAAATCGATTTTACAATCGATTCAATGAACATGACTCAAAAATCAAACAGGATAACCTAGTGATACCATTGAATAATATATTTTTCATAATATATTTTCATATGATATATTTTTGTTTACTTTTCTGACAGTACAGCATATTTAAAGCTATACATTTTAAGACAAGAATGTTACCCATGTCAGTGACGTCACAATATGCAAATTTGTTTATATTCACACCATGACCAAAATTGTCTTTTTTTTTTTTTTTTTACATTGAATCTACTTTTTTTTTTTTTTTTTTTTTTTGCTGTTACTGCAAACCAAAATCTTTTTAAGGATGGTCTAACGAAATTTTGGTCGGCAGGAAAAATGGTCCAACCAGAGAAATGTCCGGTTTGAAAATGCGTACCGAAAACCGAACCAAAAGCCTCGTACCGAATGGTTCAATATGAATACGTGTATCGTTAAACCCCTAATATATATATATATATATATATATATATATATATATATATATATATATATATATATATATATATATATATATATATATATATATATATTAGTCTAGTGAAAAGTACCGACTTCGGTACCAAGTCGGTACTGAAATTTTAAAAATGTGACGCTTTGAGCGCTGTTGAGCAGAATCGTAAACATCTCTGAATGGCCGGCCATTGTCACGCGCTCATCAAATATGTCTGTGATTGGCTACAATGATCAGCACTTCAAAAACATGTTGTAAATATACACCAATAACGCTCTTCAGTGAGCGATTACACAGATACACACGGGAGCATTTGAAAGCAGGCGTCTATCAGCGGATCGATCCACTGGCGCTGATAGACGCCTGCTTTTGCTCTCAAACGCTCCCGTGCGTTGATCATTGTAGCCAATCACAGACATCTCCGATGAGCTCGTGAACACAATGGCCAATCAGAGGCGTTTATGATTTCGCTCAACAGCGCTCAACCGCGTTCAAAGCGCCACGTTTAAAATTTCAGTACTGACTTGGTACCGAAGTCGGTACTTTTGACAGCACTAATATATATAGATATAGACAAAAACATGTTGAAATATGAACTATAGACAGGTAGGCAACCATTCAATGCTACATTTATATACATGTACGACACAAGGATGTTTTTATGTCCGATAATAATAATAATAATAATTCCTTCCTTCTCAGGGATGGGACACAATTTTGCACTCATGCCCAGAGCTCTGGAACCTCCATGTTGGGATGTGGAAGGCCGGCAATGATAGACGCTATTGCTCTGGCTAGAGCCCCGTTACGAGGTGGCGTATGATTTGAAGTGGATACGGTCCTCTTACCCTGATGGGTAACACAAATTTGTGTCTTCCTCTAGGCAGAGCTCCACTCTGACACTCACTGTGTTGTAGAGCTCTTCCCCTTTCATGTAGGACCTACCACAGAGACTTTCCATGTGTAGTACTTTCTGGTTGGTAAGTCTATGCAAGTCTTGGAAAGTCTAGGTAAGTTTCTCCACATGTTTACCTCCATTCGGGCAGGATGTGGCCTCCGTAGTGTTCTTTTTTCTGCACAGAGAAAGGAACACTTCCCTAGCGCTAACTTCTGGTCTGCGCAGCTGTAAGTTAAAAAAAAAAGAGAAAAGGTAAAAAAACTGTTTGTAAGTTCTGTCCTTTCTGTCCCCATGTGGCACGAATGACTACATGGCTTACATGGAGCATTGGGAAGGTTACGACGTTGCAAGTGCACTTGTTGCCCGACACGCAGTAGCTTGCCGACATCTGCACTGCCAAAACCTCATAACACGGTTTAGCTTGTTGTGCCGTTTTCCAATAGAACCCCTTAGTGTCAGTACATTGACACAACGTTGAAGTGACTGACAGATTGGTTGCTATTGTAACCTGCTTTCCCTGATGGAGGGAATGAGACATTGTGTCCTTCCTGCCATAACACTGAACTACCCGAAACAAGCCTTTTGTTTTAGTTCTTGTAAAGTGGATTCTGTTAAATAAAATTTCTCCCTTTGGAGTGGACTGAGCTTTGTAACCTTACAATCTTTTTAATGCTCAAACAGCAACATTACACACTAACTATAGTTGAAAACGTGAAAAAGCATAATAGAACCCTTTAAGTTCAGGTAAGGAGGCGAATGTTAAACGTTAATTTAAACAATTATATCGTAAAATATGCATTAACAATAAAACAAAAAGTTGGTCGACAGCGGCATATAACCATAATAAAACAGTAATGTAAAATGTCCCAGGCTCTCTGCTCTGCCCGTCTTCATACCACAGTAACATAAATAAACTTTAATACATTAGTTCATCTATGAACACAAGTTTAGTCAAATTCCCTTCCATCGGCTGTGGAGGTGAAAACTACACCTCCCATGATTCCACGCTCAGTCACGGCATCATCAAGTCACGCTTTTGGTACGGTTTTGAATAGGCGACCTCTAGCAGCGAAACTTACGTCTTTAATTTGGTACTATTGTGCGCAGCCTGAACAACATGAATCTACTGTATGCGTGTCGCATCAAGGCGGCTTTCTGCTGCTTGCAAAAGGACACTTTTGAAGAGACAGTAGATTGCGAGCCATTCATCTGCTGCTCTGATTGCACTCACTCTGCACAATAACTCTGTACGCTCACTCTTGCTCATATCCAAGGTAATTCATTACCATTGTCATCCTCTTCATGTGTTTTATTGAATTAATGACATCGTCATCGGCTAAAACACATGCACATATTACTTTACTTACTGAACAAGTGTGGACCTGAGTTCAAGTTGCTTTCAAATTCACTGGAATCACGCCACAGTTTCATTGCAACCGATCTCCTACAGGTAGTCTCGGGTTCAGTGCTGCACTCCCAGGTCCGCACGACTGCTTTCTCATTACCAGTTCCCTTTCAGCCGGTCACGTTTAACGTTACATGCTTCTACAGCCTGTACTTCATTCAGGGGTTAAAGTGAAAAAAATATATATTTTCAAGTATTATGGCTGTATGGTAATGGAATCTTTTTATGAATGAAGGCCAGTACCTATCACTGATATTAATATAGCTACTGATGTCTTGATGAAAATGATTTCCCCCCAAATTTTAAACATTTATTAGGCTTCAACAACATAACTTTTAATTTATGTGAACTTAAAACAATCCTCACTTAAACCCAAAATAAATGTCATATTTACCTGTACCTTTCCTGTCTAACAGGCAGGGGCGGTTCAATTTGGAATCGTATAATCACACCCAACAACGTTGGGTGCAATGCGCAATTTGTCCTGTGGGTGGCAGTAATGGGAACAATGTGTTGTGCCGTAACTTTTATGTCAAGAAGAAATTACTCAAAGCGAGATTGCGCCATAGACAGTATATAAACTGGACACAGCGACCCCATAGGTTTCAACGGAGAAAAGTGAAGTCAATTAGAAGCACTCACTTCCTGATGGCTGGGCGAACTGCGCAGGCTCAAACTGAGCTTGACGACGTAGATGTGACGTGACCAACCTGTAGGTCTTCTAGTAGCCGAGAGAAATCTGAATCATTCCCTTCCGAATCTCGCAGAGACGGAGAGCGTGAGTATTAGCTGTCCATGAGCTAGCAGCAGGAGCAACTTTATGACTCTCTATGGGCTTCTCCCTTGACTTTATCAGACTTTATGCCTCCACGTCCCCCCGATTACTTGCGAGCTTCTCTGCCTGTCTATACGGTAATCTCTCGACTTGTGCGACAGAGTCGCGTGGTTATGACGCAATCGTTAGCCTATTTTTACAAAAACTGTTTCTACGGGGCCATAACGTAAGATAGAAGGTAATGGAGCCTTTTATACATTTTCGTGTTTCTTTAGAAATAAATAATGGACAAATGGAGTCTTTAAACGCCTCATATGTAAAGTTATTCGCTGTCAAAGTGACGCCAAAATGAATGGGAGTCAATGGAATGCTAACAGCAGGTGGGTGTCCGCTAATCAATGGCGGCGCCCGGGGAAGCTTCAGTTTCCGGCGGATGGATTACCCCCTTGGATCGCGCACTTTAGTCGAGAAGGAGCTTCACATGTTCATCAGAGACGAGCTACACCCAAAAAAAAAAAGTAATGAAAATATTTACTTTCAGTCATGTTCACGTAGTGAGAAATAGCCTACTATTAAACTATCCAAGTGTCCGCTGTTGCTTATATTAGACTTCATAAAACTACATATCAAGTAATCATGAGTCATGACTATGCAAACTTAGCAAAGAGTCAGCAGCTACCAGAGAACAGATGTAAGTTACACATTAAAGAAATTTAGATTTCAATATTTAATTTATATCGTCTAGTTTTGCCCTACATTCATTTCTTGCCTTTTTAGTAGGTGGTATGAAGCAGACTCGACTGTGCAAAGTCTTTTATTAATTAGAAATGATTTGTCAATCATTCAATGAATGAGGTTTTATAAGTCCAGAATTTAGATTTAAAGGAATAACCTTATCAAAATGTAAAATTCACTCAAATAATTTTAATCTTGATATATTTGTTGATGTGTTTGCAAGGAACCACAAAAAACGCAGAATACAGCTTTCATGAATACATGATAATGTTAGAGAAGATTATCATAAATACATTTTCAGATGACTGCCTAAGTTGATTTGCGGATATGTTTGGTTTTTGTTCGTATACGTTTCATAGTTTACAGATGTAAAAAGTGCCTAGATGTGCTTAAATGCTAAAATATGTTATCATTATATCACATTACAATAGAAAATTACTTGTCAAATAAATTAAACATTAATTTGAGCTGAAATTGTTTTATTAGCTTCTGTTTACACCTGGCCACTTCATGTGTTTTCTCAGATCGGATAGCTATCTGATTTATCAAAACGATTCCATTTACACCTGGTCACATAAATGTGTTTTTGCAAAACGGATATAAATCCGATCTTCAATTCCCGCGCTATATGCAGATTTAATAGAGTGCACGTCACCGAAAGCAACTTCTGCAAATGCAACTGAGCTGCATTTTATTGATCAAATTTCTGAATCAAAGACCGCGATAGGAGAGAGCGGCAACAGCCCTGGTAAGATCATTTTGGTTCTCTACTTTTAATGAAGATGATTGTGTGTTAAGTCTCTGCGACTTACTTTCACTTTGATTTGTGATAGTTTGCGCATTGACTTGATGAATAGATGCTCATCTGCGACGATGTGTGCTGCGTCGTCATATCTGACTATAACATGACATGTAGCCTATAACATGCTCTCACACGTTTATTGTTTAGCGTTTTTGGGAGGAGTAACATTTACATATGTGCATATCATTTACACTTGTCCAGTTTCGTCTGGAATGCGGCCCAGATCTCCTCCTGAAGTGGTTCAAGCGATCGGATTAAAATCTGTCTCAAATGCGTTTCGGAGAGCATTTACACCTGGTCTTTTCACGATCGGATAGCTATCCGATCACAGAAAATGCATGAAGTGGCCAGGTGTAAACAGATTGCAGTGATGCATGTCATGGTGAAAAATGACTGGAATTAATACTGAAAAAAGGTTAAGATGAATGTTAAAGGTGTGCCCCTGTTATGTATAATTAAAATAATCATTGTTACGTTAATACATAAGTAATGGGTGGAGTCATGTAGTGATGACGAAGTGATGTGCGACACATATATGTTGAAGTGAATGTGAGCATTAAAGAAGACGCGAGTTCTTGTCGTTCCTGTATTGGTATTCCTGACTCTTCAGCGTGTACATGTGGATTTTGCTGGTCCAGTTGAAGGAAAGATGTTGTTTATAGCAGTGGACGCCCACAGCAAGTGGCCTGAAGTTGCTGTTATGCACTCTACAACTGCTGAGAAAACAGTTGTTTAGCCTGTTTAGCCTGAAATGTTTAGCCGTTTTGGCTACCCCGAACAGCTTGTCAGTGACAATGGGCCACAGTTTACATCACAAGAATTTGCTGTGTTCTTACAACGTTGTGGTGTACAACATATTAAATCAGCTCCATACCACCCAGCCACGAATGGTCTTGCAGAGAGAATGGTTCAAACCATCAAACATGCCTTAAAGACATCACAAGGACAAGCGAGCCTCCAGCAGCGCCTGAATGATTTATTGTTGTCATATCGAAACACCAGCCATGGGACAACAAAGGTTTCTCCAGCGTCTCTGATGTTGAAGCGTTCGTTGCGCTCGGGATTTGACTTACTGAAACCTTCTACGGTCAAAGAGGTGGTAACTCGTCAGCAACAGAAGCAAGTTCACAGGAGAGACATGAAGGCTAAAAGCAGACTGTTCCATCCAGGACAAAGTGTTCTGGCACGCAACTATACTTCAGGACCAAAGTGGGTACCAGCGACAGTGATGGCTCAAACCGGCCCAGTATCATACACTGTGCTAACATCTGACAAGCTTATCTGGAAAAGACATCTGGATCAGCTGTTGTTGGGATCTGCAACTGAGGCTGAGTCTGTTGTTGCCACACCCACTGCTTATTCAGACTCTTCGATGTTTCCAGAAATGATTGTGGACACACCACTTACACCAGTGGAAGAACCTGCACCACCAGAAACTGAAAACATTCCGCAGATCCAAAACTTTGAAAAACAACCTAAACCAGGCTCCAACATATCTGTTTCAGAGCCCATGTCAAACACAGAACGCCGTTATCCCACTAGGGAAAGATGCCCACCAAAAAGACTTGATTTATAGTCATGAAAAAAAAATTAAGTAAAGAAGAAAAGAGTGTAACTAAGGAGTCTGATCGTTTAAGTTCTTTATTTCAATTCAGTTCAGTAATTGACAGTAAAAGATGCAAGGATGTTTCTGAACTATTTTGTGTTGACATTTGTTCCTGAAAAAAAAATAAAAAAAAAATAATAATAATTGACGTTCTATTTTGGGGGGAAGGAGTGTTATGTATGATTAAAATAATCATTGTTACGTTAATACATAAGTAATGGGTGGAGTCATGTAGTGATGACGAAGTGATGTGCGACACATATATGTTGAAGTGAATGTGAGCATTAAAGAAGACGTGAGTTCTTGTCGTTCCTGTATTGGTATTCCTGACTCTTCTTTAGTCTGTCTTTATAAGTAAAAGAGGAAAGACATGACAGCCCCCTAAAAGCACAAGTGGCCCCTGCCTGGCCCCCCCAGTTACTGTGGTCTAGAACCACCACTGCTAACAGGTATGAAATATACAGAATTTGAATAAGATTATAAAGCAGTCCGTACTGCATAAATTATAAATTAAATCTAGATTAATCCTTATTAAAGCTACAAGCGTTCTTTAGTCAAGAGCAGTTAGTAATTTTCTCTGTTCCCTTTGTTCTTTGGTTAAGTTTACTGACAGAGAGAATTAGTGGCTGCTGTCACTTTTAGATCTGCCGCTGCTGACAGGACATCACGCATCTCATTTTTATTTAACTAATTTAAGACTATTTTTGAGAGGATACTCGACAAAATGGACATTTTGGCATATGTGTGTGTTATATTGTACGTTCAAGCACGAAAGAGAACTCGATACTGGTGCGTAGTCTGTGCGATACTGGTGCGCGTCTTTCTGTGCGTCGTGTGTGTGTGTGTCAGGAGGACATTCACTGGCAGCGTGTTCTCTTTTGTCTGGTTGCGTATGAATGGTTTAAAAGCATTTGCGTGAATAAGAGCGTGATGGATAACCCTAGCTAAAGGATGACAGAAAGAACGGATGCTACGTTAATTGCGTTAAATATTTTAACACAAAGCTGGACAAAAATGAATTGCATGTGTTAACGTTGACAGCACTACTTGTCATACATTGCTGACAGAAAATGCTGCGGTTTAAAGTGGACTCGTTTTCATGGTAGGACTACACATGTTTTTTTAAGTAAGCTACACAGAATGTTCTACATTAAATATTTAGCTAACAGTCTGAAAATACCTAGCAGCAGTGTATGAACACGTTAGCACAGTCAAATATGATATGATTATCAAATATGATTATCCTGACCTGAGCTAATTTACTGAATCAACCAACTCCACATCTCCTTTCTTTCTTTTATGATGACATTAAAGTCACCTGGGGGGAGACACAAATGGGATTTTTAAAAGTGGGAATTTCATGTCCCCATAGGAAATAGGAAATTTACACCCCATAGGAAATTACGCTGTGGGTAGAAAATCATGCAGGCTTAATGCACTTGAGCTCCATGCTTTCACCGACAACGCTGACGTATAGATCTCAATCACAATAGGCTTGTTCGACTTGAATGACATCAAAAGTACCGCAAGAGCGAATAGAGGGTTTTCACCAACGTCACGTTATGGGCGGTAACCCGGATGCGCGGCCATTATAGAGGAACTCGGATGTAAACGACAGCATGGATTGCACTGTGTATGTACGACTGAACACATTGTTGCACTAATAAACCATAGAAAAAACACGTGGAAGCTGTTTTAAGCTGTGGTAAAGATCCGAACGAGCTAGCTTCTCTAGCCCTTACTGCAATTATTCCTTCTATTTCTTATCTTGAAAATAGGCTACGTTCAGATTGTCAGTCCAAAAAAGCACATGTAATCCGTTTCAAGCTACATCCATACGTGGTTTGAAATCCTATTCAAATCACATATCAGTACATCAGCTTCAGTCTGAGCGATTTGATCGGATTTCGCGTGGTATGTGACTCACGACACTTAAAATGTAAATGTCAGACATTGTTAAAGGGAAAATGCTGAAAGTCGCTGCCGAAACAATGCTGTGTTTTTGCAAAGTGCCGGACGAGCAGAAAAGTATTATTTTTTAAACCGGTGCAGACAAGAGCGTGGAAAAAAGCTGTAACTTCTACAGTTCTGCCGCAGGCTCAAGACACAGTAGTCCAGCGCAGCGGCTACACATTTCCATGTTGTAAAATTTAAATAAGACAACATCTATATTGCAAATGCAAACCCCTCCATCAACGCAACGTCATTATCAAAGAGCTGCATGGACACACAAAATCGGATCTGAACAGTTGTGATACAAAGCGTGGACATCATTTTAGATCAGATTCCAATAGGATATAAAGATAATCAGTGTGAATGTAGCCATAGTTAACTATGTCAACATTTTAGCCATAGTCAACGCTTCACTTACAATGATGCTGTACCTCTCTCAACCACAAACACATTCTTTCATCAGTTTTTTGCACTCTTCTCATTAACTTTTGACAGTCTATAGAACTTCAAATGTTTTTTCCCGGTGCAACCGATTAGTACAGACCAAAACTCGACCATTTTTCAGCAGCAATAATCAGCCAAATTTGCGAGTCTGTTCAGTTCAGTGGCATTGTTTACGTTCAGTGCCTCCAAAATGGCAGACTTCCGGATTGATGACGTGTCGTGAAAACCCTTTATAGAAAGTAGACGGCTCCTTATGCTTTTGAATTGCTCTCGCGGTACTTTGATGTCATAACCATCGGTCTGTGCAGCGCCGGTTCAAGTCGAACAAGCCTACTGTGTTGCCAGGACCTGCCCGTGCTCTGCTTGTAACGTTAGTTAGAGCTGCGTTCCTCTCATATGATTGGTAGGTGAAATCAATTGACTCAAAAATATTAAACCGCATGGATGTTCCCACATTATTATTATTTTTTTTCCTCACGGCCGCACGCCAGAGATCCGGAACGGTGCCGGAATACTTTAAGCCCTGTTCATTGTACCCAAGAAAAGCATTGGCTCGTTTTAATACACTCGAAGTAGATTGGTCTCTCAAGGCTGTCCCAATTACATTAGCACGTCGACGACGTAGCATCATGTTAATGTCTGATTTAATTCAAATCAATTGTGAGTCAAGACTTTTGTGAGAGAGTTGTCTATGTAGTCTTCTAAATCAGACATTTGTCAGCAGTCCCAGATTGATATAAAATAAGTATTCATTAAAATTAGTACAAATATTATTATTACACACACACACACACACACACACACACACACACACACACACACACGCACACACACGCAGCAGCAGCAGCAGCAGCAGGGATTGTACAAATCTTTGTGAATTTGATGAATTCCAATTCTGAGGATAGTTCTGCAGGAGCCTGCTTTTGAGATTCAATAATGGTTAAGATGCTTCTAGTAGACAGTGTGATGGCTCACCAGGTTTTAGAACAGTAATAGAGTGTTTGCTAATGTGCTTGCACGTGAGTTTGTGTACTTTAGTACCTATAGTTGTAATAACTGTTCCAGCGAAGAAGAAGGAGTTGCTGAGGTCCCATAAACTGCTCTGATTGGATGAGTTTCCTGAAGGGTTCACTCCTACTCGTAATGCTGACACCACTTGCTGTTATAAGAGAAAAAAAAAAGGTTTGCATAATTACACAATTTTCAAAAAAATGTATAATTGCATGCAAATTTTAAGTTAATACTGTTTCTGCCCCGCATTTGAGAATATTTAATACACAAAATCAATGACAAAAATATTGATCCAAGCTGATTTCTTAAACATTCCTTCCTCTGTAATTGTTTGGGCAAACATGTAGTCCCACACTAAAGTCACACCATTGGCTGAGCAGGAAGTGTATATGTTGAGCTGCAGTATTTCAACACTAAACAAATAATTTGGCACAGTAGAATAGAAACAATATATTCCTATGTAGCTATTCACATCAAGGTGAATAGCTAAAACCGGGAGATTTTTTTTTTCTTTGGTGAATCAGTCTTTTTTTTTTTGCATTCTGTGATAAAAATGCTGCATCAAATAAGATTTAAGCTTTAGGGTGCATGCCTGCTGGAGCTGACACATATCCACACATGTGAAGCACAAGTCCAAAATATATTTATTCTTCTAAATAAAATGGCTGCAGTTCTGAATGCTTTGAACAACATGTATAGCCTTGTAAGACCCAATACAAGTTGTTTGCAAAATATATGCAAATATTCTGAGGATATGCTCCCTTTTGTCATGTGTGAGACAATGCATTTACCACATCAATATTCTTTTGTCTCTATTCTGAACATATTTACATACAGACGTGGCCAAAAGTGATGTCCGTAGTGTGACGAGCGGTTGCAGGAAGGCAGACGAAGATGATAAGTTCAATTCCAACACAAAGTTTAATGACCATAATACATAGAATTAGCAAGGCAACACACTATAAATGTTACATAGACCGAATATAGAATAAATGTGAGGGATCAGCTTATATAGCAAACACAAACGAGGATAATTAATAGAACACAGCTGAAACCAAGAACACAAATGAGGAGCGGGAAAACTGAACAAAGGAACACATGATGAGAATTAAAACAAACTAAAAGTCCATGATAATGAAACTAACAGAACATATGGTGACATGGAGGGGATATTTGCACAATATTTGGGGAGAACTCTTTTTGAAGCCAAAAAAAGCTAAACAAGCTCCTTTTTTATAGCTTCATGTGGTAGTAAAAACTAAAACAACAAAATATAATCAATAAATGTTATTATTTTGGGTCTGTAAAGTTGCCTTTGAACATTAAAATATGCAGGTCAAATTGACACACGAACGTAATAGTAAACATTGTGTTGAAAGTCACAAAATGTCAAGAAAAAAAAACAGGTTAAATAATATTTCCGATAACTGACCCAAATTTCAAATCAAATTGGCCCGCATCAGTACATAAGTGTTAAAACGCTTTTTTTGTTTTTTTTTGCATTTAAATCTTTATAAAATAAATCCTGCGAGCCATGCAAAACTTTCCACCTCCACAAAGAGATGAGTGCCATTCATTATGTCATCTTGTTTTTTCAAATGTGAGGTAAGTGAATTTTCCTTTCTTCACCCCAGGCAGAAAGTAATATGTTGACTGTGAAACATAGTAGACTATATGCATTTATGGAGAATCTACTACAAAAATGCATACCACATATATGCACAGCATACTGATCATGTGTGAAACTGACTTAAGCCATTAGGTACAGTGCTGGAGGAGGTTTTTGACATGTAATTCATCTCCTCAGGGGCAAAGAGCCTCAGGCATGCTGCATACAGTAGCAATCAGCTGCACACTTAAGAAAGGACAAGAAGTGTGTGTGTGTGTGTGTGTGTGTGTGTGTGTGCCTGCGTGCATGCGTGTGTGTGTGTGTGTGTGTGTGTGTGAGATGACAGATCTGGGAGCTTTCTTAGACTCAACAGAGGGAGTGAAGGCTTGAAGCCAGGCGTTATGGAAGGACATGAATGACTCAGGGGGCTTTCACACTGGGCTGGTTTGCTGCAGTCCGAGCCAGAGTGTGATTGTTCCCGGCGCCCCCCGCAGCATTGGTCTGGTTTCACACTAAACTTGATTCTATCGAACCCTGGTGCGTTTGCGTGCATATTACGTCATTGCAAACGTGCGCGGCGCATGATAGAAAACAGAACTCGGGTCAATACATGTTTATTTACATATGTGTTTTTTATTAATTCGGTGCTATTATGCGCAGCTGAGTGAACAACACAGGTTTACTGTGTGTGTGTCACATAAGGTGGCCCTCTGCTGCTTGCAAACGGACTCTTTTGAGGAGACAGTGGATTTCCAAATGTGTTGCCCTGATTCCACGTGTATTCCAATATTAACCCATAACAAGCCCTGAATTTTTAATTGTGGTACCAATTCTTAGCCTTCAGTAAGCCATATCAACATATAGGCCTACGTCTTTAACCAGAAACCCCAAAATTGAACCATAAAAAATGCCAAAAAAAATCTCAGCCATGGATCCATCCATAGGCAGTAAAACACACATTCACACCAATAGACAATTTAGTGCCTACAATTCACACATCTTTGGATTGTGAGGGAATCCAGATCTGAGGGAAAGACCTTCTGGCTCAGCTGGGATTTTAACCTTCTTGCTGTGAGGTGACAGTAGCCGCGTTTCCATTACCGTTCAAATTGCGCAAATTGAAATTGCGAATTGAACATACGCTCAATGGAAACACGTCAATTTCGCTAAAATTCCCATTTATCGCAAAAAAGTTTTTACGCTCGCATGAGGTGGTTTTTCAGGCAATTCGAAAAATAAATATTTCGCAAAACGGCAATGGAAACAATTTTTGAGCATTTACAATTACCTGACTTAGAATGCGCGGTCTGTTCAGACAGAATACGAGACAGAGTTGTTTATTAAATTCATAAAAGATAAAAAGAATTACAGGAATACTGGATTCTAAACCTCAAAGAAATGCCACAATCAAGAGCTTGAAGCAGAAATGAGGGAGAAACACACCGAAACTCCTCATATGTGCCGCTCACAGTTACCTTACCATTAATGCTTGGATTACACACATACATCTCCTTCCGTTAATAATAATTATGGCCAGTGCGGTGGCTGTGATATATAAACCTACCAACGTCCGTTGCCATAAATGACTTATCGCGAGAGGAAAAAAAATATGTTTTAGTCGCATAACATCGGTCAATGGAAACGCAGTCATTTCGCAATAGTTTTTTATCGATATATCAAAAAAAAAAAAGTTTTGCGCAAATCTGTAATGGAAACGCGGCTCATTTTTCCCACTGAGAAACTGTGATGCCCTTAATCAAAGCCATAAGATACAGATACTTGAAGAATTTGCATAACTTTGTTTGTCATACATCTACAAAGGTTCTCATTGAGAATAAACAGTGGGTTAGTTCTAGTTAATGTTGATGTTTTAATTAAAATAGTTAATTTGAAGTCACAATTATGGTGAGCAGTGTTTGCGTTAGTCTCTTGACTCCTCATTTTTAAATAAATTACAATAGTGTACTGAGAGCACTTGTGCATTAATAATGAAAGGATTGCACTTGATATATTCAAGTGACTGTATTAAAACAGCTAAATTCACAAACATTTGTGTTGAAGTATTTTAATGATTTATACAAAGGTTCTATTAAACATATATAGCATTTATAATATAAATATTTCTATGAAGCAACAACGTGAAAAGAGAACACCTCAAAATGATGACATCTTTTGTTCAAGAGACTTTCAATGGTTAATCAGATGTATGGACATTAACACTCATCATAGCCTACAAACCTCAACAATGGTGACAATCAACAGTATTCAACATATGTATAACAATTACAGATATAAATATGACCTCTGAATATTGCTAAACAAGCTGCTAAAAATCTGCGGAAATAAAAGCAGAAAACAGTAAGACAATTCTTCTGCATAATTTATGCATTCTGGTACCCATCATGCATTGCAGCATGAAGTTAATATGCTTGTACTCATCATGCATTGCAGCAAGATTGATGTTTATGTGTCTAAAAGATCTAAGTGGGTTATGTTTCTGTCCCGGATAGTATCGCCACTTATATTAATGAACGTAAAGTTAGGTCACCTGAGGAGGCAGCAGCATTGGCTGATGATTATGTACTCTCTCACAGAAGTCATTTTGTGGACGGGCGTTCGCGGGGAGACGTAAACACAGCTCGGTCTAGTAGTACATCTCTGAATAGTTTTCCTCCTAGGTCCAGTTACCTTCCTACTTGGAAGTTTGACCCACATAGGATATGTAACTACTGTCGTGAAAAAGGGCACTGGAAAGCTGATTGTCCTTTACTTGAGGAGAAGGCTAAACGGGAAGTTAATAAGTTTCCTAAACCAGCTGCTTTTGTGGCTTTAGTTTCTAATTCCGTTGAGACGTGTGGAAAGGGAAAAGTGGATGGTGACTGTTTATCTGTGTTTTCTCCTTTCCTTACAGAAGGTTATGTGTCTCTTGTGGGCAGTAATGAGGAAGTTCCTGTCAAGATCTTGAGGGACACAGGGGCTATGGATTCGTTCATCTTAGAGTCTGTTTTGCCTTTTTCTTCGCGGTCGGACACAGGGGACAGCTTGTTAGTCCGAGGGATGGGTATGAGTATACTAACCGTTCCTCTTCATAGGGTGAAGTTGTCGTCGAGTTTGGTGAATGGTGATATTGTTTTGGGAGTGCGTCCTGCTTTGCCGGTGGAAGGCGTTCATCTTATTTTGGGGAATGAGTTAGCAGGCAGGCGTGTGTGGCCTGATGGTCCGGTGTCACCAATTGTTTCGTCCAATGATGTGTTTCCACAGGTCCCTGCATATGTAGATCCTGTGGGTGTAACAACTCGGGCAATGTCGCGAAGCATGTCGAAGGAAGTAGTTGATAACCCAAAAGTTATGTTGAACCAGCTGTGTAGTTCTCTGTCTATGCCTGATTTATCTGCTGTGTCCTTTCCTGTGTCTGCAGAGGAGATGGGAGAAGAGCAACGTTCGGATTTGTCCTTGGATGAGCTGTTTAACAGTGCTGTTTGTGACGATCATGTGTCTAACATCGCTCGAGGGTATTTCATACAAGATGGTATGTTATTGCGAAAGTGGGTTCCTCATGGGGATGTTTTTGTTGGGGACCCTGTTACTCAAGTTGTGGTTCCCACAAAATTCCGAAAGGCATTGTTGGAAGTTGCGCATGATTTTTCGGGTCATTGTGGAGTACGAAAGACCTATGACCGTATGTTAAGGTATTTTTTTTGGCCTCGGGTGAAAAGCGACATTTCCTCTTATATAAAGCAGTGTCACACTTGCCAGTTAACCAGTAAACCTAATCAGAAACTAAAGCTGGCTCCACTACACCCTATTCCGGCGCTGGGTGAACCTTTTGAACATCTTATCGTGGACTGTGTGGGCCCTTTACCATCTTCCAAGTCAGGTAGTAAATACTTGTTGACTATAATGTGTCTGAATACCCGTTTTCCTGCGGCGTACCCACTGCGTACGATTACTTCTCGTTCAATCGTAAAGGCGTTATCGCAGTTTATGTCTATCTTTGGTGTTCCCAGGGTTATCCAGAGTGATCAAAGGAAATAATCTGACTTCCCATTTGTTTCAGCAGGTTTTAAAACAGCTGCGTGTAAAGCACCACCTGGCTACGGCATACCATGCTCAAAGACAAGGCGCACTGGAGAGGTTCCATCAGACGTTAAAGTCTCTTCTTCGGGCTTATTGTGTGCAATTGGATCGAGACTGGGAAGAGGGATTGCCCTGGTTGATGCTGGCGTCACGAGAGGTTGTACAGGAGAGCACTGGCTTTAGTCCCAATGATCTTGTGTTTGGTCATAGGGTTCGTGGACTTTTGGCAGTGCTCCAAAATCCTGTTAAGATATCCGATTCTCCGAAAAAGTTGGAGGCTTACGTTTACGGGTTTAAACAACGGTTGGTTCAAGCACGAGAGTTCGCTAAAGTGAAATTGGAAAAACAACAGAAAGTTATGAAGCGCTTATATGATCGCACCGTTGAGCGTCGTGTTTTTGAACCCGGAGATCAAGTTTTGGTTTTGCGTCCTTTGGTTTGCTCTCCTTTTGAAGCTAAATTCGATGGTCCGTATGTTGTGCAACGGAAAGTGAGTGAGGAGAATTATGAGATTGTTACCCCAGGGCGGAGAAAATCCACAAAATTGTGCCATGTGAATCTGTTGAAGCCTTTTTATGAAAAGAGAATTGGTGAGACTCATTCAGTGGTTGTAGATCCGGTTCATTCTACTCTCTCGGTGGGATCAGTGGTTCATGGTAGCCCTGACCTGGTGGGTGGGGGTGAGGAAAACATTGAGCCAGATGAGGGTAGGCTGCACGGTCGGTTAAATAACTCGGAGTCCTGGAAGGGACTAAGCTCCGGTCTTGCTCATTTACCTCCGGTTCAACGTACACAGCAAAATCTCCAGTGTTGAAATCCTGGTGTTAAGGACTCCTAGAGTAAAGAGTTAATTTTCTGGTGTTGAATTAACACTGCTAGTGTAAACCGCACCCTCTGGCTGGTGAAAATATGTAGAGTTAAATCTATAACACCGAGAGAGTGTAATTAGTTACATCCGGGACATTTACGCGCCGGGCGCGACGAAACAAACTGAAACTTTTTTCAAAGACGCCATTTTCTTTGACTCGCGCCGCAAGGCATATAAGGAGGGACAACGCAGATATAATATCATATTAAGTGTTTATATATGCATTTTATATCATTTTATTACATCATATTGTTTTATAACAATATTTATGTGCTGTGCACGGCTAAACCGCTCTCAGAAAGGCATTTCCGTCGACGCGCAATGAGGAGCAGACCAGGATGAGGTTGCTTTTACACAGGGAAACGACGAAAGTACGTGTTTTGTCTAATCTACAATATGTATTTTTATAACATATTGATTTATAGCGATATTTAAATGCTCTGCGCGCTTAACCGAGCCGAAACTTTTCTCAAAGGCGACATCTTTGGCTCAATATGCTGACGACGACGAGGTTCGCTTGTAACGTTAACAGGGAAAACTCCGAAAGTAAGTGTTTTTAACCAAATTTAAAACATGTATTTCATGGCATTATATTGTTTTATAACGATATTTATATGATGTGCGCGCCTAAACCTTTCTCACAGACTAGGCCCGTTACATCTTTGACTCGTGACGCAGTGCAGACACGGAGTTTGCATTTAACAGTGAAAACACAAAGTAAGTGTTTTAACTCATTTACAATACGTATTTCATAATGATATTTTTTATGACAATATTTGTGATGTGCAAATATCATAATGTATTTAACCTCAAACTATCTTTTACTCTCGTTTGCCAGCACACCTATCTTAACTGAAAACAGAACCTCAACTCCACAAACTTCGGACCAACAACGCACGGGAAATTGCCACTTTATTTCCTTATTTAGAGGAACACGTTTTTTTTAAATGGGTAAGTAATTTTCAGATTCAATATTTATGCAAAATGTATTTGTCAGATTAAATTTAGGTTGATGTTTGAATAAGCTTTCATGTTTAAATGTATTGATTTAGCTATTTGTGTTTGCTAGGAGCATTTCTATGATGCACCTACCATGGTAGGTCATGTGTTTAAAGACTTATACTAGAACCTAGTAAAGGTAAGATTTAACACAACATATGAGAGAATCATGTGCATAAAGGTAAAAAAATAATCATTGTTTTGTTGCCATTTGGTATAACTAGATTTTTTTGTGTTTCATAACACTCATTTTGAATTTGTCAAATTACTTTACAAAAGTAAAGGCCATTGCACACTGAGTCCGAAATTTTCGTATGTGTTTTTTCGTCAAAGAAAAATTGTCAAAGCACCACTCAAACTGCTTGTTACGGATGCGAAAAACGCAGAAAATCAAACCCGTTTAGATTTTTTTTTTTATGACTGATGAAAGTTTCGGAGGCAGTGTGCAAGCGTGATTGACATAACGTGAGGTCGTATTTATTTTTTAACTTGTGGAAATTTTGGATTTCTTAATTCTTTTTTTCTTTTCTTTTTACTTAAAATGAATTTTCAAACCAATTGTTTTCATGATTTGACAGGTAGATGTTTTCTTGCTTTTTAATTTTAGACTCAACTGATTGGGAAATCCCTGCCCATCACCTGCCCCCAACATCACAAAGCCACCAGAAGGGAACAACGATTCTTCCGGCAGCTGACCATTTAGTGAGATTTCGTAATGTGCGTGTCTTAATTTATTCCTAAAGGGTTAGTTCACCCAAAAATGGAAATTATGTCATTAATTACTTAATAATTCATTACATTTATATAGCGCTTTTCTGGACACTCAAAGCGCTTTACATAGAAGGGGGGAATCTCCTCAACCACCACCAATGTGCAGCATCCACCTGGATGATGCGACGGCAGCCATATTGCGCCAGAACGCCCACCACACACCAGCTTACTGGTGGAGAGGAGACAGTGATGAAGCCAATTAGTATATATAGGAGGATGATTAGGAGGCCATGATGGACAGAGGCCACTGGGCAAATTTGGCCAGGATGCCGGGGTTACACCCCTACTCTTTCGAAAGACATCCTGGGATTTTTAATGACCACAGAGAGTCAGGACCTCGGTTTAACGTCTCATCAGAAGGCCGGCGCTCTTTTGGCAGTATAGTGTCCCCGTCACTACACTGGGGCGTTAGGACCCGCACAGACCACAGGGTGAGCGCCCCCAGCTGGCCTCACTAACACCTCTTCCAGCAGCAACCTGGTTTTCTCAGGAGGTCTCCCATCCAAGTACTAACCAGGCTCAGCCCCGCTTAGCTTCAGTGGGAAACCAGTCTTGGGCTACAGGGTGATATGGCTACTTACCCTCATCTCGTTCCAAACATGTAAGACTTTCTTTCATCTTCACAATACAAATGAAGATATTTTTAATGAAATCTGAAAGCTTCCTGTCCCTCCATTGACAGTCCACGCAACTACCACTTTCAAGCCCCAGAAAGGTATAAAGGTATATCTTTAAAGTACTCCATGTGACTCAAGTGGTTTAATATCAATTTGACTATGCAAGTGCTGTGTTTGCAGCAATAAAACATTTACCACTTAATTTATAAAATATTAATTTCCAACATGCGTTCATGAGAACATTACAACTCGTGCATGTTGTTGACGTGAGAGCAGATGTTAAGTAAGCGTGCATTGAAGATTAATAAATAAAATTGAGTTTTTTTGTTTGTTTTTCGTGCAAACAAAGCACTCTTGTTGCTTCGTAATAAAAAAAATTGAGGTTAAACTTGAGTCACATGGATTACTTATGATTTATTTTATACCTTTCTGTGGCTTTGGAATTTATAGTTGAAAAGGCTGTTGATGAAGGGATAGAAATCTCTTAGATTTTATAAAAAATATCTTCATTAATTGTTCCGAAGATGAGCAAAACTCTTACTGGTTTGGAACAACATGAGGGTGAATAATTTGACAGAATTTACTTTTTTTTTTTGTTGAATTAAGTCTTTTATTTACTTGGAAAAAAGTAAATTCAAGTCTTAATCTAACCAAAATAGTTTCTTGTTTGAGTCACAAAAGTCTAAGATGATTTAACTTTTTCCACCATAAACTTGTATTTATAAAACACAAAGTATTAATTGTAATTGGTCTGGTTTTGTGTTGTGTAGGGAACCAGCACTCCAGGATATTTTGATAAAGTTGGATCTGCACGGCCTTTCCTGCTCTGTGAAACAACTATATATGCACTGAACTTTACTGTTAGCAACTGGACACAACTGATCCACTCATATCCTGCAACTGTTGTTCATCCGCTGAATGTTGTGTTGACTCAAGTACTGCTGTACTGTTGCAAAGTCGAAGGTACTCAACTTCACAGGACTTGCATTCACTGACATGTACAGGACTTGAAATATTACAGAGATACAGACAATTTGATGAGCAGCTTTCACATAATTATGATGACAGAAATGCCTTTATTGTGCCTACATAATTTATTTTAAAAGTTAACCTATGATGTAAAGGGGCTTGTTCGTTAATAAAAAAAACTAGTTTGTTAAAACAACTGTTTGCATTTTGCCTTTTTTTAACCTTACAATGAAATGAATTCTACTATGTTCCCAGACTAAGGTTACAATTCAACTTTCTGGATTGTTTTGATGTGCATTCAATGTTAGGTTAAATTCTTTGCTTTTATACTCAATTTGAGTGCCATTTAACACTCCTGAAATGTATATATGACTCCCTCCATTTTGGAGTTAAAATAACACTTTTGAAAGTGTGAAATATATACATTACTCACGGAATACATTTGAACACTGTAAGTGTTCAAATGTACTCCATGAGTGATGTATATATTTCACACTTTCAAAAGTGTTATTTTTAAACACTGTAAGTGTTCAAATGTACTCCACGAGTAATGTATATTTTTCACACTTTCAAAAGTGTTATTTTAACTCCAAAATGGAGGGAGTCATATATACATTTCAGGAGTGTTAAATGGGACTCAAATTGAGTTAAATGTACACTGGCGTTTTTGCTGTGTACAGAATTAGTTTCTCTATTGCAGAATTTTCCTGATTTGTTTGGAGATACTCTTTCACGTACAGATTGGATAGAGCATGACATTGACGTTGGGGAGGCGAGACCCATTAAGCAGCGTTTTTATCACGTTTCTCCAGATAAACGTGAGCTTATGGAGGCGGAAATAAACTACATGCAGGAAAATGATATTGCAGTACCGTTGTTTTCAGATTGGGCATCTCCTTGTCTTCTTGTTAGGAAAGTTGATGGGTCAGTGAGGTTTTGCACTGATTTCCGTAAAGTCAATAGTCTGACTAAACCTGATTGTTTTCCGCTTCCTCGGGTTGAGGACTGTGTAGATCAGGTAGGCTCCGCCAGATTTGTGAGCAAGTTTGACTTACTTAAGGGTTACTGGCAAGTGCCTTTGAGTAAGCGGGCTCAGGATATTTCTTCATTTGTTACTCCCACGGGGTTATACTCCTACAAGGTTATGAGTTTTGGTTTAAGAAATGCCCCTGCAATGTTTCAGCGTCTTATGAACCGGGTAATTTCAGGACTTGAGGGTTGTGCAGTCTACTTGGACGATCTCGTTGTTTTCAGTGATAGCTGGGACACGCATATTAAACGCGTTTGTGCAGTGTTGAGACGGTTGTCTGAGGCTAAGCTCACTGTTAACCTGGCAAAATGTGAGTTTGCTCGGGCTACCGTGACTTACCTCGGGAAAGTGGTAGGAAATGGGGAAGTTCGGCCTGTACACGCAACAGTCCAGGCCATTCAGAATTTTCCTGTACCTGTCACTTAAAAAGAACTGATGAGGTTTTTGGGGTTAATGGGCTACTATCGCTCTTTTTGTCTGAATTTTTCTACTGTAGTAGCCCCCCTCACCGACCTACTGAAAGGGCAGGTAAAGTTTGTCTGGTCTTCCAATTGTGCAGCTTCCTTTGAAAATGTAAAAGCCTTGTTATGCTCCTCACCTGTGTTGGCTGCACCTGGTTTTGACAAGCCGTTTTCTCTGCAGGTGGATGCTAAGTCAGGTTGGGGCGGGAGCTGTTTTGCAGCAGGCCGACTCAGCAGGCGTGATTCATCCTGTTCGTTTTTTCTCGCGGAAGTTTACGACTTACCAACTCAACTACTCTGTGGTGGAGAAGGAGGCCTTGGCCCTTGTTTGGGCTTTGATCCATTTTGCTGTCTATCTGAATTCAAGCAGACCAATTGTTGTCTATACGGATCATAATCCGTTGACCTTTTTGAACTCCCTCCAGTGTCCAAATCAGAGGCTTATCCGGTGGTCGTTGTTTTTGCAGTCGTACAGTCTTGACATTCGACACATTCGAGGCGTCGAGAATGTGGTGGCGGATGCTTTGTCCCGTGCCCCTGTTGGTGATTAATTATGTGGTTCTTTGTTTACAGGGATCTTGACAGAACCCCTGTCTTAAGGGGAGGGGTGTGACGATCCGGTATGAGACGCCCCGTTGAGTCCCTGAGTGGTTCCACCTGGATGCTCTAATCAGTCTGCCCCTTTAAAAGGAGCTTGTGCTGGCTCATCGATGCTCCTTGTTTTATTTGGGTTATGTTATGTTGTTGTGACAGCCGGATACATACATTACATGCCTACACTTTACTCTACACCACTGATTTGACTGACGCCATGTTCGCACTTGTTTTGGTTTAGTTTTGGTTCTTTTCTGGTAATAAACGTTGCGGTAAAAGTAACATCAATGTGTGTCCCTTTCTTTGTTGCGACCTTTTTTGGAGCCAGGTCGTAACAAATGCTATTGGATGTCATTCTGCAGTTTCACAGAAGTTGGTGGCACAAATTATAACCATAAAGATAGAAGCATATCACTATTATAACTAATGAGGAGATTCAAGATCGGTAAAAGCTGATTTCATGATGCGTTTGTTATCATCAACAAGGAGCTAACAACCCCTGTGGCCTGTTGCACGAAGCTGAATTCAGTTGCTACCCGGGTAAGTTTGACATTATTTTGAGCAAATTCTGTTTTTTTTCGGGCTCAAGAAGGTGGATTGGTTTTAAGCGGGTTTCATTGCCATGTTAACTTTACATGGTTAACCTGCTACGGAGCAGGGTTTTTTTTTCTGGGTTAGAGTTCGCAAACTGAAACTAGACCAATCAGCTGTGAGTAAATTGACATTCTCGCTCCAAATTAAAGCAGTTTAGATTAAATGAATTTTTGAGACAAAATTGCCCATCATATGCTGCTAACTATTTATTATATTTATATTCTATGAATTGTAATTATGTACAATTCATATAATATATTCATATAATGATATTAATTTAATTTAAACTTTGCTTTTAGATTATTATTATTATATATATAATATATTATTACTGAACAAAATTATAACTGCAACACTTCTATTTTTGCCCCCATTTTGCCCCGAAAACCAGTCAGTATCTGGTGTCACCATAATTTGCCTCACGCAGTGCAAGCAGTGGATCAGGTTGTTGATTGTGGCCTGTGGAATGTTGGTCCACTCCTCTTTAATGGCTGTGCGGAGTTGCTAGATATTGGTTGGGCCTGGAATACGTTGTCGTATACGCCGATCCAGAGCATCCCATGCTCAATGGGTGACATCATGTCCGGTGAGTATGCTGGCCATGCAAGAACTGGGATGTCCAGGAATTGTGTACAGATCCTTGCAACATGGGGCCGTGCATTATCATTGCTGCAACATGAGGTGATGGTCGTGGATGAATGGGACAACAACGGGCCCCAGGATCTTGTCACGGTATCTCTGTGCATTCAAAATGCCATCAATAAAATGCACCTGTGTTCGTTGTCCATAACATACACCTGCCCATACCATAACCCCACCGCCACCATGGGCCACTTGATCCACAACGTTGACATCAGCAAACCGCTCACCCACACTATGCCATACATGCTGTCTGCCATCTTCCCTGTACAGTGAAAACCGGGATTCATCTGTAAAGAGAACACCTCTCCAAAGTGCCAGACGCCATCGAATGTGAGCATTTGCCCACTCAAGCCGGTTACGACGACGAGCATGCAGATGAGCTACCCTGAGACGGTTTCTGACAGTTTGTGCAGAAATGATTTGGTTATGCAAACTGATTGTTGCAGCAGCTGTCCAAATGGCTGGTCTCAGACAATCTTGGAGGTGAAGATGCTGGATGTGGAGGTCTTGGGCTGGTTTGGTTACACATGGTCTGCGGTTGTGAGGCCGGTTGGATGTACTGCCAAATTCTCTGAAATGCGATTTGGAGACGGCTTATGGTAGATAAATGAACATTCAATTCACGGGCAACCGCTCTGGTGGACATTCCTGCAGTCAGCATGCCAATTGCATGCTCCCTCAAAACTTGCGACATCTGGGGCATTGTGCTGTGTGATAAAACTGCACATTTTGGAGTGGCCTTTTATTGTGGCCAGACTAAGGCACACCTGTGCAATAATCATGCTGTTTAATAAGCATCTTGATATGTCACACCTGTGAGGTGGATGGATTATCTCGGCAAAGGAGAAGTGCTCACTAACACAGATTTAGACAGATTTGTGAACAATATTTGAGAGAAATAGGCCTTTTGTGTACATAGAAAAAGTCTTAGAACTTTGAGTTCAGCTCATGAAAAATGGGGGCAAAAACGTACTCGGTTACCTACCGTAACCTCGGTTCTCTCTAGAAGAGGGAACGAGTACTGCGTAATAGAATTACGCACCGGGTAAAGTCATCTTTGCTCGAGATATGAAGTCAAAAATGTATCCTTAAATATTTTTATATATTGATAACGCAGTGCAGCAGCAGGCAGACCTAGAGCAGGCTGTCTTGCGTGCCCATTGGCTGCCTCGCGGCAACTGCAGCAGCCTACCACTGAGCTCGTCCCAGGCGCCCTCACGCATCATAGCCCGCCAGGATGGGGGTGGCTTAGCATACAAAAGGAAGGCTCGGGGGCTGCTATACTGTTTTTTCATCGCCTGATGCGAAGTGAGCTCGGGCCGATCACGGCCGGGAATGCAGTACTCGTTCCCTCTTCTAGAGAGAACCGAGGTTACGTTAGGTAACCGAGTAAGAGAGGTGCTCTCGTACTGCGTAATAGAATTACGCACTGGGAACCGCTTGTCAACGCCGTGCGCACCAATCATTCACTACATGAATCCCAGGGGGGAATGCCCCGGGGGACACAGATAAGAGAGAAACAGGCGGCCATACCTCTGGTGGAATGAGCCCTGATGCCCAGAGGGCATTGCAGGTCTTTAGACGCATAAGCCGCAGCAATAGCGTCCACTATCCATCTGGATATACTGTGTTTCGAGGAGGCGAGACCCTTGGTGCGCCCACCAAACGAAACAAAAAGATGCTCCGAGTGCCTGAAGGCGGCAGAGCGTGTGATGTAAATTCTCAGCGCTCTGACAGGGCAAAGGAGTTTCGCGTTGACCTCGCTGCCGGATGTCGGCAAAGCTGAGAGTGAAATGATCTGCGCTCTGAAGGGGGTGCCGATCGCTTTGGGGACATAGCCATGTCTCGGTTTAAGGACGACTTTAGAGTCATTAGGTCCGAACTCGAGACACGCGCCGTTAACAGATAACGCGTGCAAGTCACCCACACGTTTAACTGATGCCAGGGCGATCAGAAACGCGGTTTTGAGCGCGAGGTGCTTCAGATCCACAGAGTGTAATTGTTCAAAGGGATGTGCTTTCAGGGCCTCCAGAACCAAGGAAAGATCCCAGATAGGAAGCGATGGGGGGCCGCGGGGGATTCATTCTTCTGGCTCCTTTTAGGAAGCGGATGATGAGCTCGTTCCTTCCTATTGCCTGGCCGCGCGTCGACTCAGCGAAAGCTGCGATGGCCGCAACATATACTTTGAGCGTGGAGGGGGACCTGCCCATGTCCAACAGCTCTTGAAGGAAGCAAAGCACCCATGAAACCCCACAAGTTTGTGGTTCTAAGCCTTTGTCAGTGCACCATTTAGTAAACACAGACCATTTGGACACATAAAGCCAGCTGGTAGAGGGGGCTCTAGACTGCGTGATCGTGTTCACGACCCTTCTGGCAGAGCAACGGGTATCCGTTGATTATCCATGCATGCAGAGACCAGCGCTCTGGATGAGGATGCCAAATCGACCCACCGGCTTGAGAGAGGTTATCTCTCCTCACCGGGATCTGACAGCTGCAGCCAGTCTGACAGCCGCACCAACTCCGGAAACCATGTCTGGTTCTCCCATCGGGGGGCTATGAGGAGCACCGAATGGCGCATTTTCCTGATTCTCCTGATTACCTGTGGAAACATTGAGACCAGGGAGAACGCGTACAACGGGCATTTGGGCCACGTCTGGGCCAGGGCGTCCTTGTTCTTCGAAAAGAACCTTGGGCAGTGGGCGTTGTCTTTCGACGTTAATAGGTTGACTTTCGCCCTGCCGAAAAGGCGCCACAGTAATTGGACTGACTGCGGGTGCAGGGACCATTCCCCCGGGGGAACGTTGTCCCTGGACAGTTTGTCCGGGCCTTCGTTCAGGTGTCCCGGCACATGCTCTGAGCGAGCGCAGTGAGTGCTGAGCCCAAACGAGCAGGCGTTCCGCCAGATCGCAGAGGACTCTGGATCTGACACCGCCCAGGTGATTCACGTAGGACACCACAGACATGTTGTCCGTGCGAACTAGTACGTGGTGGCCCCGCAGAAATGGGAGGAAGTATTTCAAAGTGTTCTCGACCGCTATCATCTCCAGACAGAGGCCAAAGACCGCAAAGAGAGTCTGCCTTCGAAAAGACTTTTCGGTATGAGACAACTCCCATCGTTACTCCCCGCTGATACCAGTCGGCCGCTATCCAGGGCTGCAGAGCTGAAACGCAGCACTGAGTCAATCTGATTTGCGAGCCGCCGGCGGCCCAGGCTCGGTGAGGTACACGAGCATTCAGCCAGCGTTGCAGAGGGCGCAGTAGACCCAGCCGGAGCACTAAAGCTCAGCATTAAAGCTCAGCATTCTCTGAAACGTTTCCAGGGGGACAACACTGCCTTTCTGGAAAGACATGGCGCTGAACACGGTGCGCGCGCTGTGTTGACAAGCGGGCCGTCATAGCCACCGAGTCGAGCTCTAGAAAAGAGGTTGACTGACGGGGCAGCAGTGAGCTCTTGGCCTTATTGACCGTGAGACCCAAGCTTTCAAGATGACTGCTCTGTGAGACATGAGTTCCACCTCTGATTGTGCTAAAATCCTTCAATCATCCAAATAGTTCAGAATTTGCATACCCTGACTACTCAGGGGAGCGAGAACCGCGTCCATGCACTTAGTAAATGTACGGGGTGCTAACGGCAGGCCGACCGGTAGGACGGTGTACTGATATACCTGACCGTCAAAGGCGAATCTCAAGAATGGCCTGTGACGGGATATGATCTGGATCTGAAAGTATGCATCTTTCAGATCAAGAGAAATAAACCAGTCCCTCAGGCGAATTTGCGCGAGGATTTGTCTGGTCGTGAGCATTTTGAATGGTCTCCTCATGAGAGCTTTGTTCAAATGTCTCAGATCTAGGATAGATCTGAGAGCTCCGTCCTTCTTGGGTACAAGAAAATAACGGCTGTAAAAGCCTGACTCATAGAAGGATGTACCGGCTCTATCGCCCCCTTGCACCGCAGTTTTGCTATTTCTGTGCGAGGTAGGTGTGTTACTTCTGAGTTCACCCTCGTCACGATCCGGGCTCGAAAGTGCGGGGGACGCGAGCGAACTGCAGCGAATAGCCCCGCTTTACAACATTCAGCACCCATTCTGACACGCCCGGAATCACTTCCCATGCTTTCGCACGCATAGCTAGGGGCAGAATGGTCTCCGGGTTCTGATCGCCATACTGCGCGGGGTCGAGAAACTGAGACGGAGATATCAGCACGGCACGTGCATTCTCGATGTCTGAATAGGGCGGTTCGCTGACAGCGGCGGCCGGCTGTTTCACATTCAATGACTCAATCGCTTTGGATGGAGAACATTTTGTGGCGCGAACAGCAGGGCGCGTGAGCAGCGTTGGGGTTACAGTGTTTGTTAGTAAGTGTGAGTGCTCGTGAGCGGTCACAGGGCTTACGTTCACAACACGGCCGGTTATACAATGGTCTCCACGTTCCGATCGCCGCACTGCGTGGGGTCGAGAACCTGTAGCGGAGGTATCAGCACGGCGCGTGCATTCTCGATGTCTGAATAGGGCGGTTCGCTGACCGCGGCGGCTGGCTGCATTACACCCAATGACTCGATCGCTTTGGACGGAGAACATTTTGCGGCGAGAACAGCGGGGCACGTGAGCGGCGCCGGGGTTGCAGTGTTTATCAGTAAGTGTGAGTGCTCGTGAGCGGTCACAGGGCTTACGTTCACAACATGGCTGGTATACTTTAAAGTTTTCGTCCCCTGGAATAACTGTGTAACAGAGTGGGCAGTGAGTAGGTGTGGAACGCGATCTTGGGCCGGGGTCCCCGGGGGGGAGGCGGCTTGTGACGGCTGTTTCAGCGCGATCTAGGGCAGCCGCCCTGTCGTTGCTGCGAAGAAGGTTCGTTGTGTAGGACTGCCATCGAATGCAGGGCGGAAGCAGCCTGTCCAGCGGCGGAGAAATCGCAGAGCTGACGTGGTCCTGCAGGCCTTAGACGGGAGGGCAGACTTTGAGCACCATCTCGCGGATGGCGGGCAAAAGTGCACTGCGACCGCTTCTTTCACTGGGGGAATTTGGTATCCCAAAATAGCCGCCACCGATGGTTTCTCCCTCCGCCTCATCCCCTAAGGTTCCGGCGAGCGTTCGCGGGCCACATGGGACTCTTGAAGTCTCTGGGAGCGGCGCTACTTGTCGCGCGGCCCGCCGGTGACAGGCATAGTGACAGCTTCAGCGTCGAACGCTGCAAGTCGAGCCTGCAGGGTCGACATTGACATCTCGTCGCAGTGGACGCAGCCTCCCGAAGACAGAGCGAGGGCTGCGTGGTCTCGTCCCAGGCGGAGAGAGCAGAAGATGGCGGTCTCCGTCGCTGAGCGGGGCTCTGCAAGAGCCGCAGGAAAAATTATATAGAAATATCCTTTCTATATCAAAGATATAGAAAGGATATTGACACAGGATAGCGTAGCAAGCACGGATGGCTGAAGGTGGCGAAGACGGCCGGCTTCCTCAGACGCTGTCCTAAGCTTGCTGGTCGCTTGTTTCGACGGTGGCTTCTCTCGGAGTCCAGCGATGCGTAGAGCTTCGCTGAAGAGATGAAAAATCAGCCCCCGAGCCTTCCTTTTATACGCTAAGCCACCCCCATTCTGGCGGGCTATGACGTGTGAGGGCGCGACGTCACGCCCGGCTCAGTGGTAGGCTGCTGCAGTTGCCGCGAGGCAGCCAATGGGTACGCAAGACAACCTGCTCTAGGTCTGCCTGCTACTGCACTGCGTTGACAATACATACAAATTTAAGGATACATTTTTGGCTTCATATCTCGAGCAAAGATGACTTTACCCGGTGCGTAATTCTATTACACAGTACGAGAGAACCTCTCGTAAGAGAACAAAAGTGGTGCATTCATAATTTTGTTCAGTGTATATATATATATATACACTGAACAAAATTATAAACGCAAGACTTTTTGGCAACACCAGTTTGACTTTATTTCTGTCATAGGTCTAGCTGTCAAAGCTTGCATTTATATATATATTAATACTCAGAAGCTTAATCTGTTTAAAAGCTCATATTCAAGCTTGTATTATATTAAATGTATATATACATTTTAAACAGAGCTTTTAAACATATTAAGCTTCTGTGTATTAATTTGAGCTCTTTGTGAACTCATCCTAATTCTTATCTTTGTGGGATTAGAATTAGGTCTATTTGTTTGATTCACTTGCATTTATATAGTCAGATTGCCATTACAAATCTGGGTTATAAACACACAATTACAGCAGCCAGATACAAAATAACACAAAGGACCAAGAGTCCAACTAAAACAAACAAAAAATTAAATATTTTATAAAAAAAAATATTTTAAAGACCTATGACAGAAATAAAGTCAAACTGGTTAGTAATAAGTGAAGCTGGTAATGCTGTTTGTGAAGTTGTTTAATCTTAATCCTCCTCTGCTGAGTTCTTGAGAGATTTAATTGGTTTGTTCGACTTCATGCGGAGCTGCAAAGACCGATCGGCGAGAGTAAATAAAAAAAGTCGGGGACGGAATTGAAAATGGAGCAATCAAGTCAGACACTTTCTGTGTAGTGACCTTTGCGCAGTGTTTGCATACCTTATCACAGATGAAGTGGATTAGACGCAATATTTGTCAAATACAGCCATTTTCATGAAGCAACAGATACACTTTTCATGAACTGCTTAGTACAATAAAGTTCAACATAAGCCTATACTATTTAAATACCAATAAAATGGGTCTATATATTTTTTATCAGTTTTATTTTGATAAACATAATGCAATATAAAATTATTGTTACATGAAAAGAGTTATAAAAACAACGATTTGTGAGCATTAGCGGAACTGAAGGTGTTCAAATAAACACAAAACACACGTGATCGTTGTCATGCGGTGAATCCGGCCAATCGTGGATCAGCTGTGTCGTCATCAGAGCTCGTGTAGCCGCTCTGGAGAAGCTGCGCTGGCTGAATCGTCCGGCTGCTCTCGAAGCGCTCTCACGCTACTTTGATGCCATACGTTACAGTAATGTGAGGTCAGCACAAGTCTCAAGTCTCAAGTTGCACAAAATTTCTAACCGGCATGCACTGCATCAAGTCAGACTTCAAGTCAGATTGGTCTGTGCAGCGCTGCATGAAGTCAAATTTTTTTGTTGTTGTTGTTGTTTGATTGCTTTACCTAAAAACATAAAAAATCATATACTTTGGCCGCATTTACACTTGGCATTAACATTCGATCACCGTGATCCGATCAAGCAGATCGGATTATAAGCCAATCAGGAAACGGTGCGTTTACACCTGTCCACATTAAGTGGCTTCTGTATCTGGATAACAGATTGGATCTCGCTGTAACGAGGTTAGATTTTGTGGGAAGGAGGCGGGATCCATTCATTATCAATCACGGCACCGGCCTTGTGTCGCTCTCTCACAGCCCTCGGCCTTGTCCTGCTCTCTCACGGCCCTGGGCCTTGTCCTGCTCACCACACGCATTCCCGCAAAAAAAGAAAAGAAAAAAAGGATGGCTCCGGTGCGAAGTCGACCTGAAGTGGTGGGTTTTCTTTTAAAAACAGTTTTCAGTCGGTTGAAGTACTAATAATGTGCAAGTAATAAATAATTAGCGAGTACTAAAAATGTGGATAGATGCCGTAATGGAAACGGTAAACGTATGGGTCTGAGAATGTTGCCAGCTGTGCTGGTAAAAATGCGCGTTCTTTACAGAAAATTAATGGTTCTGTATCTTTCGGGTGCGAAGGCAAACATTTCAGTTTATTTGCCCGGAGAGAGGACGGGGAATAAGGACAGAGGCCGGGGTTTTGTGAATGCGATGGCTGGATTGCGTTTATATTACACTGAGATCCGATCACAATGCGTCCTCGACTACCTCCGAACCTGGACACGCTGATCGGATAACATTCCCATCAGAAGCGCGTTTACACTTGTGGTTTTTTCAATGTGTATGTGGACAACATCCGGATACAGGTCGCATGTTAATGCCAAGTGTAAACGCAGCCATATTATCTGTCTTATGGCTGTGATTAAGGGCATCACAGTGGCTCAGTGGGAAACACTGCAACAAGAAGGTCCCTGGTTCAACTCCCAGCTGAGCCAGAAGGTCTTTCCCTCAGATCTGGATTCCCTCACAGTCCAAAGATGGAATTGCAGACAATGAATTGTCTATTGGTGTGAATGTGTGTTTTACTGCCTATGGATGGATCCATGGCTGAGTATTTTGATGGCATTTTTGTGGCTTAGTTTTGAGGTTTCTGGTTAAAGACTGATGTGTTGATATGGTTTACTGAAGGCTAAGATTTGGTACCACAATTAAAACAACTTCTGGCCTAGTTCAAGCCTGGTTATGGGTTATTATTTGCCTTAGATTTGAGGCCAGTTATTGCCCATGTGTGGCTCATGTCTGTAGTCAAGATCTAACCCATCCCAGGGCCATCATACTATACTGTAAGTAGGCCGAGGAAAACTATTTGTGTGGCCCGGAGCTGGGCCATGGCCTGTCCAAAATTGATGTATTTCACTAAACACTTTCTATTTTACCACAAAAATCTGCATCTTATACATTAACAAACTGGTTTAAACAGGTGCAATCACCACTGAAATAGCACTGCACAATAACAGCAGGTCATTTTTGCATTCTGCACATACTTTGTGGACACGTTTATGCCATTGCCTGATCTGGACAATTCCTTTAGGGGATCTAGTAAACTGTCTCACTGTAGCAAAGATGGAAAGGCAAATAAAGTATTACTAAGCAAGCAAGATAATGTGGGGAAAGGAAGAGAACAACTGTGGAAGCAACCAACGTTTACATTGCTAGTTATTGTTGTTACTGTATGTCCCTGAAAGTGATTTTTTTTTCAGGAGTCCTAGCAGTAGATTCAGGAGTACTGTCACAAATTAACATAACCATATTTTTTTCACGAGTTCGCACTTACATATAATCATCAGATATATTATAGAATATGCATATTTGGCGTGCTGTCCGAGGGGAGGGATCCGAGCTTAGAATTTGGCCTGAACCCAGAGTGTATATATATATATATATATAAACAGTATTATAAGTATAATATTATAATATACAGTATATATTTATGCCTGCTCTCGTGCTGATTGGGTAAATTGTCTGTGTGTCCCTTCCGAACTTTGATACCATATATGTACTTGTATGATAGAAGTGGCCATCACAAAGATACCAGTGCTCTGAAGTTTTTACGTTTTTTTCATTGATATTTAATCATTATTTTATGGATATTAATGAATTAAAATTAAAATGTGTGATGATCCAAATAAAATAAAACAAAACAAATAAACAAAATTTTCTTATTTAAAACACAAAAATAAGTAAAAATAAAAACGAGTAAAACAAGTCCAGCATCAGGTCAATATAAGATGATGTTATGGACAGATAATCAACCTCAAATGTGTAACACAAGTATCCCAACATGTGTTCTGTCCAATATTTGGTTTGTGTGCAAGTCTGCTGTTTTACCTTCACTAAATATTCCAGATCTGAGGAGTTCACACATGGATGCTGCTCGAGGAATTCCAGTTTTTCCACAAGGATGGCCAGTTTCTTTGACATCTCGTGAGGCTGTTCCAACTCTTTAAACACAGTTGCTCCAATAATCAAGTACAGCACCACCAGCAGGAAGACGGTCAGCACTGTTTTCCAGCGCATGACGGTTACACGAAGCTCAAAGTCTTCAGAAGACTTCAGCAGCACTGGCTGAGCCGAGAATGAGAGACGAGGTCTGGAGTTATGGGCGGCTGTTTTAGGATCAAGGAGGTCAGGAGCAGCCACTAAAAGAAAGAAAGAAAGAAAGAAAGAAAGAAAGAAAGAAAGAAAGAAAGAAAGAAAGAAAGAAAGAAAGAAAGAAAGAAAGAAAGAAAGAAAGAAAGATAAGCTAATGACTATGAATTGAAGAACACATTCTGAAGATCGTTTTTCTCACCAGATCATACACACAATCACATCAGTAGCCCAGTGGTTTTCTGATTAGCAAGATTTGTGTGTCCATTCAATAGCTCTTGTTTCAGTCTTTCAAATTTGCACAGAACAGAATAAAGATGCAGTCAAATTGAATAAAGTTGTACTAAGTTACATAAATTACAGTGTTGAACATGTTTAAATAATCTCAAACTTTACTTTAAAACTTTATTATGGCACAATGCAACATACTCGTACCCAAAAGTTTATGCTACTTTTATAATTTACATAATATATTATAATTTACATAATATATTGCATATTGAGGACCATACAAAACAAGACACTTTATCAGCTTTCCATAGAAATGTAAGATTGATCAGTCTGGGATTGTAGAATGGGGCTTAAACTAATATATTTACATTTTGAACCTTGCAGACTTTACCAACTAGGTACAGATACGTACTTTCTTTCTATACTTTCATAATTTTTTCTGTGGGTTTCCTGGACAGAATCAGACAGCCATATCTGAACACTTAACTCTTACCCCGCAATTGACAAGATTTTCTGTAATTTATGACACAACTCTTCCCTGCCATTGATGAGTTTTTCCTGTAATCCATGTTTTCTCTGTTATACGGTAGTGGGTGCTGTTAAGCATTTTCTGAAATAGGACATCCAAAAACAAGCTATAGAAGCAGCAAAAACAAGCAATAGAATATTACTTACGCAGATGTAAGCTAACGTGATCATCAAACAATCAACAGCATATAAATCTAAACTTTATGCTAACTTTACCGAATGAAATGGTAAACCAAGGAAGAGGTACAGTATAAGAAAAGCTTTAAAGGTGTTGATGGACTCGATCTATGTTTTTGATCATCGTTCTGAATATCCGGATGTAGTCATTAGCAAAAACATGGTTTTCTCAGCTTTTTGTTCAAAATGTTCCTTTTTTTTTATTAAAATGAAAATGATTTGTAAAAATGTAGCGACAAATTTTTGCAAGCAATTTCTTTAATATAGTATGCTCATTTACAATATATATATATATATATATATATTTTTTTTTTTTTTTTTTTTTCTAGAATAGGTTTTGGTCTACTTGAAAATCTCTACATGATTTTAGTTTTGGTTTCTTTAAAACTGCCTTCTGAAAAGCCCAGTCTGCTTTGATTGGTCAGCTGGCTAAGTCTGTGGTGATTAGTTTACCTCTTAGAACGTGACAGAATTACAACACCCCTCACCATAACTGGCACATTCATTGCTGTGAACAGAGAGTCTCTTTCTCCTTTCCCATAAACCGCAACGTGGTGTCTGAAGGGTAAAGCACTGGCACTGATCCCCTATACTAGTGTTCTCTAACCAATAGTGGTTTATAAATAAAACTAATCTCTGGAGAACATTTCTCAGATTGGCTTGGGCTTCATTAAAGTTTTGATAAATATGTATTGTTCTGTCTGTACTGACTTGTACATTTTCTTGCAGACACTCATTTGGTCTGGCAATTATAATAACTGAAACCTTTGCCACTCTGCTCACTCTCACCCACATTTTAATTGCACACACCTGGCCATCATTACGTGCTCAACAGGGATGGCTGCATCCGGAAATTTAAAAATGCTACCTTCAGAGGACGCATTCCAAGGTTGGAAGGTACCAAGGCACGTCCGAATCCAATGTTAGCTTCACTTCCTGTTTCCTAAGATTTCTTCACCTGATCGATTTTTGAAAGCCGCATCGATGCATCCTTCTATTCGTTGACAGTTGAACTAGAAAAAGAAAGATGGTCAGTCTTTCTTTGGTCAGTTTGTGTGTAAATGTACGTTTATGACCAATGTTTTCCACTTCTGATGTCATTTCTAGCAAGGAATAGCTACTGTAGTAATTAAATATTTGCTTAAATATAAAGCTCTCTCTATTTTTCTGTAGATCATTAAACTGTTACGCTGCCTCAGATGTCTGTCCGAAATCAGTTTTGGGAAGTAGGCTACCTTTGTACGCAAACACTGCCTGCAAAGTCATTGCATGATAAGGCAGCAAGGCAACAAGTCCCCTGCCAAAGTTTTCGGATGCAGCCCATTTATACTCGCTTTGTCTGGTCTCGTCATTGTTTACCAAAGAATGTTCAGTCTCTTGTGTTGATCTCACCTGTTGGATATACTTACATGGACATCTCAATCGTCTGTTCACAATCGTCTGTTTACCATTACTTGTTCTCCATTGTTGTTCTTCATTTCCTGTCTGCTCCTTTGTTGATCCGCTGTGTTTACTCCCTGGTCTCCTTGTGTGCTCGTCTCACTTGACAAGAAAGAACTGTTGACATACAGTCATGAGCATTCCTTGTTTTATCAATCCATATACTTACCTGCATTACCTGTCATTCCATAAACCTTTCAATAAAACCCTACTGTTGAGTTAATCTTCTGTCTTTGCCTCTGAATGACAAAAGACCAGACCAATCACACGGAATTCAGCAGGAATGCATTTCATCATTCCAGAATTTAGCCTCATCAGCCTCACCCAGGACATTTTTTCCCTCAAGGAACACATTTGTGAATCTTTACTAATGGCAAATGTAGTGAATTATGAGGATGATATACTCATTAGTTTCTTTAATAACAAACCCTTACTGTTGTCTGCCAGTGGACCACAAGGGATGCTCTGCCAGTTTCTGGTTCTGGCCCTTTAACAGAATGGATTCCTCTTTCATCAAGGGAGAAGTGGAAGCTACACGGATACAGTTTCTCTAGTGCCTCAACTGTTCCCTGTGGTATCCCACAACCTCCAAAGTCCACTCCAGATTTCCTTCCCGCTGACCCCTCTAGGTCCCCATCCTCCAATCTGGACAACGCACTGACCCCAGCACAGAGGAGGCTGAAAGAGAAATAAGTCTGCCTCTGAACAGTCTAGAGAGCTATCGAGTCTGGTGGGCTCACAGCTCCCAGTCCAGTAGTCCCGCATTCCCAGTGTTCCAATGACTGGTGGTCTCAGAGTCCACAAGTCCAGTGGTCCAGGTAGTCCCAGATAATCTAGTCTGGCTGGTCCCAAGTCCTGTGATTCCTGTCACAGCTATGGAGGCCACTCCTTACTCAGCTTTCTCTCATTCTTCCTGGCCAAAGAGTCCATTCCTTGTTCCTTCATCTTAGCCATGGAGGTCATATTTCGCTCCCTCATCTCGGCCACGGGGGGCGTTCAATGCTTTTTTGTCTCTGCCACGGCATCAGAGACTGTGTGTGTCACTCTCTTTGTGTAACTCTCCTTCTCTGATTCCATCTACTCCACCCTGGTCCTCAACCCTGCTGTCTACATTGTGGTAGTATCCATCTCTGGATGGATAGCACCATCCAGAGTGGATGGTGCCCAATGGTGCATTGTGGTAGCACCATAGTCTCCTGCTCAGCCAGGCTCCCCATTCGGCTGGCACTCCAGAGCTAAGCTGGAACTCCAGACATCTCTCGCTCACATGGCACATCTCCCAGTCCCCTGGCACTACTAAGATCCCCCACTTCGTCCGCACTCCCAAGGTCTCCCGCTCCACCATCACTCCCAAGGTCTCCCGGTCCACCAGCCCTAGCTTTGCCGACTGCTACACCTTGGTTGCCTCCTCCACCAGCTCTGCCATGGTTAAGAAAGACACCAAACACAGGTAAAATCTGTATGGAGTTTATTGAAAGATAAATATGTTATTAGCAGGTGAGTCTCTGGATTTCTGATAGTACTGGTGATACTGGCATGGGAATGAAAGTATTTTCTGTTGCAGGTTATGGAGAGAAGTGGCTGGAGGAATGGAGACTGGCAGGCGATGACACACAGAAGACTGAAGAAGACAAAGATGAGACAGTTCGATGCATACAGTAGGTAGTCAACCAGAATGCCTATTACCGACGCGCCAGCCACCGCGGCAAAACCACCGCGGCAAAAATAAACCAGTCGCATTTCAGAGTCATTCGCGAAATGACCGCCAGGTGGCGCAAAGGGACATTGTGAAAAACAGCAGCAATTGTTGTGTTTTGAAATGTAAGTGGGGTTAATGTCAATTAACAGTAAGGATGAAATACTATAGAACATTTTTTTAGGACAGAAAAATAGAATCATAAGTTAAAAATAGAGACGAGAACAATATAGCCTATATTTCATATTGTACGCCTAGACGTCGGTAGGGGACATTTAAGCCTATTGCCCGTGGGAATACGTAGGAATACGGAAGCACGTAGGAGGGCGGAGCCAGGCTAGTTCCCTATAGCCTATATAAAGAGTTTTTAAAAACATGGTTTTAAGCAAGGTGCAATTTGCCAGGGGGGACAGGGATTTCCTTCTGTTCTAAACATCCCTGCTTCTGCTGAATTATTTGAATCCCCCCTCCTTCCACAGTAATCAATGTACAGACAGTTTAATAAGAAGATACTTTATAAATACAGTACACGTCTCGTATACAGTCAGGAGCCATCTTTGGAAAACAGACTCGATAGGTTTAAGTCACAGTTCAGCTCACGTAGCACGGCGTTCTTGGCTCGACTGGTCGAGTCTGTTTTCCAAAGATGGCTCCTGCCTGTATACACGACGTGTACTGTCTTTATAAAGTATCTTCTTATTAAACTGTCTGTACACTTACAAAGTTCTCAAAGCTTCGGTTTGCATTTAGGGACCCTCAATATGCTGCCGTGTTAGTTTGAGGCAATTTTGAGCCTGGTTAGTGGTATTAACTAGCGATTTATTTTTACTTATATTCGATGCCCCATATACTAGCATTATAAGCTTATCTGTTTTTAGAGATAAAACTGTTACATTCGATTATCACGAAAACGCATCCCAGGGAACGATCGACTCGGTAACCATGTGTTAAATACCCCTAGGTTAATTTTTCACCTGAATTATCCATTAATGCATGCACAGCTTTTCAAAATGTCACAAAGCATTTTAAGATTATTTTGAATTAAATATTGAAGTTTATAATTAAGTATTTTAGCACACCACGCCGAATGGCGCTATCCATTGTTCTAAAGTCAGGTTTTATTCTGGCATGTTGAATTAGTGTTCGACAAACGCGGCGACGTGTTCATTTGGATTTATTTTTCTCATAACAGACAGCTAAAATAACTTAGGCCCTAATAGGTTACTCCGTAATTTTTTAGCCATACAGATAAGAGTAGAGTAGCCTACATCGTTCAAAACTGTAAACTTTTATTAATATTAGGCTAATGACAAAAGTTTATCTGTTGTCTCTGTCTCCAGGAACTGCGCGTCACAAAAATTATCCGAAAGCCACTTCCCTCAGCTCAGTCACGATAAGAAATCGGCTATGTCTAAAGCATTTAAATGTCTAAATATTTTATAAATGTTATCTGATTAGGTAATCCGTATGAAACCGAGAGGTGCAGAGAATCTACTCAGAGATGTTTAGCTATCATGTGAGTGCTTCCCAATGAGGAACGGACAAGGGTGAAAATCTCGCTATAATTAAATGTAGTCTAGGCTAAATCGCCCTGAATTAAATTGTAAAAACAGATCAGATAATTTATTTGTTGAAATGTTGCGATATTGTTTAATTTAAGTTCATCATTATTCTATAAATGTTATTTAGTTTAGCAGCAGCACCACGAAGCACTGTGGTTAGAGATTTATATATAAAAAAATATATAATAATAATAATTCACACATCGCAAGCACCCTGGTTGTAAGGATCCAAAGATCCCCGTGGAATTTAACATTGAGTTGAACATTTTGTTCATGACAACAAATTAACATGCGTTTGAAGATTGTATTTAGTTTTGCTTGGAAAAAGCTTGCCCAAACCGAGGTAGCGTTTTATTTCTTCAATTATTGAAATAATTAAATGTTTAGTAATAAACTTTTATGACAGAAACATTACTACATTTAGCCTAAATAATTTAATTTCTTCATTATCAACACTTTAATAGCCTAATGCTAATGTCTAGAATAGCGATTTAAGTGTGAATTGCGATTTCTCTTTGTTTTAAGCTGGTCTCAAACTCAGATAGCCTGTGGGGGTTTAGGGGGTTCAGGACAATAGGTGTTAATGTTATTCATATGGAGAGTGAGCCTGATGAGCTGGCAAAGGCAAAATACTTTTAAGGATAAATCTCTCGATGTGTCCAAATGTAGGCCCTGTATCTTATTAAATTATAAATAGTGTAGTTTTATGTATTGTATGTAAAGGTTTTCACACAATCCATTTGTTCCAACTGGTTTTTTAGAGTTTTAAAATGTTTGAGCAGTGTGTTTATCAACAATCTGGCATTATCTAAACATGAACTGTTGACGAAATGCATTCTTGCCAACTAAACGAATGCGAGTGAGCAGCAGATGCAGAGCTCTTTTATTCGCGATCCACTTCGTTTTATTGTACGGTGAATTCAACAAGGCATTATGTGTCTTTGAAGCAACAAAGGCTAAATCATTTGTTACAGTTTTTTTCGTAATTTGTATGGATGACACACAGCGACATATACAGTATTATCAGCTGTAGGATGTGTTTTAACCCTGAAATGTTTAATTTTGAGAGAGACCCGGCATGCACAGTGCAGGGAGACTAAATAAACTTGCTGAAAAAGAGATCCAGCGCGAGAGAGAGGCAAAGAAAAACACATGATCTTAATTTATGTTGCTTTGAACTATTTTCATTGTGTAGGCTACTGTTTTAATTGTTTAATTTAGCTGCAATTTCTTTGGCAATACAAATTTAAAATGTCGCAAGAATAAGATTCTGTGTTTCTTAGGAAATAAACTCTAAACTCGATGCAACCTTGTCTGTGCAGCGGCTCTACTGGAATGTAGCAAATTTATGAGTAATGTGCCATTGATAATTAAACAAAACGCTTGAGTTTAATAAACAGTTACCTATTTAAGCATCAAGAACGGTTAACAGCATTTAGGCTACAATGAGATTCGATCTTGGATCGCTTGAAGCTCCGTGAGGCTAATGTTGTTGCGTTGACCACAGAGCTATCGTCGGAATGCTGTTAAGATTACGTCGTATGCTCTTGCAAAGCCTCATTGATCAATCTTTCCCCATAAAGTTAACACAATTGTATTTTCTGCAACAAAGGTTCCATATTCAAATTCAATATATTCTCTAAATTAGGGCTCAGGTGGATCCTTAAATATATAATTCCTTTATGCATCAATTTTGATTTTATATCCTGAAAATTTAGAACAAGATTCAAATATATTAAGGAGTGGTATGGAACATGCAAGGTCTTTACCTACTAACAATATGTCATCTGCATACAACAGTAATTTATGTTCTCTTTCCCCTGCAAATACACCTTTAATTCTTGGTTCCTATCTAACCATTAAAGCAAGCGGTTCCAAAACTAATGTAAAAAGTAGTGGACTAAGAGGGCATCATTGGCGGGTAAACCTAGATAGATTTAAAAAAAGGATGATGAAATTCCATTAGTTATTACAGCGGCTATAGGGTTGGAGTAAATCATTTTAACCCACTTCACAAAACCTGAACCAAAACCATATTTTTCTAAAGCCACTAAAAGAAACCCCCACTCCACCCAATCAAATGCCTTTTCCGCATCAAGCAATATTGCAGCAATGGGATCTAGATTAGAATGATTCATCCACATGAGATATAATAGCCTTCTCATATTGTCAGGCGAATATCTATTTTTAATAAAGCCCACCTGATCTCTGTGTATAATTTTAGGTAAAATACTTTCTAATCGTGAGGCTAATAATTAGCAGGATCCATTGTATCTCTATCCAGTTTTGGTATGAGTGATATTAAGGCATCATTAAAAGTGTCAGGTAACATATCATCCTCAAGTACCTCTGAATATACCTCAGTTTATATTGGGGTAAATTCATTGACAAACTTCTGAGAAGGTCCTCACTGCAGAACATAAAATCCACTGGGAGGAGTTGGATCCAGATCCAACTCCTCCCACTATATATACTTCGCCCCCACGCCCCAGCCCCACCACCAGATGAACCAGCATATCGGTGATCACCAACCATTGTTTGCTCTCATCAATGTAAGTGTACATTTTGATTACTAATATAGTCGAGATAGATTAATAATTTAGTGTGCGTCTTTAAGTAATGATCACACTTAAATATATGTTAAAGTTTTGACAGTGTCCATACTTTTTTCAACACCAAGACATGTTTAACTAGTCTGCTAAACTGGAATCCATTAATGGTAAGTTAGGTCGTTTGTAGCGTTAACGTTAGCACGCACGTGTAGAGGTGGCCTATCTATTTAGCTAAACTAATTAGCTTTGGATAATACTGTTGGTATGTTCATATGTTTATAGCTAGGGTAAGCTAACATGTGGTGTTGTCAGTCAGGTAGCTATCTAGTTAGCCAGGTTAGCCACGCTACCCACTAGCCAGGTTAGGCAAACACTGCACTCCAGGTATGCATTGTTAGTTGTTGCCATGGAGTGTTTTACTTTCATTGATGAATTAAAACATTTAAAAAATAATGAACATTGAAATATTTGCTTTCTTTGCTAACCCACAGGATATGGAGGTCGAGGAAGAAAGGGGGAACTTTTTAAAATAATATGTGAAGACACCCACCCAGACTTCTGCAGCGAGTTCGGCCAGATCTGTGCTGACCTGAAAGGATGAATAGTTCATTGTGAATGTCCGGTGGTTTCCCTGTAATGTTTGTGTCATTTCTGCGTGTGCTTCCAATGTGGTTTTCCTTATGTTTTGCCTTCAAAGTTTCCCTACTGTTTTCAAAATGTCTGTTTTACCTAGTGTGTTAATAAACGTGTTTTTTTTCCTATTTAATTGTGCTGGTAATGAATTGTTCATGCATTTATGTAAGTGAGATGCTCTTATGTTATGTAAATTAAGACAGATTCCCTTGTGAAGTCATTTATAAGTTTAAAATTAGTGCTGCTATAATTTAGTCACTTAAAGTTGCATAATCAGTGGAAAAGCACACATTTTCTACTTGAGTTTAAACTTGATTTAATATTAGGCTACTCAAAAGTAGACGCGCCTACTTATTAATATTATAATATTTGATGTAATATTTGAAATCAAAGTGCATGTGGACTACTGAGGGGTAAAAGATCAGCCAATCAAAGAATACATTTCTTTTTAAGAGATATTTATTCTTGCATGTAACAAGGAACTATGCTTTTCAGGGAAGATGAAATGTAAGAATTTTTAATCAATATTTTTGTTTTGGATTATAATTAAACGCTTTTTCCAAATGAAAAAAAATAATCACATTCACACAATGTACAAACTACAATGTTTGTAACTTTTTAAACTTTATTAAATTAGATTTGTTTTCAGCAAGTTTATTTTTCTGTCAAAAGTCAAATCATCATCATTTATATAGCGCTTTTAACAATGTAGATTGTTTCAAAGCAGCTTTGCAGAGATAAACTTATAATTTAAGGAAATGGAGATGGTTTTGGCTAGCTAAAGTTAGTTTTGATTGATTCGCTTCCGTCGCAACGATCATTTGTTATTAAATTAGAGGCCGCTAAGACGACACCATTCTCTCTACAGACTTTAAACGCGAACCTGTGAGAAACGCTAGGAACCTGTCGACCAATCAGAATGCAGTGGGAGGAAATCCAACTCTGCCCCTCGGATCTGGATCCAACTCCGCCCATCGGATCTGGATCTAACTCCGCCCCTTGGATCTTATGTACTGCATTGAGGTGCTACTGAAACTTCTTATAAAATTCCACTGGGAATCCATCAGAGCCTGGTGATTTTCCAGATTTCAAAGACATTATAATAGTTCTGACCTCTTCTTGTGTTATAGGTGCATCTATTGAGTCTCGTTCGTCGGGGGTTAAAGTGAACAATGTAACATTGGCTAAAAAGTCTTTTAACACCTGAATGTAAATGGATTCTGATGTGTACAGTTTTGAATAGAACTCTATTAATAACTTTGATGGAGGTGAGCACCTTATTTCCTTCCTTAATTGCAGGTATTGCGTGAGATGCATCGTGTTGCTTTATCTGCCTAGTAAAGAGTTTCCCAGCTTTCTCCCCACTCTCATAATACTTGGTCTTCAATCTAAATAATGCATATTCTACTTTCTAATTAAATAATCCATGAAGATACAATTTTAATTGACAAAGCTGTTTAAATTTCAAATCTGTAAAACCTTGCACAAATTCTTTTCTAAATCACTGATTTGTTTTTCTAAAAGTTTCACTTTTTCGACACTTTCTTTTTTCTTCCTATATGCAATACATTTTCCCGTGATAAATGCTTTAGAGGCATCCCATACTGTTGCTAATCTCTGAGTTGACCCAATATTAAGTAAAAAACAACAACTTTATGTCATCCTGCAATGAATCAAAACCTTAAGGTATTTAGTCTACACCTTTTCTTAAAATCTACTTTGACTTCTTTTTAACTCCACATGTGCATGATCTGTGAATCCTATTACTCCAATTATACAGTCAGCAACAGATAATAAAGAGTTGGATATCAGAAAATAATCAATTCTTGAAAAGGTTTTGTGAATAATTTGAGAAGAATGTGTATCCATTCTTGTGGATTAACCAATCTCCAAATATCTGTTAATCCTTGTCATCTTTGAGAGTGTGAATGGCAGCTCTATCTAGAGGGCTTGATTTGATGTTTTGACTTCTGTCCAGGATGCCATCCATAGTCTGATTAAAGTCACCTCCGAGTATAACATGATATTGATAAAATCTTATCAATTCCCATCCCTAGTCACCAGTCAGCTGATTCGTTGAATCTTCCATGTGCGAGATGTGATTCTCGGCCTCGTCGAGTCAGTCCTGTATGGAGCTAATCGCAGCTTTAAGTTCTGTACTAGTCGCATTAATAGTTATCAAATCACTTGCTAGCCCTGAAAAGTAGCGTTCATTTGACTAATTTCACAAAAGTATCTTTTAAGTTGACAGTGAATCGTTAGCTCCAGGGCTGGTTGTTTTCCGACGTGTTTGCACTACTCAAATTGGTTGCTTGGAAGATGTAATTTTGTCATTTGTCAGATGCTTCAAGTAAGAATAAGTTATCTATTGGAAGTTTGATTACATTTTCAAAGCAAATATATGCTAAATAATCAAGCATAGCGTCAGTTCTGGCAGGTCACGTTAGTCAAGCTCGCATCAGCTGACTCTCAGCCGATTCACGTCTACCTATAGGAATACGACACCTATCACTGTATACATATACAGTTGGTACCCAACCAGAATAATACTTTTACCGCTGCGGAAAAAATTGCGGGTGTGTATTTGCTGCATTTGACCGATAAGAGGCGCTACAATCGCAGACTTTGAAAAGTGTCAGTTTATTCTCTCTATTGCGTGAGCTGTGGCGTCAGATTACGCAATAGAGAGAATAAACTGACACTTTTCAAAGTCTGCGATTGTAGCGCCTCTTATCGGTAAATATTAGCCTACATCAATGAGGGTTTGCAAGAGCATTAGACGTAATCTTAACAGCGGTCCGACGATAGATCTGTGGTCAATGCAACAGCACAAGCTTCACGGAGCTTCAAGCGATGCGAGATCGAATCTCATTGTAGCCTACATGCTGTTGGCCGATAGCGTTTATGTTTTACCATTATCATTACTTAGATAGGTAACTGTTTATTAAAGTCAAGCGTTTTGTTTAATTATCAATTGTCACGATCCACACTCAATAAGACAAGGGAGAAGATCCAAATGCAGTAAGTGTATTTATTGGGGGAAATCCGTACTCACAAACAGTCCAGGCAGGGGTCAAAACCATAAGGACAATCCAAACATAAAACAAGAACAGAACAAGAAACCAGAACTCGGAAATGGCGTGATAATGGACAAGGACTCCGTGACACATACTAAAACAGACAGGGTATAAATACACAGGGAATAGACAATGATAATGGGGAAATGGCTGAGTGCAATGATCAGTGATTAGGAAACAGCCAAGTGCAATGAGAAGACAAGGATCGTGGGAAATGTAGTTCAATAGTGTGATGGACACCTTGGGGAAGGAGGACATCTAGTGGTGACCCAAGGAACATAAACCAGACACTGTGACATCAATGGCACATTACAACATAAATTTGCTGCATTCCAGTAGAGCCGCTGCACAGACGACAAAACTGATGAAGGAAGATTGTCAGCCGATCGCGTCAGAAAATGATGAAGCTAGTCTTTAATCTGCTAAATTATTGTTTTGTGAATCATTCACGAAATTGGAGATGACTGACTTTGATACCCGCCATAGCAAAGGAAGACATTTTTATAAACCGATCCATACATTCATTGAACAAATCAGACAAAGACAGTAGCCTACAAAACGAAAATAGTTTAAAGCAACATAAATTAAGTTTATGCGTTTTTCTTTGCCTCTCTCTCGCGCTGGATCTCTTTTTCAGCAAGTTTATTTAGTCTCCCTGCACTGCGCGCACCGGGTCTCTCTTGAAATTAAATATTTCAGGGTTAAAACACATAGAGCTGATAATACTGTAGGCTATATGTCGCTGTGTGTCATCCATACAAATCACGAAAAAAAACTGTAACAAATGATTTAGCCTTTGTTGCTTCAAAGAAACAGAATGCCTTGTTGAATTCACCTTACAATAAAAAGAGGTGGATCGCGAATAAAAGAGCTCTGTATCTGCTGCTCACTCGCATTCGTTTAGTTGGCAAGAACGCATTTCGTCAATAGTTAATGTTTAGATAATGCCAGATTGTTGACAAACACACTGCTCAAACATTTTAAAACTCTTCAAAACCAGTTGAAACAAATGGATTGAACACTTCAACTGAAATTGTGTGTGAAAAACCTTTAAATACAATACATAAAACTACAATATTTATAATTGAATATGATATAGGGCCTACATTTGGACACATCAAGATATTTATCCTTAAAAGTATTTTTCCTTTGCCTGCTCATCAGGCTCACTCTCCATATGAAAGACAGAACATTTAACACCTATTGTCCCCAACCCCGCACAGGCTATCTGAGTTTGAGACCGACTTAAAACAAAGAGAAGTCACAATTCACACTTAATTCTAGACATTAGCATTAGGCTACTCAAGTGTTGATAATGAAGGAATTTAATTATTTAGGCAACATGTAGTAATATTTCTGTCATAAAATTGTATTACTAAACATTTAATTATTTCAACAATTGAAGAAATAAAACGCTACCTCGGTTTGGGCCAGCTTTTTCCAAGAAAAACTAAATACAATCTTCAAACGCATGTTAATTTGTTGTCATGAACAAAATGTTCAACTCAATGTTAAATTCCTATAACTATAATATAAATATAAATATAAGCTCCTTCAGTATTATCAGCAGCTATCGCGTTTCTCAGGAGCTAATTACCCTCCTCCATCCCCAGCTCCTCCTCTTGTCAGTCAGGATTTGGCATTCTGGCAGACTAAAATTCTCGAATTATGTTGTACAAAAAATGAATTAATGATATCTGCAATACATTCATGTTGGTTCTGTTCTGTTTACTCTAAGGGGGATTATTGCTGCTCTCCCTGCTCTTATCCATGCTAGGCTGCATGGATGCGCAGGGAGTTCTGGCCCAGAACAGAACCATACCGCCAATTCTAACTGTATGCTAATTGTCAATCGTATTTGACGGTCCTGACATAAATCGAATTAATGGTGGGTATCCGGAGCGCTGCTCTAGCATGCTGCTATAGCTTGCCATCACGAGACTCTCCATATCTTATCAGTCTTTATAACATGGTGCAAACAAAATGTAACAATAACTTTTTTTTTAACTACAGGGAATACCAACATAGGTTAAATTTGGATTTAGGAAACAATTTAAATTAAAACTGAAGTAATACAATTAAAATATAGGGTCATATCTTAATTTATTTTCAATCTTTTTTTTTTTTGACATCTCTTTTGCTATCTGTAGATTTTTGGACAAAGCTAATGTGTTAATATTGTCCCTTTACAGTCAGGATCTTAGTGGGCTACAGATGAGGACAGAGGTACTGAAAACTCTCTCAGAAGCTGAGCTTGATGCTGGAATGCAAAGGTAATATTTGACAAACATTGAAAGAATAGGGAGGCTTGATTCATGCCTTTTCCACCATGAAAGTGGAATTTGTGGCATAGGTCTCCTCCATGAAATTGTATGTTTGGAGTTCTTTGTTTAGTCTTTCAGCTGGTATCTTTCGATATTCTCTCTCGGCTTGACATTTATATCCATTTCCCCCTCTTTTCTTTTTTTTCTCTTTTACAATAGTTGACAGACGGCTACCCAAGTCTTTTTTTTTTTTTTGTTGGCAGCTGTTTGTTCTTCCTGCTCTGTTTCTTCTCCATCAATGATTATTGATTAGGGAGATCAGCTGTTTCAGCTTTTTGCATATGTACTTCCGTCACTTCCTTCTCCTTAGTTACAAATGTGTTCTTAAATCAAGGATCAAAGAAGGTTGCTGAATTAAGAAGAAATTGTAACTCTTCATTGCTGTATCTCATCTCCTGATATTTCCTGATCTCAGTTTTCATATTGCAGATTAGCACAGAGTCTATATCACTGTCCTATACACGTGACAGTATCTTCCACATCACAGGAATAACAGAAGAAAGTGTTGTCACTTTTTCTCCACACAAAGCATCCGTGGAAGTAATTAGTGAGCCCAGGGCCTCTCGCACTGTCTCCAGTGTGGTGATGTCTGTGCCAGTAGGCACCACTTATTCACAGATGGCTTGCTGCTGTTCACAGAAACGGTCCACCATATCAAATGTAGAACCCCATTAGGTAGGTTCATCGTGAACCAGCTTGTGCTCTGTGAGGTGAAGGAGCCTTTGATTTTCCTTTAAAAGCCTTGTCATTTTGTTAGATCTAGAAAATTAAGATATAGTCTTTCTAAGTCTAGACACCACACGGCCCAGGCTTGTAGCCTTGTTCACTGTTGGATGTACTGTAGGTTCTGGCAAAAGCAAGGAACCCAGTGGTAAGACTTCCCCTTAAATGCCTTGATGTTTGAGGATGCATTATCAGCTGTGATTCCACTCTGGAGTGTAATATCCAGTTTCCATGTTTGAGTTACTGTTTCTTCAAGAACCTCCCTAATATTCTCTTCTGTGTGATCTGAATATATTGCTACACATCCACGACACCAGGACTGCATTTTCCAAGAGTCACTTATGAACTGAATTGTCTACTGTTCGACTCATCCAATAATAAATGCTATAATACTGTTAGGTAAGGTTACCTAATAAATGTTGACAAAGTGTAAATATTATTAGACCTAAACTTCATTGGTTCTAGTGTGTCATGCATGCACCGTTGAGCTTTCATCTTTACCGTGTCATATTTAATTTATACACTCTTATATTTGTACGTTGATCAGTGTTGTGAATAAAAGTCTAAATTAAATCAATTGAATGATGCGCTCACCTGGCAATCTCTCAACTCTTGAACAAATTCAGGAGGAGCAAGCGACAAATTCTTTGGCAAGATTTGATGTGTTGCCTCCCGTGGCAACACATTATTTATAAGGTCTGTTGGTTCACCCTTTTCATCAATTGAGAAATTTAGCAAAATTATGATATCGTACAATTTTAAATATAATATATACCGGTATTTTTTCAGTACCGTTATACCGCGCATCCCTATTGTTTACCAAAGACCGTGCAGACTCTCGTGTTGATCTTACCAGACTTCCTATTGGAAATACTTACCTGGAATTATACATTGCCTATCTGCTCCTTTGTTGATCTGCAATGTTTATGTCTATGGTTATATGCATTTCATGATCCAGTCCAAAGAACACAAAATGTGCAGAGCAGTGGGTCCCCAGGACCAGGATTTAAAACCACTGCTTTAAAACATACAGTGCAGGTGAGCTGTGAAGCAATCACATACCTGGTGGCAAGATCATAAGCTGGGATCTGATCTGTTAAGTCATTTGGTGTATACGATGGACACATAAAGAAACGTTTGAAGGTTTCTTTGTGTGGGCAGACTTTCACCTTTTGAGAGTCCGAGTCCTTGGGGTGAAAAAGCTTGCATCTCAGTGATGGTGTTTGTGGCAATTTTATGCAGCTTAAGATTTGATTGAAAAGTGATGCCAGAGTGTGCTTGAGCAGATTGATGGCCTCAGAATCTGTGGGAACAGATATATGGCTGCATTGTCCATGTAAAAAGTGCCTCTTTTAATAATTTTCTTTCAGCTTGAAGAAAACCATGTACAGACCATCTATAATGGTCTAAAATATAATATACCTTTTAAAATTTTACTTTTTGTGTTCCACTGAAGATTAACACCCATGGCCATAAAAAAGGCTCAGGGTTAGGGCTAGGATTGTGAGTTAAATTTCACTGGTCGGTCATCTTGAGCAGGTAGGTCAGAGTTTTAGATCATCTTAAGGCGGGCGTACACGGTGCGATTTTTTGCTGTTTTACGAGCTCGCAGATAATTTTTTCACTCGGGAGAAATCGAGTGCAAATCGGTGATGCTCGCATGGTCGCGGCTCGCAGCGTGTGAGAGGAATTACGAGCCGAGCCGAGCACGTTATGAGCACCTCCCCGACCTCCCGATCATTTTTAAACATGTTTAAAAAATTCGGGGAGTCGGCCCGATTTTCACCAGCGTATAGGCTGTCCCCTATTGCCAAATCATACACAACCGCCTCACAGGCTAGATCGATGGGGCTATACCTCAGTGGCAGCAACTACAGCGTGCGCATACACTGTCACACACACACACACACACACACACACACACACACACACACACACACACACACACACACACACACACACACACACACACACACTCACTCTCTCTCTCTCTCTCTCTCTCTCTCTCTCTCATGTTTTTATGTTGAACGGAATGGCTACTGTCACAGTATCTGCATTTGCACACACATTTCTGTCATTTTTCTATCTGAAGCTATTGCCTGAAACATTGAAAGCTCTCACAGAGACTGTGTTTAACCGCCAGCTCGGGATAAAATTCGTGCAGGAGGACAATCGTGCCGTATACCAGCTGCTTTGACGCGATTATCAGTTTAACTGACTCGTAACGTGTGCAATATCTCACGACCTCCCGAGTGTCCGAACTCGCACCGTGTACGCCCGCCTTAAGGGACCGTTCGGTATTTATGGAATGGGCCACCGGAGGAATATAGGGGAGGGTCATGCCTTTTTATTCTTTGTTGAGGGGAGGGTCATCCAACTTTTTTTTAGTCTAGGGGGAGGGTCACCCAACTTTTGTATTCATGAAAACAACAAACTTTCAAAGTGGCTTGTTTTGTGCATATTTTTCCATGTAGCTCTCTCAGTCTCAGTCCCCCCATAGCTAGCAGATGGGTCTGACCCAACAAAAATCAGACGTGAAAGATGGAAAGACCAAAAAGTCCAGTTTGGCGCTGTTTGACAGTGCGCACGCGCTCAGAAAAAGTGCATCATGTCAGAACAGAACGCCAATGAAATGTTTACCACGAGCAAATAATAAACTTTTGTGATTGCGAATCACAAGCAGTGTCCTGTGAGTGTAACTCTACCGCTGCATGTGATATGTATAGCCTACGTCGAGTTTGGGACCGCTGTAGCACGATAGGCTACCATATTTCTTCAAAAGCAGATCGTGGAGATATTACATCATCGACGATCAAAAATTGTGATATCACATAAGCACAAGTATAAAACGACTGTTAGGCTATCATGTCTGAAAACAAACACAAATGACGTGTGCTACATTGGGGCTGTTTACACCTGGCCACTTCATGCGTTTTCTCAGATCGGATAGCTATATGATTTATCAAAACGATTCCATTTACACCTGGTGTGGTCGCATAAATGCGTTTTTGCAAAACGGATTTTAAATCCTATCTTCCATTCTTAAAATAGTTTGCACGTTGGCTCATCTGCAGTGATGCGTGTTGCAGTAGCGTCGTCATGTCTGGCTATAACATGACATATAGCCTATAACACGCTTTCAGGTTTATTTTTATTTTATTGCATTTTTTGGGAGGAGTACAATTTACATATGTGGTTTCCACAACCAGATGCATTTACACATGTCCAGTTTTGTCGGGAATGTGGCCCAGACCTCCCCTGAAGTGGTTTGAGCGATCGGATTCAAATCCGTCTCGAATGCGTTTCGGAGGGCATTTATACCTGGTCTTTTCACGATCGGATAGCTATCCCATCACAGAACACGCATGAAGTGGCCAGGTGTAAACAGCCCCTTATTCATCGCAAGACAGAGGCGAACCAACACTGAGTGGGGGCCCCAGGCAAAATTAACCAATGAGGACCTTTTTTTATTTTATATAGCCTAGGCTATGTTTTATATATAATATATAAGATTTTTTTGTTAATATATCTTCATTAGATATATTATTATACACAATTCAAAAAGTAGTAAACACAGAACATCTAACAGAACATTTTAACAACCTTATGTGCTCATTTTTTGAATTAACGAAATGTCAATGTTTATAACAGAAGATACAACACAATACAACAATCTTCAAGATACAGTAAATCTTCAGATGTGAAGATGTGAAAACAGATTGTCACCTTAAAAACAGTCATTTGCGTGGTGGAACAAGTCATGCTAAATAGAATTATAGTTAGCATCTTAACTTGTTCTATTATTTTATTAGTTCATTAACTAGCCTAATTGTTAACTCAAAAAATGTAATGTAAAGAGCTGGATACTTACTAATTAAATAATGTCAAATATAGTAAATGTATTATTGCCATATACTAAATATTTGACTAGTCGCTCGCACGTTAATTTCTGCTTAAATACTGCATGGGATATAGCCCATTCTGCGCTCAAGCGCATGTATAATCTTGATGCAAAAGCAGGCTAATGATAATAAATATATATTTAAAAATAACGATGCATTTTAATTGTTTATTAATAAACTCTTTTTTTCTGAATCATTGTCTGCTGCAAACATGTCTCCATACATCTCCGCTGTAAAGTGAGCCTTTAAGAGAAATGCATCTTATACGGATTACATAATCAAATGATATTTGCTTTCGATTTGATTTTTTTTCGTTTAAAAGTGGACATATCAAGCTTTATATAGATATTTTTTCATATATTTGAGGCTAGTATGCTATATAGCCTACGATATGTTTCTGCTTTTTTTTTTTTTTTTTTTTAAGCGCTACAGTTCACGGAGACCATGAAAGCGCGCCCTGATTGTTTTATTTTATTTTACGAAAGCAAAACGTTTTCTTGTTATTGTGAGTTTACACAAATAAAAGTATTGCGACTGATGCATTATTATTTTCTGTATGGCCAGAAATATAGTATTTTAAGTTGTTTCCACTGTTGATAGGAAAATGCAAATCGCATCGGCGCCTCCATGTCATGCAGTGCGCGCTACACACTCCGCACACACACTTGGTTATGCTCTTAAGAACAGCTAACAATTATCTAGGTTAACGTTAGAGTGAGCGCCGATGTCAGACGGATAATCCTCATGTTTAACAAATCAAATCATGCAGTTTCTACCTATCGCGAGTCAGCGCTGCGCCAGTTTGAAAAAGGCGGGTGTGCAGGAGTCTTTTAATGAACGTTTGGTGTAGAGGCATAGAGATATCTGAACATCTTTGCCAAGCGCAAACCAGTACAGAAGTAATCAATAAATGATCGGGGAGGGTCATGGCTTTTTTCACAATCATTTTGGAGGGTCATAGAAAAATGTATTGCTGGCGAAGGGAGGGTCAAGTCTTTTTTAACTATAGATCTCAAAACTCCTCCGGTGGCCCCTTAAATAAATAACGAACAGTCCCTTACTCAAAACAAAATTTAATTTAGATTTTCATATTTAAGGGAATGTCTCCCAAGCGTTGTAGGTGTTGTGTGGCTGGATAATCCTCTCTATTTACTCCCAAAATCTGAGCCAGCCGCTGAAGACGAGGTAGATTAATTTTGTTTTCGAAGAAAATACTCCCTCAACTCTACCGAAATGCATTTATGTATTTACGCACTTCTTATACTGTTTACTCAGGTCTTATTGTGATTTTCTGGAGTAAAACTGACGCTTCATCTTTTGTGTGATGTACAATAAACTTTATTAAACTCATCAGTATATTTTTGACCATCATTCGGACGGGATCCGCTACAGTAGGCTTGTATTAATAGTGGATACAAGCAGATGACAAATACGCTATAACCGTAATTAAACTAAACTATACCAGTTCCATCTCCATACAGCATATGTTCTCTGACTCTGTAGGCATTATTGTCCGACTCCGGGTCGAAATGAACACCGCTACTGAGAGTTTCTGATATTATCATCATTCCTGCTGCTACTGAGCGCAAGCTCATGAGGCTCCGTCCCCTGTGTCGTGCAGCAGCAGCTCATTTGCATTTAAAGGGCACACACTAAAACGTGTTTTGCTTAATTTGCTTTGTGCAAATTAAGCTTTGGTCAAAAAAAGTCAGCAAATATTTTTCTCTTCTCTTAGACCAGCCCATGAAACACGTAGATCAGCCCATTGGTCCTTTTCTTGATTGACACTGGGCTGGCCCAATCACATCTTTAAACACCTCCCCCTTTGGGCTCTGAGCAACACACGTTTTTCTCAGCCCCAAAAAGTGACAATTTAAACATGCTGTAAAAAAAATGATCTACTAAAAGTTCACATACACACTCTGGGGACATCAGACACTTATTTTACATCTTGTGATACCCTTTAAGATTCAATATGGCGTCTAACCTAATTAAGGTTAATTAGGGTTTATTAAGGTTGAATTAGGGCCAACAGACACAAAGATGATCACTTCATCTGGCCCAATGAAGTCCAACCATAAAGTATGGCCATTTATATTCAGTTGGTAATCAACAGTATGTACAGACATTACTAATCCAGGATCCCGAGACAGGGAGCTCTGAATTAAATATTCAAGGAGGGCGGCTGTGCGATTTTTGTCGCAATTTGGAGTCTTTTTTCGAGACAAATTCTGACTTGTGCGACTCTTTTTCGGGTCGGGCTGATTTTCAGCTTTGTCGTGCGTCGTTTTTCATGCAGTGTTCGTGTAGTGTACATGAAACGAGAGGCGATATACCTCTCCGACAGGCAATCGGATGGTCGGATGAATTTCTGGCATGTCAGAAATTTTTGTCACTCCTCGTGACTTTATCGCACAGTTGAAGCAGCGCTACGAACCGATTGCCCTAAACGCAGTGTTTTTCCCTAACTGCGCCTGCGCGAAAACAGAAGTTTAACCATTTCATCTTTAACCCTCTGGGCTCGGCAATCGCATAGCAGCTAAATAGACTTCAAATACTCCGTCATTTATTGTCATACAGACTTAATAAATATGAAAAAATAATCTGTAAGATGTCTACTTTTGTATGTGTCCACTTACAATCAAAACAAAACGTTGTGCTTTTGTAAAATAAAGAAATTAAACAGCGTGTGCTTTCTGCCTCTCCGTCTCGTGAGCTTTTTTTCTTGTGCACGTCTCTAAACATAAACAAAACTCAACGAATACAAAACTCAGCGAATACAAAACTCAGCGTAAACATTTAAGTGTGTAGTTTTAAATGATCTGATTCAAAACGAAAACAAATATTCTGTTTAAGTAATTTGTATAAAACCAACAAGTTTCTCAAACGCTTGCTCATTAGTTTTAATGTGACCACACCCACACGTGCAAAATATATTGACATCGCAAATCGCGCTCATTACCTCAAAAGCAAAGCACCAAACTTCATCAGTCCTCTGCTGTTCGTCGAGTTTGGAAGACACGCTAGCTGTGAGCTTATTGGATTTACATCAGAAGAAGAACGCGATTTGAAGACAAGAAAGATTTTAGAGGAGAAATAATTCTGAATTATATTAGTTAGTGTTATTTTTGCATAAACTTCACATTGCAGTTGAACTGTTGCTTGATGCTTCAGTAAATGTTCTCTCCACGCGCTGTGAGTTTGAGTCAGTCGTGCTGTGCATTTGAAAAGCAAAATGCACCAAACATTAGGCTTCATGTTTTTACTCCAATCTCATTTCATAACGTCATATCGATTGTAAACATTTGAAGCAACATATGATAATCAATATATTGTTCTCTAGTGTACAGTAGTGTTACTGAAGTGTTCCTTTTTACCGATGCCTGCTATACTATTGTTATTATTATTTTATGTAGCCCTGCACGTATATGCATACAAGGCACAACAAACCTGGTGTTCATTATATATACCGGTATGTGTGTGAATTTTGTACATTTTAAAAAGCAATTTTAACCAGAACAAATCTAAAATGTATTCCCAAAATCGTGCAGCCCTAGTTTCTCTTGATATCAGCATGTTCACGGGTTTTTTTTTTTTTTTTTTTTAGGGACCAGATGTCCCACTGATGAGTCCTGCTGACTTCAACATGAGCATGAGTATGGTAAAGTGAAAAGTCAAACACCTTGGAAATGACAGGTATGTACTATGTTTCAGGAATGGCACAAAGGTGTGTGACTGGTTAAGTCTCTGTCTTCAGTTCAGTGTGTTAAATAATGTGCTTTTTTGTCATTTGTTGTGTATCTTTGGATTATGTTGTGTTGTAAATAAATCCAAACAATCAAAAAGCCATTCTTTTTTAAATCTCCTCATTATTTGTGCAAGGTTCCTCATAGGACCTGATGGCACCTAATAGGGCCATTATGGGAGGGTCTTTGTCTTTCTCAGGTGTGGAAACACTCAATATTCATGGGTGGTTTAAGCATACTCGCATAAAGCTTTCTTACACAAGACATGTCTTACACATTTTAAATCAATATATTGTCTTATCTGAATGAGTAGTCAGGGTGATTTTCACATAGTTTTGGAGCAAATATTCTAGGCTACATGATACCATTTTCAAAAGTATTGTGAAGAAATAATCAGTTTGGGTTTCATGACCTTATTTCAATGATTTTTTTTTCACAAACCACGCATAAATGTCATTATCTCAAAACTACAAAATTTTACATAGCTACATGTTGCTGACATATTATTGTAGCAGAGTTTGTGCTGCAGTGTAATAAGACTTTAGCCATGAAAATGTTACAAGTAACAGAAATAAGCACAAATGTTAGGTTAGAGCATATCAGAACACCTCCAGGACCCAGAAAACACCTCAGACCCCAGAGGTTTAATGTAGCAAGAAAGGAAACGAAAAGAGGGAGATCTTTAAGTTCTGTAGATATCAAACTAGCTACAAATTACTGTTGCTTACCTCCACTTCGTGTTGCAAAATGGATAAACCATATTACCCACGTCTTCCAAGCCACCTGTGATGTAGCTACCGTGCCTCTTTTATTAATTTGTTAAATGCTCATGTTAAACAAGCTGTTTTTTAAATAAAGCTGTTTTTACTTTTCATTGATGACTGATTCTTGCAGTGTCCGGACATAGACTGTAAATAACTGTAATTATAGGCCTATAATTAATTGTAATCAGGGCCGGATTAAGAGTTCAGAGGCCCCTGGGCACAATGACTTGTAGGACCCCCCCCATATTAATGCATTAATTTGTATTAATATACAAATGAAATAAACAGTGCTTTATTTTTTCAGCTACAGTATGTGTATTTAACAGCATTGAAGAAAGTCATTAAATTATATGACATATGAAAATAAAACACAACATAGACTTCACTGTATAAATTGTACATTGTTTCTTATTAAAGCTACTATTAAAGTTCTCAGTCAAGAGTGAGGGATTTGCTCTTTGTATTTTGTTGTTTTATTAACAGGGACATTTTTAATTGTCATCATTTAGCCTACTCTCTCAAGCCGTTTCAAACCCAAATAAGTCTCCCTCTTCTGTTGAAAATAAAAGTTATTTGGAAGAATGTGGGTAACCAAACAGTTGATGTACCCCAGTGACTTCCATAATAGCTTTTTCCTACTATGGTCAATGGGGACCAGCAACCGCCCGGTTAGCCACACTCCTCAAAATATCTTCTTTTGTGTTCAGCACAAGAAAGAAATTAATACAGGTATGGAACAACATTAGAGTGAGTGAGTAAATAAAGACATCATTTTTATTTTTGGGTAACTATCCCTTTAAGGACAAGCGGATGCATGTTTACTATTAGGGCTACTGTCTCTTAAGATCTGCCCGCGACGAGTCTAATATACACGCATTTGACAAGCAGATTTGTTTCTTATTTTTTTCTACTGTTCTTTCACTTTAGACATAACCAACTTACCTTGTGTGTATTTGACAGTATTAGAGCAACAAGACTCGAAAGATAACTTAGTCCAGTAACAGACGCTGTTAGACAGGCTCATGTGCGCGTCGGGGTGTAACGTTATTGCGCTCAGAAAAGCGCCCGTTAGAACAGCGCATCAGCAGCGAATGACATGTTTAACCGGCAAGGCTTTAAAGCACATGCAAATAATTAATTTTTATAAACTACAGTGTCCTGTTCCTCTGCATTTCATGTGAATATACGTCGCGCTGTGCAGTATGAGACGGAGGCGTCAGAACTGCAAACTGATAGAATGCACGATCCTACGATATTTCTTCAAAAGCAGATCGTGGAGACATTTTAATCATAATATTTGACATAATATTTGACGGTAGATGTCCTGGGCCCCTGGGCAATTGCCCAGTTGCCCTAATGGTTAATCCGGCCCTGATTGTAATCAACCTAAATATTTTTAGACAATTTTCAATGAGGAGGAGTAAGCTTCTATCCAATCCTCGCAGCATGTCGGTTATGCGGGGATGCGCTTTAAAATTATTGCGTGGCAAATTAATTATAATAGCCTATACATTTAATAATAAAAGTAGGCCTTCCCTAATAATAATACAATAATAGGCTACTAATAATTTAATACATAGATTGAAAATGCTAAAAACTCTTGATATTGATAGCTGATGCTTGTTTTGACAAAATCTCTGGATACACAATATCATGGTCTGTTGGAGCAACCCGGCATGGGGGTTTATCATACATATTTCACACGTATAGTGTGAGCAGTCAAGTTGCGGCTTGATGATCGGACCGTAAAGTGTGAGCACATAAAACGCGAGCTTTGGCTTTACATCGCATGCAATCTACTGGTTTAGTGTGCGTAGGTAACCTTTAGAGGCATCAATTAACCCTCTGGGGTCTGAGGTGTTTTCTAGGTCCTGGAGGTGTTCTGACATGCTCTGACATTTGCTCTTATTTCTGTTACGTGTGACATGTTCATCGCTAATTACACTTAGCGATCTTATTACACTGTATTCAGCACAAACTTTACTACAATAATATGTCAGCAACATGTATGTAAAAGTTTGTAGTTTTGAGAAAATTATGTTTATGCGTGGTTTGTGAAAAAAAACAAAAAAAAAATCTCACTGAAATAAGGTCATGAAAGCCATACTGATCATATGACTTTTGAAAATTGTATCACGTAGCTTAGAATATTTTCTTCAAAACTATGTGAAAATAATCCTGCCTACTCATTCAGATAAAACAAGACATGTAAGACATGTTTTGTGTAAGAAAGCTCTATACGAGGAGGCGTAAATCATCATGAATGATTCACACCTGGGAAGACAAAGACCCTCCCCATAATGGCCCTATCAAGTTGGGATGTGAGAGAACCAGAACAAAGAATGAGGAGAGAATTAAGAATGGCTTTTTGATTGTTTGGATTTATTTACAACACAACATAATCCAAAGATACATAACAAAGGACACCTTTGTGCCATTCCTGAAATAGTACATACCTGTTTTCAAGGTGTTTGATTTTTAATTTTACCATGCTCATGTACAGAGACTCATGTGAATGTTTAAGTCAGCAGGACTCATCAGTGGTATCTGGTCCCTGTAAAAAAAAAAAAAAACTAAACATGCTGATATCAAGAGAAACTAGGGCTGTGCGATTTTGGGAAGATATGTTAGATTTTTCTGGTTAAAATTGCGATTTAAAATGTACAAAAAAATATATAAATATAATGAACACCAGGATTGTTGTGCCTTGTAGGCATATATTTTTGGTAGCATACAATAATAATAACAATACCCTAATAATCATTTGTACTTTACAAAAATGCAGGCGGTCATAACGATAAATCAGTAAAAAGGAACACCTCAGTACACTACACTAGAGAAAAATATATGGATTATCATGTTACTTCAAATGTTTCCATTCGTTATGATATGAGATTAGAGTAAAAATATGAAGCCTAATGTTTGGCATGTTTTGCTTTTCAAATGCACAGCGCGAGTGACTCAAACTAGAGACCTGCACGGGACACAATTTTCAGTCCCGTTCCCGCCCGCTCCCGCAGTGTTCAGTCCCGCTCCCGCAAAGATTTGTCATTTTTAGTCCCGCTCCCGCCCGCATCTGTGATAATATGTCCCGCTCCCGCCCGCAAATTCCCGCAAGATGGCAGGCAGGATGGATGTTCACTTTCTGTCTCACGAAAGGTCTTGGAAAAAAAATATAATTCCACATAATTCCTTACCAATACTTGGTAACATATTTATTGCTAAGCCATATGTTCAACCATACATTACAAAACAAGAAATAGGCCTCCGTAACAATAAAGATAAACATAAATCGGCCCAAATTCCAAAAGGCTTAATTAAAGTGTAACACAAAAACGGCCTAAATAAAATTTAAATAAAAGAAAAGAAAAAAGAAAAAAATAACAGCCTTAGGTATGGCTTACACATAGGAACATTTGTAAAACGGATCATTCTTAGCTTAGACTATAGACTATATCACAGGCCAGTTAAACATTTAAAATGTGATCACAAAACACGAAACGGTCCCATATTACGAATAGCATAATATTCACAAAAGGCTAACAGTAACCAAAAACAAAAAATATAAAATCAATTCGATTAGGTAATATTATTATCTATCTAATATATATAATTATATATTAGATAATGTTCTGGTCACATTATAGGCTAGCCATGAACATTCGAAAAAAAAATTAAAACTATTTGGGCTTTGAGCCTCAGTGCAGGTGTTAAACTGAAAATAGCCTGGGTTTTAATAATAATAATAATAGGCTAATATTAATAAAAATAAAAACTCAGCAGGTCGCTACCAGCATGTCTAAATTAAAATGATCAAAATAAAGGTAAAACAAGCAGCTGCTCCTTAGGCTATCGGGTTCTTTGAATAGGCTAACCATGAAGGAAAAGTAGGTCGTTTACTGATGAGGGCTTCAGCACACTGCGTCTTTGCTCCAGTATGCTGTAACGGAGACACCGTCATCAACACCAGACATCATCACTCCGCCCACTCGTTCTCAATCCCCTGAGTACTAATCACCATCACCTGTCCTCACCACCTGCACTTCATCATCCCGCATCACCAGATCCCTTCATAAACCACACACCTTCACTCTGCCAGTTGTCTGGTCTCGTCGTTTCACTATCGACTAACCTGACTCCATCAATGAGATCGCTAAACACCTACCTGATTCCGAACGGACTACTTACCTTCATCATACTTCAACCTGGGTCTTCTTCCGTCTTCTTCTGTCAGCCACCCGGCTTCCTCTGTCCGCCTTCAGCCATTTGGATCCTTCACCAAACTCCAAACCTGCAGCAGATAAGAGACTGGTTCACTTTCATCATCAACACATCTGAAACTGTTTACTTCCAGTTACTCACCTGCTACCTTAACCATTGATTTTTACTGTTCAATAAATCTCTATTTACGTTACCTGTTCGTCTCTTTCTGCTCTGTGACAGAAGACCAGACCACAAATGCAAGATCCAACAGGTGACGGCGGAGTGGAAGCTTCAGCGTCTGCTGGAGCCGCGAACATAATTCCTCAGTTTCCACCTGTCATTTCCCCAGCCATCAGTTCTTCTTCTTCAGCTTCTTCATCTGCCTCTGTATGTCCCATGGCCCAACCAGCGACCTACTCTGGCGAGGAGGGGGAGTGCAGCGGGTTTTTGCTTCAATGTGAGTTGTTTATGGAGTTGCAAGCGCCACAGTTCACCTCGGATAGAGCGAAAATCGCGTTCGTTATCTCACTTCTCGCTGGACGTGCACTTCTCTGGGCCCGGGCTCTTTGGGATGCGAAAGGAACAGTCATTCAATCATTCTCCCATTTCATCACACACTTCCGGGAGGTTTTCTCTCAAGCTTCTAATGAACTGTCAATCCACGATCAACTATTCCGTCTACGGCAGGGTAAATCTTCTGTAGCTGATTATGCCCTTCAATTCCGCACACTGGCCGCCAGCAGCGGATGGAATGAAACAGCCTTGATCACCGCCTATCGACAGGGTTTGAACCCGGATATCTGCTTACAGCTGGCGATCTACGATGATCATATCGGAGTTGAAGGTCTCATTCAGCGTTCCATTCGAGTGGCTCAACGTCGCTCGGCCTGCTTCCTGAATAACCCTGTACTGCCTCCTCCTCCTCCTCGCCCAGCAACCGTGGTTAGTTCAGTCAGTCCTCCAGTACCAGAGCCTATGGAAGTGGATTCTACTCATCTGTCTTCAACTGAACGTCAGTGCCGCATCCTTAATAATTTATGTCTGTATTGTGGAGCGGCGGGTCATCTTCTCATCTCCTGTCCTGTTCGCCCTCCACGACCGGCGGTGAGTTCAGTTCGCCTTCCATCACCCATTTCATCTATGAAGTACACCCCTGTAATACTCACTCATGCCAAACAATCTGTTTCAGCGAAAGCGTTGATCGATTCCGGTGCCGCAGGCAACTTCATCTCCTTAACCACCTTACAGAAATTGCATGCTCGACGCCGGAACAACCCTCAGATTCTTCAAGTTCAAACTATCCTGGGAAAACCGCTAGGTCGCGGACAGATTCGTCACTGCAGTCCGGAAATCACTGTTCGTATTGGATGCCTGCACGAAGAGAAACTTACCTTTCTGGTACTGGAGGGCTCGACCGCTGACATCATCCTGGGACGCCCGTGGCTCGAGTATCATGAACCCACCATCTGCTGGTCCTCCGGTGAGATCTGCCAGTGGGGGGAGAACTGCTTCTCTCACTGCCTACACTCCGTCAATAAGGTTACTCCTTCTTCTGCAGAGTCTTCCTAGATCCCCATTAACTCCACTTCAGTAGAAAGTCCTCCCAATGGTGAACATCTCGAGATTCCCAGCGTCTACCGGGCGTTCCAGGATGTCTTCAGCAAGCAGCTGGCCACCAAACTTCCTCCTCATCGGCCATGGGACTGTGCGATCGACCTGCTGCCTGGGGCTACGGCACCCCGAGGAAAGATCTATCCGTTGTCCATCCCGGAGAAGAAGGCCATGGAGGAGTACATCAAAGAGGCTCTGCAACAAGGATTCATCCAGCCATCTACCTCCCCTGCCGCTTCCAGTTTCTTCTTTGTGGGGAAAAAGGACGGAGGCTTGCGCCCCTGTATTGACTATCGAACCCTCAATAACTCTACTGTCAAGTTCAGATATCCTCTTCCTCTGGTCCCCGCCGCCCTGGAACAACTGCGTGGAGCCCACATCTTCTCGAAACTGGACCTCCGAAGTGTTTACAATCTGATCCGTATTCGAAAAGGTGACGAGTGGAAGACTGCCTTCATTACCCCTGCTGGCCACTATGAGTACCGGGTCATGCCCTTCAGACTGTCCAATGCTCCCGCAGTATTCCAGGGCTTCATGAACGAGATCCTCAGAGACTTCCTACAATGGTTTGTTGTCGTATACATTGATGACATACTCATATATTCTGCCAACCTGTCCGAACACATTCTTCATGTGAAACAAGTCTTACAACGCCTCCGTGATAACCAGCTCTTCCTCAAACTTGAGAAGTGTGAGTTCCATCTGGACACAGTCCATTTCCTGGGATATGTCATCAATCAACAGGGAATTACTATGAACCAGAGGAAGGTGGAGGCCGTATCCAACTGGCCGTTACCTACCAACATCAAGGAACTTCAACGCTTCCTCGGATTCGCCAACTTTTACCGTAGATTCATCCAGAACTTCAGTAAGATCAGTGCTCCCATTACATCCATGCTCAAGAAAGGGGCCAAGTCTCTGTCCTGGACCGCTGAAGCCACCAATGCCTTCGAGAAGCTTAAAGCGTCCTTCAGTTCCGCTCCTACCCTCCTTCATCCGAACCCAGATCTTCCGTTCCTCGTCGAGGTAGACGCCTCAACCACCGGGGTAGGAGCGGTTCTCTCCCAGCGGCAGGGGAAGCCTCTTAAACTCCATCCATGTGCCTTCTATTCCAAGAAACTGTCCCCGGCGGAGCAGAACTACGACGTCGGGAACAGAGAACTGCTGGCCATCAAGCTGGCGTTGGAAGAGTGGAGACACTGGCTGGAGGGAGCGAAATATCCATTTGAAGTCATCACGGATTACCGTAACTTAGAGTATCTTCGAGACGCTAAAAGACTCAACTCCCGTCAAGCCCGCTGGTCTTTATTCTTCACCCGGTTTAACTTCAAGGTAACCTATCGACCAGGGGACAAGAACGTGAAAGCTGACTCACTCTCTCGTCAGTTCCAACCGGATTCTGTAAACTCCAATCCTGAACCTATACTCCCTCCAGCCATGCTTGTCAGTCCCATTCAGTGGAAACTGGATGACCTCATCGCCGAAGCCACTCTCACCGAACCTGCTCCGCCGGGAGGTCCTGAGGGTCGGACTTACGTTCCGTCCCGTTTACGTCCGTCCCTCATGGACTCAGTGCACACCTCTCCGGGCTCTGGACACCCAGGCAGCCAGCTGACCCTCTCGCTCCTTCAACAACGCTACTGGTGGCCCAATATGACCCAGGATGTCTCCCGATACGTCAAGGGATGTGCATTCTGCGCTATGGCTAAGGTCCCTCGTCGCCTCCCTGAGGGTAAACTTGTTCCTCTGGCATTACCCACCAGGCCCTGGTCCCATCTCGGAGTGGACTTCATAACTGATCTGCCATCTTCTGACTCTCACACCTGCGTTTTGGTGTTAGTAGACCGCTTCTCCAAAGGCTGCAAGTTAATCCCTCTACCTGGTCTACCCACCGCGCTTGCCACAGCCGAAACCCTCTTCAGTCAGGTGTTCAGACACTTTGGCATCCCCGAAGACATCGTTTCTGACCGAGGACCTCAGTTCATCTCCCGTGTTTTGAAGGCCTTCTTCAACCTGCTGGGAGTTTCTGTAAGCCTAACATCTGGATATCATCCTCAATCGAACGGACAATCTGAGAGGAAGATACAGGAGATCGGGAGATACCTGCGGTCATATTGCCATGATCATCAGGACTGCTGGAGTCGTTACCTGCCCTGGGCCGAGTATGCAAAGAACTCCCTCCAACAGTCCACCACGGGTTTGACTCCATTCCAGTGCATACTCGGCTACCAACCTCCTCTGTTTCCCTGGTCAGGCGAACCATCTGACGTCCCAGCAGTTCATCATTGGTTCCAGGAGAGCGAGAGGGTCTGGGACTCAGCTCATATCCATCTCCAAAGGGCAGTTCGTAGACACAAGAGCCAGGCCGATACCAGGAGACGCACTACTCCGGTGTACCAACCGGGACAGAAGGTCTGGCTCTCCACCCGGGACATCCGTCTACGACTGCCCTGCCGTAAGCTGAGTCCCCGGTACATAGGTCCGTTCGCCATACAGAGGCAGATCAACGATGTCACCTACCGTTTGTCACTACCCTCACACTACCGTATCTCACCTTTATTCCACGTATCTCTGCTAAAGCCATACACTAAACCTCTGATCCCTATCTCTGCAGAATCTGGTGTTGATGACGTACCTCTTCCTCCTCCTGTGGACCCTGCAGACGACAATATCTATCAAGTTCAAGGCATTCTCGACTCCCGACGTCGGGGCGGCCACCTGGAGTACCTCGTGGATTGGGAGGGCTGTGGTCCTGAGGAAAGGTGTTGGGTACCTCGTGATGACATCCTAGACCCATCTCTTCTTCAGGACTTCCATGCTGCTCATCCCAAACGTCCAGCACCTCGAGGTCGTGGTCGTCCCCGTCGTCGGTCTTTCCCGCCATCAGGAGCTGGCCGTGGAGGGGGGGTACTGTAACAGAGACACCGTCATCAACACCAGACATCATCACTCCGCCCACTCGTTCTCAATCCCCTGAGTACTAATCACCATCACCTGTCCTCACCACCTGCACTTCATCATCCCGCATCACCAGATCCCTTCATAAACCACACACCTTCACTCTGCCAGTTGTCTGCTCTCGTCGTTTCACTATCGACTAACCTGACTCCATCACTGAGATCGCTAAACACCTACCTGATTCCGAACGGACTACTTACCTTCATCATACTTCAACCTGGGTCTTCTTCCGTCTTCTTCTGTCAGCCACCCGGCTTCCTCTGTCCGCCTTCAGCCATCTGAATCCTTCACCAAACTCCAAACCTGCAGCAGATAAGAGACTGGTTCACTTTCATCATCAACACATCTGAAACTGTTTACTTCCGGTTACTCACCTGCTACCTTAACCATTGAGTTTTACTGTTCAATAAATCTCTATTTACGTTACCTGTTCGTCTCCTTTTGCTCTGTGACATATGCGACCACAAATGCTGAAAGCCCGTTCGGACGGTGCGCTGGAGGCTGGGACACATCGTCCATGCTGTCTATTTTGAACTTGAAGCTTACCGGGAAGGAATTGTCTCTAAACAAGTGTGCGTGAGATTAGGCCCCGCCCCACCCCAAACGACAACATCCACAAGTTTAGGCTGTTTAAAACTTTTTTTATTGCTGCCAAACAGAATCTCCCTCACAACTACTAATTATGTATGCTACTTTAATCATTTATATATTTTACTTTACACTCATATTTAATTTGCGGGAGTGCAGCGTATCATCCCTCGAGCCCGTACCCGCAAGTGCACCTCCATCATCCCGCCCGCTCCCGCAATGACCTTTCAAAATTTGTGCAGAGTGCAGACCTCTAACTCAAACTCAAAGCGTGTGCAGAGACCATTTACTGAAGCGATCGAGCCGCACCAAACTATGAAACATTATTGTGAACGGGGCGGACTGGCCATCTGGCAAAGTGCCCGGTGGACCGACGTGCTTTTTGGGCCGATACATCATCTTTTCTTTTTTTTGTCTGAACGGCCCATAAAACTCGTATATCGGTGGCCCATTCATTTTGTTTTGTTTTGCTTAATTTGCTTTGTGCCGATGTAATGTTTTGGTCAAAAAAAGTTTTTTGAAACATGAAACCAAACTATGAAACATTATTGTTACTGGGGCGGATTGGCCATCTGGCAAAGTGCCCGGTGGACCGACGTGCTTTTTGGGCCGATACATCATCTTTTATTTTTTTGGTTTTATCAGGCCAGCCCATGAAACACATAGATCAGCGGCCCATTGGTTATTTTCTTGATTGACACTGGGCTGGCCCAATCACATCTTTAAACACCTCCCCCTTTGGGCTATGAGCAAGCGTGCAGTGTCAGTGTGTAAATGTCAACATAGTCAGAGAGATGGAGAAGAAACGCAAGGAATGTGCAGAGAAATAGCGTGAAAAAAATAAACAGGCCCTTCAAGCAGACGCTGTAAAATGTGTCAAAATAACAGTTGTTTTCTGCAGCAGCAGGACCTTCATCAGCTCCCGTGACTGATCATGATAGTGATGAGCAGTGTTGTGGGTAACGCGTTATAAAGTAACGCGTTAGAGTACTCTAATTACCTTTTTCGTGAAATGTGTAACTTAACGCGTTAGTTTTGTGCGTTAAGTAATCAGTAACTTCGTTATTTTTTTAAAAAAGTAATCCGTTATTTTAAGGAAAGGAAAATCCCGAATAAAAAAATTTCCCCAGGATCTGGAGAGGCTGAAAAGTCTTGTTTACATGCGCTTCATTAAGGCACACGAGCGCGGTCTCTTGCTCTCTCTCCCTCTCTGCCGTGCACGCGCTGCGCGGTTTGGAGCACAGACTCTGTCTCGTGGGCGCGCTCGCTCTAGATTTCGGGAGGTTTTAACTAATTAGCGGGCATCAGTGAGCCGCTATCAATATGCAGGAGACTCCCGGACCTTCCGGTAGACTTGGGATGTCTGCATTTCTATACTGAATTAATATTGGCATTATAATTATTGATTTTTTTATTGAAATAATAGCCCATCCGCTCCGCGCATCTCTACTACCCGGGCTGGGAAGGTGTGAATTTTGATTAATATGTTCTGTGATAATAAATAAATAAAACGCTATGTGGAATAGCCTATTGATGACTGTCTTTCCTGTTATTTCTATCATGCAGTGTTAATTTAGTCGGATGTCTGACGTTATTCATTGCCAGGAGTCACGACTTCTAGGTGCATTTAAAGGGGGCCGTGTGTCTGTCAATTAAGCTGCAGTATGTGTGAGGCGCTGCAAACGGCTTTTAATTTTTGGTAACGCATGAGTACTCTAACGCGTTACTTTTATGAATAGTTAACGCTGTAACGTAACTGATTACTTTTAATTGATGGTAACGTTGTAACCTAATTAACTACTTTCCAAAGTAACTATACCCAACACTGGTGATGAGGATACGGAGAGATATGAGTGAAAGTAGAGCTTGCAGTAAGCAGAACTACTTTCAAAACACAAAACGCATAATTTCCACATCTGCATAGTTGACGATTACCGCATTTTACTAAACCATGTTTTCCGCCAAAATAAAAGCTTGATGCTGTTTCCGTCAAATTTCCATCAAAAGATCATGTGTTAATATCTTTCAAGTATAGAAATTAGTACAAAACTAATTATGAAAGTTTCCTCCTTTTTGCAGTGCATTTACTACTTATTACTGTCGTGGGATTAATATTATAACTATTATAATGTAGTAGTGTAATGTAGACTGAGACACTATATCACAACTAAACGAGGTTTGAGTTTTTCTTTGTTCAATTTGCACACTGAATATTGGTTGGAGCTCTTATTTTTTAACTCTCAAAGTGCCCCAGATTGCTGAATTTAGCATTAAAAATGCACAATTTTCTTCCGGGGAGAAAGAGGGACAGCGATCCACTTGGGAATCAAGCGAATCCTGTGGGAAACAATGGTATTGCTATGCCAATGCAGCTTATAGCTTGTTTTAGGATTCATCACTGTGGAGTATAATTCAATTGTATTAATAAATGACAATTTGGGAGTTATTTCATCTTTTAACTCTCGCTCATTACAAGTTTTAAGTTAAGGAATAGGAGTTGGTATATATTCAAGGGCGTGCAAATATGGGTGGTGTTTTTTATCATATGTTGTGGGCCAGTCTGGGCCAAAATGCCAGGGCCGATTCTTTGTCACAGTCCGTCCCTGATTGTTACCACATTATATCTACGTTTGAGCAGATATCCACGAACACAGTACTTAAAAGTAAACACGGGTCTAAATGTTATAATATTCACCATAGTAGTGTAAACACTCATACTAGCCTACTTTTATATCATGCAGTGTTTTATTATCGAACATAAAAACATCTTTGTGTCGTACATGTATAATTTAGCATTGAAAGGTTGCCTACCTGTCTATAGTTCATATTTCAACATGTTTCTGTCTATTTCATACATTTTAGGCTGGCACCAGTTTAACTAGTTGCTACAATGTGAAGTTTATGGAACAATAACACGCTTACTATGAGTGGGAATCTTTTTCAACTTCAAATCGCGTTCTTCTAATTCTTCTGAGGTAAATCCAAGGTCAACGGCACAAACTCAGTCTTCCGAACTCTATACGAAAAGCAGAGGACTGATGAAGTCTACTGCTTTGTTTTGAGGTTATGGGGGCGTTTACAGTTCTGCATTCCTTCACTTGGATGATTTGCATGTGAATTGCTCTTGTGCGCGTGGGTGTGGTCACATTAGAGGTAATGAGGATGCGCTTGAGAAACTGTACATCTCGTTGCTTTCATACGGATTACTTAAACAGAGAATATTTGTTTTTGATGTGATATACATTTAAAAATTTACATTTAAAAATAGAGACGTCAAGCTTTGTGAAGACATATATGTCTCATATCTCTGTGGCAATTCGCTTAGTTACAGTTCATTTTCTGTCGTGTTTCAGAATGAACTTCACACTGAGACGGCAGAACGCGCATGTTTATTTTCTTTATTTTACGAAAAACACATTTTGTTTTTATTATGAGTGTACACAAATAAAAGTAGACATTTAACAGTTTTGAATGATGTATAACACTTGCCTGTATGACAAAAATCTGCAGTTATTTTAGTATTTTTCGCACTGATAGGAAAAAAAAGCGAGGCAATCACGCCGGCGCGACCGCATGTTATGTTAAATGTGTTAATTTACACATGTAGGGATAAGCTGTAGATTACAAACAAAACTTCCATATGATGCAGATACATCTGCAAACTCAATACCTAAAAGTGGTACACTTTGAAGTCATCACGGAACAGCTTTATACCACACAGAAATCTCAATTTTAAACTGCAAACTACTGTATCTTCACTGCACTTTACCACCAGTGGCTGGCTATGGCCATCACACCGCATTTGAGAGGCTGAGAACCACAAAGAACTACTAATTAAACAGAAACGCTGAAAAAAATGATCAAGCAATCAAGCTGTTATCATTACTTACACATTAATATCTATTTGCTGCACCAAATGCCATGCAACATAGAGCCAACTTGTAAAAATTAAAAGTGTTCACTAATAGCATAGCGACAATACTTAAATAATACTTAGTGTTAACCTACTAACATTTTTAGTGAGAAGTTTTTACAACTTTGTTGAAATTACATTGATATGTCTTAACCCCTGACTGTAAAATGACAATTTAAAACAACTGTAGCCTATACACCTCAAATACTAAACATCTTTTAACAATAATTTATGTAAATGCTTGCAACATAAGCTTTACATTTCTGCTTGTAAATATTTTTTTATTGTAAGTGTCTTGCCATAATCTTTTTTCTTCTTCTTCTTTTTTTAAATGAGGGACAAGGCAAAATATGTTTTGTAATTGTGCCACAAATGCTGTCTACTGTACGTTAAATTGCATTAAACCCTGAACAATCCCATATATTACCCTTGTGAAAAAAAAGTGCACTTTAGTGTACTTTTATAAAGTGTACTTATTACACAAATAATATACTTTAAAAGTATACACTTAAGTGTGAATTAAATGCAATCTTTTGGGCGCACTTAATGCACATTAAGTATAATTAATTTCAAATTTATTACATATTAAGTTGAAATAAAATGCAATAAGTTGCCATTAAGAGTGATTTTTTGGAACAACTTAAGTGGGACTTTAATACAACTTTATATCTACTTTCATAATTGCTTCTAGTGTCTTTAAAATATACTTAAAGTGCACTACACAATATACTGACACGCAATTAATGTGAACTAAAATATACTTTAATGTCAGTTAAAAATACACTTAAGTGTGAATTAAATATATTGTTTTGGGCGCACTCAATGCACATTAAGTGTAATTAATTTCAAATGTATCACATATTAAGTTTAAATAAAATGCAATAAGTTGCCATTAAGAGTGATTTTTTGGAACAACTTAAGTGGGACTTTAATACAACTTTATATCTACTTTCATTACTGCTTCTAATGTCTTTAAAATATACTTAAAGTGCACTACACAATATACTGACACGCAATTAATGTGAACTAAAATATACTTTAATGTCAGTTAAAAATACACTTAAGTGTGAATTAAATATATTGTTTTGGGCGCACTCAATGCACATTAAGTGTAATTAATTTCAAATGTATCACATATTAAGTTGAAATAAAATGCAATAAGTTGCCATTAAGAGTGATTTTTTGGAACAACTTAAGTGGGACTTTAATACAACTTTATATCTACTTTCATTACTGCTTCTAATGTCTTTAAAATATACTTTAAGTGCACTACACAATATACTGACACGCAATTAATGTGAACTAAAATATACTTTAATGTCAGTTAAAAATACACTTAAGTGTGAATTAAATGTATTGTTTTGGGCGCACTCAATGCACATTAAGTGTAATTAATTTCAAATGTATCACATATTAAGTTGAAATAAAATGCAATAAGTTGCCATTGAGAGTGATTTTTTGGAACAACTTAAGTGGGACTTTAATACAACTTTATATCTACTTTCATTACAGCTTCTAGTGTCTTTAAAATATACTTTAAGTGCACTACACAATATACTGACACGCAATTAATGTGAACTAAAATATACTTTAATGTAATATACATGTACATCGTTCGTTTTATAATTAAATACATTTATAATTTAAAAAAATTATAATAAAGTTGTCATTTAGTAGATTTCAAATTTTAATAAAAAAAAAAATCTCTTAATAATCTAGTTACAATCAAAAGAAACACTATACATAAACACAAACAGTTACAACACTTTAACTCCTTTAGAAAGAGTCTGGAGGACAATGAAGCTTATATGCACAATCATTTTCTTCCTCAAATACAAAGGTACCTAAACATCTCAGAAAACATTATGCATTTTTACATTTTCAGAAAACATTCTGTATGATATATAAAATTGTTTTTGTTTCCATGTAATTTACTGGTACTACTACTTTTGGGGTAATTTGGAATTTGGTCCCCATAAAAAAAACACATACACATACACACACACACACACACACACACACGCACGCACGCACACCTAATATTAACAAAGATGAATAAATACAGTAAATAAATTGTTCATTGTTAGTTCATTTTTGATAATGTATAAACTAATGTTAGCAAATGAGACTTAATATTAAAGTAAAAATATTAAAGCTCTTAAACCTTAAAACCTTTAAACCTCTAAAATCTTACTCAATTACAGTGAATGTAAGTTTGTCTAAAAACAAAAAACAAAACAAAATCTGAAGAACTCCAACGGCATAAAAACAAGAAAACCAAAATCGTTTGTCACCAAATGTTTTGAAGTTGTTGGAAAGTGCTGTTTATGTCTATGTCCCAGAAGCTCTCCAGAGTATATGTGAATGGAAATGTTCCAGAGAAGCAGGAAAGTCAGAAAAAATACCTTGAAGAAAGAAAACAAAAACAGAAGGAAAACAATTGTTTATAAAAACAGATCCAGTCCATTATTATATTTGGCTCAATTGAATGAAAGTGATAGATATACAGTTGCGCTTTAAAGTTATACACCTTGCAGTATCTGCAAAATGTTAATAATTATAGTAATAAGAGGGATAACAAAAAATTGTGTTCTCTTTTTATTTAGTACTGCCCTGATGAAGCAGTTTATTCATTCCCCAATCAAATTTCAATACATTTTCGTCATAGTTGTCGTCATTTAAAACTGGTTTTTATTTAGTTATCGTCTCGTTTTCGTCTGTGAAAAAATGTCGGTGACGAAAATAATGATACAAATTATTCGTCATTAGTAACATTGCAAGATGGCTGTGGATGAACACCAGTTGTTTGAAACAGCTTTGGCCGCTACAATGAACAAGAGTTAGACTTTTATCTAAAAGAGGAACAGAAGATGGCGCTCGAAACGTTCCTTTGCAAGAAGGATGTTTTTACTGTTTTGCCAGCAAGAGTCTTATCTACCAGTTAGCTCCGCTGGTAGCTAGGCGTATGGGGCTTAGTTGTGATTGGTCGTACTAGTATTATCCAATTGCGTGCAGTGAGATTTTCAAATACATGCTTGGTGCCGCCCCTCGAGTTGGGTGATTTATATTACTCAATGCCAGACCCTTAATCTTTCGGATTTGGGTCTGGATTTCCAGGCTAGCAGTTCCTGGATGTTAAAGTTGAATTTACTGTCCAATTCGAACCACTGAATTTGCGAAGCGGAAACATTTTTTTGACCGAAAATCACCTGTTAAATATTATAGGTTGTATTTTTAAACCATTTGAATATTTTTGAAGTAAAATATTAAAGGTGAATATGGATTATTGGATTTTTAATAATGAAAATGGGTTTGAAATGTTTTTAATCGAAATATTCACAGCTTAAATTTCAACCCAATGTAAGCCCTAAAAATACAATGCATTAAAATGCAAGCATAGTTAATGCAATGCATTTTTTTTTTTCAAGTAGTGCAATTCAACAGGCTTTTTTGTTTCAAAAACATTTGCCATTATTTTACTTCCATACCCAAGACCCATGCAAACGTTTCCTCATCTTGGCTTGTAAGTTTCAGCTTACCGCGCACATCTTCATGAAGGATGTTCCTGTATTTACTGGTACCACGGTTGACACAGCAATTCTGCGGCCCTCTTCCTTTGGTTTGATACCTGTAAAATATATGATGATTATAGGGGCATCTGTAAATGCACAGGTGGGAATTTATTACTTACAAATGGAGAAGATTTAAAGTATTTAAAAGCTATAGGGATAGTAAGTGACTTGATAGCAGTGTTTCAGCTTGATCAGGGTGTGCTGTGCAACAATTCATGACAAATTATGTAACGTTAACATCACCTCATCAATAAAGGCCTGTGATTCCACACCGCTTGCACTGTCTCTCCAATCACAAATGAACTGATCCTGCAAAATGAACGTGTAACTCCAGATAAGCACAAAAAAATAACATATTCCAAAACAAATAGTAACTGAACAACTCACTCTTCAAATGCAGAAATAAAAACATAATGCTACATTACAAGCATTATTTCTAGAGTGATATATTAAATATTTATGGTGGTTATAACATTGATTATATGTATTAAATGTATATAAATGTCTTCGAGTGTTACAATATTGGATCTGTATTTAGCAAATTTGTCATTTAGTAATGTTTAAATGATTTAAAAAGTCGGTTTAATTAAATTATATATTTTTTCAGCAGCCAAATTCGTCGAACACACCCACACGCGAACATATTATGATGTAAGAAATTATTAGAATGCAATCATAGATAAATTATTGAAAACCTGATTAATTCACCTCCCGAGTCTATTGCGTCTGTCTGCCAAGAAAATAATGTAATGTTACACTCTTAATCGCAATAACAACTGCCATGTTACGGTGAAAATTTTAAAATAAAGAAAGCATCAAGATATACTTACTTGACTCATTATTGCAGTATAACGTCTCATCTGTAATCAAACGTGGCGTGGCGTTCTCTTCCTGATTGCGCAGCTTCAGTTTCCTTTCCTCGCGAATCGCGATTACAGAAACATAACAGTGCATTTTTCAAACTCTAGTGAAGTAGTGCGTCATCGTGACGTAGTATTTCTGGCGCATGCGCATTAAATAAAGTTAATATATTTCATGCATGGTTATATTTCAGCTTTTTAATTTCTGTTCAAACTCATTGTGTTGTTAGACTTTGTAAGTTCACAAAACTTGATTCATTCACCTAACTAAAAGTCAATCATTTTTATAGTGTAGTGTAGTCTAATTTAAATTAAATGTATTTTAACTGAATTTAAATGCAATTTAATTTTGTTTAGATTTGTTTAACTTTGCTCACAACTAAATGTGTTTAATTTACTTAGATCAACATAATGATATTAAAAGTATTCTCTACACAGATGTAAAGTACAATACATTAATATTACATTAAGAACTCCTCTCATAAATTACATTTTATTGTCAAATATTATGTAGAAAACTGACACTTTTAATTGAGTTCATAGAGCAGAAGCTGGTGATAAAAATGTCAACAATAAGTTGTACTGGAGTATACTGTATAAACAAATGTATTGCAGTTTAGAGGAAAAATACATTTCAAGTGCATTAATGCACACAATATATTATAGACTAAACACATTTAAAATACATCAACAAAATAATTTTGGACAACACACTTGAGTTGAAATTAAAAACAATTATTTTCCATATTTTCCATTAAAATTATTCTTTTATTTAGTATATTAGTCAATACATCAAAATAACTGTTTAAGTAAAACTTAATTAGACATTATAACAAAGTGCATTTGTAAAAAGTGCACTTAAGTGTGTTTATAAATATTGTGATGAAAGTGTACTTACTTTAAGTTAAACTTAATTAGACATAACAAAGTGCATTTGTAAAAAGTGCACTTAAGTGTGTTAAGAAATATTGTGATGAAAGTGTACTTACTTTAAGTTAAACTTAATTAGACATTATAAAAAAGTGCATTTGTAAAAAGTGCACTTAAGTGTGTTTATAAATATTGTGATAAAAGTGTACTTACTTTAAGTTAAACTTAATTAGACATTATAACAAAGTGCATTTGTAAAAAGTGCACTTAAGTGTGTTAAGAAATATTGTGATGAAAGTGTACTTACTTTAAGTTAAACTTAATTAGACATTATTACAAAGTGCATTTGTAAAAAGTGCACTTAAGTGTGTTAAGAAATATTGTGATGAAAGTGTACTTACTTTAAGTTACACTTAATTAGACATTATTACAAAGTGCATTTGTAAAAAGTGCACTTAAGTGTGTTAAGAAATATTGTGATGAAAGTGTACTTACTTCAAGTTAAGCTTAATTAGACATTATTACAAAGTGCAGTTGTAAAAAGTGCACTTAAGTGTGTTAAGAAATATTGTGATGAAAGTGTACTTACTTTAAGTTCAACTTAATTAGACATTATTACAAAGTGCATTTGTAAAAAGTGCACTTAAGTGTGTTAAGAAATATTGTGATGAAAGTGTACTTACTTCAAGTTAAGCTTAATTAGACATTATTACAAAGTGCAGTTGTAAAAAGTGCACTTAAGTGTGTTAAGAAATATTGTGATGAAAGTGTACTTACTTTAAGTTAAACTTAATTAGACATTATTACAAAGTGCATTTGTAAAAAGTGCACTTAAGTGTGTTAAGAAATATTGTGATTGAAGTGTACTTACTTTAAGTTAAGCTTAATTAGACATTATTACAAAGTGCATTTGTAAAAAGTGCACATAAGTGTGTTAAGAAATATTGTCATTAAAGTGCATTCCCTTTAAGTACACTTAAGTGGTATTTAATTTGAACTATATTATATTATCTGCAAGTGCACTTTTCAAAAAGTATACTTTTATGATATTAAGCACAAAAAAAGTACGCTTTCAATACAATTAAGCACACTTCTTTTTCACAAGGGTTATTCTGAAGAATGAATTTGGAAATGATTTTAAATTAACTGCACCATTTAAAAAAAAAAAAAAAAAGTTGTCTTGTTAATGCCAGTATTGCCTAGGTTGCACCATTGAAATCCACCCCAGAAAATATCAGCACCCCCAACTCAAAACATCGCATTTATGTCCTACTCATAGGCTATCAATAGCCTACTGTTAAACAGTTCTCCAAATTATCACGAACAAATATTCAGGTGATATGATTTAAAATATGGTATGATATCGTACGCATGCATCACATCTCTTCGTGATACGCAATACATTGATAATTTATGAACCATTTCAGAAGGTCTTCAGTAGGATTTTTCCCCCCATGTACTGATTTGCTTTTTGATCCAAGGAAATTATTCACTGATTGCTTAATCTAGGGTAATATTAATTTCGTTAGTTCAAATAAAGGACTATCAAATCCAAACCTCACGAGTAGCCTACCCTCTCTCTTCCTCTCTCTCTCTCTCATACACACACATGCATACGCACCCATGATAACACATCATGATGTACAACGCCGGCTGTGTTCCTGTGTTTATGTAACTTACTTCTTCAGTCCTCTCCTCATCGACGCTCGCGTTACCGTGTGGTCGCAGCGGTTCGGTTCAATTTCTGCAACTCCATTTCTTCTGATTCGTGATAGGGTCGATTTTTTTGCTGTTAAACTGTCCGAGCCTCTCAGAAATGTACAGCTTGTTGAATGAGTGAGACGGATGGGAACTGAATCGCACCTCCTCTAGATCAGAGACTTCAATGACGCAAGACGCGCGAGAGCGGTTCGTGATCTGTGATGGTAGGTTTCAACCAGGCTGATCATAACTCTTAAACTCAGATCAGCCTTGCTCCTGTGCTCTTCTGAAATAATCCATCCAGAAATAAAAAAAAAATCGTATGTTTTCTGCATTAAGGTATAAGGCAATAGGCTATTCGAACTGGCTGCCATGCCAAAGCTTGCCTGTTCAAATTATAGTGACTTGATTTGATGTTGAAGCTAAATGCTGGGATCTGTTGGTTGTGTTTTTAAGGAGGAATCGCATCTTGCCTTAGAGTTGGTTCAACATTCACCCACCGCCTGTGTGTAGCCTATGTCCCAGTTAGGCTACTTAATGTTGTCAAATTTTCCTGCTTAACTAAACATTACTATGCATAATATATATAATATTATATATTTATGTATTATTATTTATTTTATTTTTTTTTGCCTTTTTTTGCCATTTTTAAAATATAATTTCAAAAGGATTAACAATGCCGATTAAATTTTTACAGCCATCTTTGATCATATTTACCAAGGGGGCAAATCATTCTGACCAGCATATAAAAACCAAAAAAGCTATTTTTTTTTTTTTGTTCCATCTGACCATAGAACCTGTCCCGTTTGTAGTTCCAGTAGTGTCAGGTACTTTTCAAACGTTCTATGGACAGATGAAACAAAACAAAAATAGCTTTTTTGGCAGCAAACACTTAAAGGGACACTAAGTTTCTTTTTAGGTATTTTATTATCTAAATTCAATATTTTTATTCATAAATATGTCCTCAATAGTGTACAAAAACCTCGGCCAATTATCTGACTTATCCTTATAAATGAAGAATTTATTATCTTTATATACATGGGACGGGTAGGTCCACGGAGGCTTCCATGTAGTTCCGCCATCTTGCAAAACTATAATAGCAGAGAGGGACAAAAAGTACTAAGCCAACGCGTTTCCACAATGTGTTTTCGTTCAGAGCCAGCCGAAACCAGCAGAAGCGCCGGTGCAGAGCAGTGAGAGGCGCTTGAAACTGCACCGGCAAGTTTAAAAGTCTGGATTGCATTGTTATTATGGACCATACATATGCCAAGCCACAGGAGAAGAAAACATTGTCGCCAAAAAAGTCAAAAATAGAACGTAAAATGCGTGGGATTTCCCTCTTTCTGGTCAATGTATCCCTGCCTCTGCTTAATTATTTTTATCCCCGGTGGGGATAAATTTATCCTCCCCTCAAAGTGATCATAGTGTTACTACATAGTGGCGAGACGGATCACAAAACTTATCACGGATCGGTTTGATTAAAGTCAATTTTATTTTAAAATGATTACTCACTCACTCTTGAGCGTCTGGCGCGAGTGATTTCAATGTAAAGACGCGTTTATGCGCATCTAGAGGTCCTGCGGCGCGGCGTTTAGCGCAGCGTGGTAGACGCGAGCCTCATTCTACTCCAGTTTGCGCGAATGAGGCGAATTGCTATCACAGATAATGTCTTTTCTATCATTTCACTGTAGCTCAGCATCGCAATCTAAAGTTAACGTTATTGCATGATCACAGTTCATATGTGTGGGGAAAGATAAGCTATTAGAGTAAAAATATTGCGTTAGGCTACTTCAGTTAATAAGAAAAAAGATTTTACAATTCCTGCAAATGCAGTGATGAAGTTCATGTTCTCATGATTTATTTTTATGAATAACAATGTTTCAAAACATCCCCCTAGCCCCCCCTCCCCCCACAATATTTCATGTTTTTCACAGTCAGTAATTCATACTGTAACATTCGTTTGTTTGTTGTCATGTTGCAGTTTGTTTGAAATAACACACCTGTTCACCTGAAGGAAAACTCGACAAAGTGCTATTAGAAGACATCCTGTCAAAGCTTTTTGGTACATATCGCCTACCGTAGATGCAATGCGCATTTGAAAAGCGAGGCGCTGGAGAGCAAAATTAGTTTGAATGCAAAATACAAATTCACCACTAGATGGGAGTAATTCCTACTTATTGTCCCTTTAAGATGGGTTTGGTGCACACTAGGGATACCCCATGTGTAAAATGCTGTGGGCCTAATTTTCTGCCAGAGGTCCTGGACATCTTGTTCCGTTCCATGGCATCATGGATTGGATCAAATACCAACAGATAAAAAATCGAAACCTAACAGACTGTGCTAGAAATCTTATAACGGGCCATGTTTGGATCTTCCAACAGGACAGTGATCCAAAAACAAATATCAAAATCAAAACAAAAATGGGTCACTGAGCACAAAACCAAGATCTGCAATGGCCATCCCAGTCCCTGGCCTGAACCCTATAGAAAATGAGTGGGCTGAACTGAAGAGAAGAAGCACCAACATGGATCTGGGAATCTGCAGGATCTGGAGAGATTCTGTATGGAGGAATGGTCTCTGATCTCTTGTCAGGTGTTCTCCAAACTCATCAGGCATTATAGGAGAAAACTCAGAGCTGTTATCTTGGGAAAAGGAGGTTGCAAACATATTTAATAAAAGTGAGCAAATAATTGTTCCCAATGTGTTTTGGAGAAAAACAAATGTGTGATTGGAGAATCACATTTCATAATGTGATTTACCTCCCCCACTTTCAATTATTTTACTTCAATGAAAGGTTAGATTTTTGCACATTTTTTTAATATAATATCAAAAGGATTAACAATGCAGATTTATTTTTTACAGCCATCTTTGATCATATTTACCAAGGGGGCAAATAATTCTGACCAGCACTGTATATATATATATATATATATATATATATATATATATATATATATATATATATATATATATATATTAGGGCTGTAACGATTAATCGAGATTAATCGAAATCCAAAATAAAAGTTTGTGTTTACATAATAAATGTGTGTGTATTGTGTATAATTATTTTGTATATATAAATACACACACATGCATGTATATATTTAATAAAAATTTGTTATTTATATATAAAATAATTATATTTATATATAATATAAATCATATAAAAATGTATATGCAGTATATAAATGCAAATATTTCTCAAATATATACATGCATGTGTGTGTATTTATATATACAAAATAATTATACACAATACACACATATATATTATGTAAACACAAACTTTTATTTTGGATTTCGATTAATCGCGATTATTCGTTACAGCCCTAATATATATATATATATATATATATATATATATATATATATATATATATATATATATATATATATATATATATATATATAGTATTTTTACATTAACAACGTAATTAATGTTCTATTTAATAAAACCAAGCTCTTGTCAAGTTAGTGCTTTTAAGCATTTTTACATTTATTCCAAAACATAAAGGCAGTAACAATTCAAAAATATATTTTATTTGTGAACTGATGTTCCGCTTTTTTTTTTTTTGATTGCTCACTAAATCCCCTACCCAACTCCACCCACCACTTCATTTATTAATAATTTTAATAAACACAAATATTCATGGTTTCAGTAAAGATATACTTACCAAAACTCATAATTTTGTTATAAATAGAATATTTGATGTAATGTGTCCACTTAAACACTGACAAGCCCTATGTCGGAAATTGCAGCCACATCAGCAGCGGAAAGACTTTGCTGTACAAGCAGATATTTTGACCCAGAAAAAAGGGCACAATATGAGAGAGGGACAGAATTAAAAAATTGAAGGCAATGTCTCCCTTCAAACCGGTTACATTCTTCAACCCCGTCACACTAATCTCAACTATTCTTGTGGAGGAAAAAAATAGGGAAGATGATTAAAAATGGCACAAAAAAATAAGCATTTCTTGCTAATTCCTACCTGACATTTTAAAGACTAACATGATAAAATAGTGGTTTTAGTTAAACATTTTTATTTTATTTTTTTGCAAAAATAAAGAGACCACAGACAAACAATTGGTCTATTTCAACTTCAGGCCCATACAAATGTGAGAATTATCATAAATATTACATTTACTTATTAAATTGTTATGAGGGACAAGTCTTGAGTAAAATCCCTTTTAAACCAATTCCATTTTGTCCGTTACAGGGTTGAGAATAAAAGGTTGCCTCATTTAGTATACGCAGTTCTATGAATATGCAAATTAATCCCGCCTCCACTCACTCACAGCAGCTCAGAGATCCACTCGTTGACGATCACACGTTGATCTGATTGGTTACAAGGTAGTTTGTGACGTCAGGAACACCAGCGATTTCAAACCGGGTTTTTGAGACTTTCTTTGGTTCACTGCAGTTTTAAGGAGAAAATACATAGCATGTTACATAAATACATAACACATAGCAATGGTGTTGACTTATGACTTTGCACATGGTTTGTCTTAAAGCATATTAAAAACACCACGTAGACATATAAACAACATTAAAAACTTGATTTTTACAACAGGTGGTGTGAGGGACCAAGCAGTCAAGGGAAAAGAACGCAGGATTTATACCAAAGTTACCAATTAAATTACTTAAACTGAATGAAGTAAAGTCAGGTCTAGGCCCATAAAAAGGGACAACTGAACAGAACCAAACTTAGCAGTAATCAAACGAACTAAGCAAACCAAACTAAACTAAAAACATGACCTCCTCAATGACACACATGGGGAACTTATATACACAAAGGACTAGTCCATTACACATACACAGGGAATAACAAATATCACTTAACACAATTAAAATAAGTAAAGTAATTCATTTCAGAAATGGGTCATAAACAAAGTAATATACACAAAGAATTATAGTCAACAAAATTTACACAAAGAATTATAATAAACAAACAAAACAACAATCAATCCTACACCCCCAGCTAATTGGCAGCATGGATAAGCTAATCATGATTATTTGTGAAAGACGTCATTTTTATAATGTTTGTCTAGCTTTAGGTGACTACTCACGTGGTCTATTCACACTAATCATTTAATTGCTACTGTTGATTACTTTATTATGAGAATTGTTGTTCTATTTCTACAATATATTCTAATTTATTCTGATAATAATGTTCTGTTCTAGCTTATGAGCATAATGAGCTTATGAGCACTTCGTGAAGTGGACGAGAGAAGTTTATATGGACAGACCCTCGTTCCCTTGATTTTGACAGAGGGAGCGAGTCTACTTCATATGTACACTTCAGGCACCTATATGTCCCACAATGCAGTAGGATTGTGACGTCACCACAGTTCTCGTCTAATCACCACCACAACAAACAACTCTATGATAATATATATATTTTTATTTAAAACAACCCAAGCACACCTATACATTTGGATGCTGCATTAAACAAATTCTTAAAAGGGAAACAAATGTAAATAATAAATACACTCTATAGCTTCCAAGTGATCAAGGGCTTTGGACGTTCCAATTCAGCCCATTGCAGTTTCCGCCTGTAGTGGGCACTCGTGCAACATAAGCAATGACGTACACCATGCAGCCATGAAAGCGCTTGACCAAACAACGTCCCTCAGGGCTTTTAGCTGAAAAATGTGCAGATTTGGAGAAATATTGATAGATTCTCATAGATTTACATCAGATTTATATAGAGAGGGATCATATTTATTGAATTTATACCCAAATGTGCTGATGTAATCATTATGAGCGCTGGATACTCAGATGTACTGTGTATTCAATGCACGGGCAGCCTGAGGGCGCCCTATGCACAATTAGTCCATATATGGAACACTTGAAGAGACATATCATGTGACATTCCAAGAAGCCCTAGACCTTGACATAGAGCTTCCAGAGATCGCTGTAACATGCAGATAAAGATGTTTTGGAGAAAATAAACATGATTGCAATGATATATGATTCATCTGTGTTCTTCGAGCCATGTCAGGTATTTTCATAATAATAGATAATATTTATAATGCAATTAGGGTGACCAAACGTCCTCTTTTGCCCGGACAGGTCTCACTTTTTACATACTATCCGGGGTGTGTGTGTGTGTGTGTGTGTGTGTGTTCATCTCAGCATCATTGGTCTGTCACTGTTCGTCAATGTCAGAATATTTGAAATGACCAATCAAATCAAAGTAGGCAGACTTTATGGTCACAGCATTTTAGCAGCGTGACTCGACGCTTCAGTTTACGGTCAAGTGCGAGATAAGTAGCTGACAGCGAAAAAAAAGGCCCAAATGTAAATCCACAGATGATTTACAGAGAAAATTCCCGTGTTTTCGTTTCGGTCGGGATCCGTAAAGCAGAATGCATGACCTGCAAAGCTGGCACGTACGTGTCAGTGTCAAATAAAGGTGCTATAGCGACCTAGAAGCCCACATAAGGAAATAGACAACAAGAGAACATCCAACGCTATCTCACGACCAATTCGTACGAATTTGTACGATTGATTAAAAGGTGGCTAATTCGTACGAATTTGTACGACCTCACTCGTACGAATTTGTACGATTTGTCTAAACCCACGTGACGGTTGGGTTTAGGGGCGGGGTCAGGGGTAGGTCATTCGTATGAATTCATACGATTTTGGCAAATCGTAAAATATGTACGATTTAGCAAAAAACGTACAAATTCGTACGAGTGAGGTCGTATGAATTGGTAAGAATTAGCCACCTCGTAAAATTCGTACGAATTGCCGTGAGATCGGGTTGGAACATCAGGAGGATGAAAATGTTTTTTTACTGAAATAATTTAGTATATATATATATATATATATATATATATATTTTTTTTTTTTTTTTTTTACCTATGGCCATGAAAATAAATAGTGTCATGTAAAAGGTGTTAAAAGCTAAAAAAAAATTGTTTTATATTATTCTATTGTTGCGGGCCAAACGTTGAATGGAAAGGATGTATTACTTTATGTATTAAAGTAATAACATAGTTGCAAGGTTGTGAATGCATTTGTCAAGTATTTTTTGATGCTTTCACCAAACCACGCACCCACCCCTTAAATACGCATCCCCAAACCAAGCCAAATCAGACCACAGAAGGTTATTTAAAACACTCGACTTGCATTATAAATTAAATTTGGAGCAAAAACATGGTTTTAATCTCATAAATTGTTGTGTATTGATGGTGTGCTAAGCTAACATCCTACCTAGCCCTCAGATGCACCTGCCACCTGCCATTTTTAGATAGGAATGCTTACTGAAATGTTTGTTTTTTCACGAAGGGCATTTGATACAGTTTCAAATGTGAAGAGAGAACTTTGATAAAATAAATGAGGGATTGAAACAGCGTGAATAGCCAGTCGTTAGTAATTATAATGAAAACAAAAGAAAATAATATTTAGAGCCATAACCAGACCGGAGAGGTGTGAATGTGTGCAGGGGAGACTGAGACTGAATGGGGCTTGTTTGCACCACAAAACAATAGAGACTCAATGGATGCTTAGAAGATGACAATAAACATCAGTTTGCATTTTAGAGTCTAATAAAAATATTTTCATATGACATGATCTTGAAAAACTAAATACAGAGTTTTGTACTTATCATCTTCAGATTTTAAGTAACATGGTCAGACATGTGGCTTTAGCTGCAGTGCATTTCTAGATTGATACAATGCCAACTACAATTTTTTTTTCATAAAGATATTTCATAAAAATACATTTCTAACTTTACAAAACTTTGAAGCTATTTATAACTATTTCTTTCATTAGACCTATGACAATAATTAATTCGAACTTTTCAATAAACTGCCAAGTGTCAGCTTTCAAATGAGACCATACATGTGCTTTTAGTGCAAAGGGTTCATGAACTGTATCTGTTTTAGTTTGGGTATGCCATATCTGGGGATTTTTCAAAAGTGGCTAACAGGTTAAAATCCAAAACATCATTTTAATTATTTAAACGAATACAATTTATTTATTGGGGACCATAATCATTTTGTTCAGTGCATGAGGTAATTTAATGCAGTCTCTTCCTTGTGTGATATTGCTGAAATAACACTGGTGGCAGTGTTGCCATAGCAACCAGGAACATATCCAGAAGCAACTGGAAAAGACAGAAACTGACATTTCTGTCAGTCACAGTGACTTCTGTAATTTGTTTCCTCTGTACTGCAGAGTTTTATTTGTCATTTGTCATCATGGGTCAAATTGGCAAATGTGCCAATGAAGTTAAAGAAGTCATTATAAGAATGAGATCATTGGCCAAACTTTTGGTTTACTTAAATCTACTGTTTGGAACATTATTAAGATTAAAGGTAGCATTGACGACCTTAGTAATTGCAAAAGGACTCGTAGACTTCCACAGGGGATGACAGAAGAATTATCACTATAATGAAAATAAATCCACACACCTGTCAGGGACTATGTTCGCAAAAGATTTCATCAACCAAAACAGAGGCAACACTGCAAGATTAAATGCAATGCAGAGAAAGACAATAAAAAAAAGAGGGGAAAAAAGAGGATAGTTTACAATTTGCCAAGACGAACTTAGAGCAAGCAGAATTCTGGAAAAGGGTCTCTTGGGCAGATGAGAACAAGATTAACTTGAAATGGTGTGAAAGCAAGAGCATTTTATTGAAAAAATCAAATGTACTTTGCAGCTAGTCTGGGAACATTTACCTTTCTGTATGATTGCTCCGGTGCCATACTTAAATCTTAAGGATATAACTGATAGCCCTCAGTAAACCTCTCACCACCTCTTTGTTTTCTGTTCAGTTTCATTCGTCCTGACAGCCAGAAGCTGTGCTAAGCACTAGTGGGTAATTGCATCGCCAGCTAGATAAATCTTGGATCCCAGGACTAGGGCAGGGGTGCCATTACGGGGGGTGCAGAGTATGCCAGACATATGGGTCCAGTATGCTATTTATAGGGGCCTCAAATCACCACTTTGGATTTTATTTTTCTTACATGCACGAACACGTTAACTAATAATATAGTAGTAAAATCAAATAAAAATCTGTGAATTATATAAAGTAAGTGAACGTGAGCACGCTCCCTCTGCACTTCAAAATATTGCGCATGACATGTTAACCACACAAAAAAGAACATGATGGATGGAAAGAAGCACGTACCTGTCAGGAGAACATAAGCGAAAATGTAAAACAAATTAAAAAGTAGCGATAAAGACGTTAGGATGGTCTCCCTTACAAATTGTGTCCTTAGAAATCGTACTCGGTTACTGACGTAACCTCGGTTCTCTCTAGAAGAGGAACGAGTACTGCATCGAAGACGCTACGGGAAAGATTCGTTCTCGAGATATTGAAGCCTAAAAATTAATCCTTAATTTTGTTATTAATGTAAACCGCTTTCAGCAGCATACAGCCTTAGGCGGAACAGCTTGCGCGCCCATTGGCTGTTCTGCTGGAAAAGCAGCAGCCTATGCGAGGCCCCTAGTGACGGTTGACCCAATGAGGACGTTTCACGCCCTCTGCGTCACGTCCCACCGAAACGGGCGTGGCCTAGGCCTATAAATGCTTGAGCGAGGTTGTCACACACTGATTTTCGCCAATGAAGCTACGCAGAGTGGGCATGCACGGCACGGAGACGCAGTACTCGTTCCTCTTCTAGAGAGAACCGAGGTTACGCTAGTAACCGAGTACGTTCTCTTACGAGAGTTCTCTCGTACTGCGTCGAAGACGCTACGGGAACCCCGTGTAAAACGCAGTGAGTGCTCTGATTTGACACAGACACCCCAGGGCGCGCGCGCCTTGGGCATAAAAGTGCCTGAACACAAAAAACTCACAGAGAGTTTATAGGAAGAGCGGCTAGAATAGCATCATCCCTTTATAATAGTGCCCCGAAGGACATAATTGCATATATACGTAAATTAATAAATGTGACCCGATCTGGCGAAATGAGTCGGAAGTCGCAACGTTCCATTTTAAGATACGGGCCGATAATGTGAAAAAACAATATAAAAAAAATTTAACTTTTTTTTTGCTGCTAATTTCAAAGAAAAGACATTCAAAAATAATCTTCCAAAGTTTCGTGGTCCAGGTAATTGAGCAAATGTATTTAAATGACTATTAAACTTGACAAAGTTTTACTAAATTCGTTGGAAATGAACATTGCTTTTCTCAAATCCTCTCGTCACCTCTGAGCATTTCCCGGGTATCCCCTGAAACGTCACTATCTCTGCTCTTCAAATGGTGTTACACGTTGTATTGAGCCAATCAAAAAGTTTAGAAATGTACACAAACGCTGATAATTTGTCAATGGGAAGCCCCGCGGCACGCGATTGGTCCAGCCATCCTCCTGTCAGACTCGCAGCGCTCTGTGTAAACAAACTTGTAGATCTCAGAAAGATTAAACATTATTAATTTAATTAAATTAATTAATAAAAATGTCGCTGTCAAAAGAGAGCAAAGTCGCCACACACACACACGCACACACACACACGCACACGCACACACACACACACACACACACACACACACGCGCCCAAACACACACACACACACACACACACTCTTTCTCTCTCTAGCTAAAATGTAGCACTTCTGTTCAATCTTTCTGATTTTTGTAAATCTTTGTAAAAGTGCCTTTTAAAATATTTATTCAAATAAATACTTTACAATAATTTGATCTTCAGCCTGGTTTACTATAAAAGCATTTATATATATTAATATCTTTGGTCAAATTAAGCTGTAAAAAGTTTATCCCTTTAAATGCAATGGATTTTGAAAGATATCTACAAAAATACGGGCAAACAAACTTTAAAAGCTATTTTCTCAGGTTTCCAGTTGGAAAAAGAGGGCAGACGACCATAATTCAAATGTGTATATCTTTAAAACCATTCAAGGTATGACTTTGACTATGATATCATTTGAAAGCTTATGATCTCCTCTTTCCATTGATATCAAAATCTCAATTTTGAAATTTGGGTCACTGTGACTCATTTTGCTGGATCAGGTCACAAATATATATGGCGGGTCATAGCATGCTCATAGGACGCAGTTGTCAGTTGGACGAGTGATGCTTAGAACATTAGGTGGTCTGGGCCACAAGGCGGGGCAGGAACACCGTTTTGGGTCTTCTAGACCGAGAGTAGTTTGGCCTGCAACGCGGGAACCTCTAGGTTAAAGAACCTTATAAATGTAGACGGGGAGGCCCAGCCTGCCGCCATACAGATATCTTGCAACGAGATTCCACTATACCAAGCCCACGAGGAGGCCATGCCCCTCGTAGAGTGTGCTCTGATGCCCAGTGGGCATGTTCAACCTTCCAATGCGTAGGCCAGCGCTATGGCATCGACCACTCATCTAGACAGGCTTTGTTTCGACGCGGCTCGTCCCTTAGAACGCCCACTGAACGAAACGAAGAGCTGCTCCGTCTGTCGAAAAACAGCGGAGCGGGACACATAAGCTCTTAATGCCCTGACCGGACAAAGGGAGCTATTACCGTCCTCGGAGGCCGGCAGAGCCGACAGGGAGATGACCTGAGCCCTGAACGGTGTGTTGAGGGACTTAGGCACGTACCCATGTTTCGGTTTTAGTACGACTTTAGAGTCGTTAGGCCCGAACTCCATACATGACGCTCTCACTGAGAGTGCCTGCAAATCCCCCACGCGCTTCACTGAAGCAAGAGCCAGAAGAAACACAGTCTTGAAAGACAAGTGCTTCATCTCAACTGAGTGTACAGGCTCAAATGGGGCACCCTTCATGGCATTCAGTACCGTAGAAAGGTCCCAGACGGGGACTGAAGGAGGTCTGGGAGGATTCAACCTCCTAGCTCCTTTAAGGAAACGAACTACCAGGTCGTTCCTGCCCAGTGAACGGCCAAGCGTCGGATTAACGAACGCTGATATAGCCGCCACATAGACTTTGAGGGTGGATGGGGTTCTACCCTTATCCAGCAGCTCTTGTAAAAAGGAGAGAATTTCCGTCTCCCCGCAATGTAGGGGTGATAGACCCCGGGCTGAACACCAACCCGAAAACACAGACCATTTAGAGGCATAGAGCCGCCTAGTGGACGGGGCTCTAGCCTGCTCGATCGTGTCTAGCACTCCCTTCGGGAGGTTAGCGGGTACCCGTTTATAGCCCACGCATGTAGAGACCATAGTTCTGGGCGAGGATGCAAAATCGAGCCCTTGGCCTGAGAGAGGAGGTCCCTCCTCACCGGTATCGGCCATGGAGCAGTGCTCGTCAGCTGCATCAATACTGGAAACCACGCTTGGTTCGTCCAGAGCGGAGCAACGAGTAGCACTGAGCATCCGCTTTCTCTGATTCGCTCCAACACCTGAGGTAGGAGTGAGACAGGAGGAAAAGCATAGAGCGGACAGCGGGGCCAGGCACTGGCCAGCGCGTTCATGCTCTTTGAAAAGAATTTCGGGCACTGATCACTCTTCTGAGATGCAAACAGGTCTATTTCTGCTCTGCCGAACGTTTTCCACAGCAGTTGCACTGTCTGTGGGTGTAGAGACCACTCTCCCATAGGAACGTTGTTCCGTGAGAGTCTGTCCGGGCCTACGTTCAGGTGCCCTGGCACGTGTACTGCTCTCAGTGAGCGCAGGTTGTGCTGGGCCCAGACCAAGAGGCGTTCCGTCAACCTGTAGAGGTTTCAGGATCTTACACCCCCCTGGCGGTTTATGTAGGCCACTACCGACATGTTGTCCGAACGGACCAGGACGTGGTGTCCTTTTATCCGGGGACAAAAGCGCCTCAGCGCTAGGTCCACTGCCAACATTTCCAGGCAGTTTATGTGTGGTAGCCTGTCCCGTTCTGACCATTGGCCAAAGGACGGTCTGCCCTCGAGCAGCGCTCCCCAGCCTGAGGTGGACGCGTCCGTGGACACCACCTTCACGCTCGAGGAAGTCCCCAGGCTTACACCTGATCGGTACCAGTCTGACGCTCTCCATGGTGTCAGGGCTGACATACATTCCTGATCGACCCTGAGGCGACAAAGACCGGAAACCCATGCTCGTCACGGCACTCGCGCTTTCAGCCAGAACTGCAGTGGGCGCATGCGCAGCAGACCCAGCTGTAGTACTGATGACGCCGAGGCCATAAGGCCCAGCGTCCTCGGAAACTTCCTGAGCGGGACTATGCGACCACTGCGAAAGGATGCTATCATATGCAGAATACTCAGTCTGCGCTGTGATGACAGCTGCGCCGTCATAGACAGCGAGTCCAGTACCACTCCCAGAAAAGAAACCCTTTGACTGGGAAATAGTGAACTCTTCTCCCAGTTGACTCTGAGACCTAAACACTCGAGGTGATCGAGTAGTAAAGTCTTGTGCTGTACGAGTTCTGAACGCGATTGGGCTATAATCAGCCAGTCGTCCAAATAATTCAGAATTCGTACGCCTCGGAGTCTCAGGGGTGCCAGCGCACTGTAAATGTACGAGGTGCTAGAGACAGGCCGAATGGCAGGACTGTGTACTGATATGCCTGGCCCTCGAAGGCGAATCTCAAGAATCGCCTGTGACGTGACGCAATTTGTATTTGAAAATACGCGTCTTTCAGATCTATTGTCATAAACCAGTGTCCTCTGCGAATCTGCGCAAGGATTTTTCTGGTCGTGAGCATTCTGAACTTTCGCTTCATAAGCGTTTCGTTCAGCTGCCGCAGATCTAAAATGTGTCTGAGACCCCCGTCTTTCTTTGGCACCAGGAAATATCTGCTGTACAAACCCCCTTCGCTCTGAGCTTGAGATAAAGGCTCTATGGCCCCTTTGCTCAATAGCTTCGCTATTTCAGCCCTAAGTAGGTGTGCTACTTCTGTTTTTACCGTAGTCTCGACTCTCGCCGTGTGACGGCGAGGGCGTCGGGAGAACTGTAGCGAATAGCCTCTTTTTATGATGTTCAACACCCATTCTGAAACCCCGGGAAGTTTTTTCCATGCATCCGCACGAGTAGCTAGGGGTCGAATGAATTCTGGGCCCTGGTCGCGAAATTGCGGCGTCGCGAGAGCAACCGTGTGCTGTAACATGGACGCCGTGTTTGCAGCGTTTGAGGCGGGGGGCGCGCCTAATCGAGCCCCATAGGGCTCGTTATGTTCGTGGATAAATGTGGGTGCGTGACAGCGGGCACATTTATTACACTGGGGGTACTGTCTGTTAGAACTGACTGACCGTGCGTTGGTTTAGTTTTTACAGAAACCGCGGGACGTGCAGTGTGTAGTGGTTGTGGGCACTGAATAGTGGGCACGCTCACTACGTGTGATGCACAATCGACATGAGTCGATTTTATGTGTGCAGACCCTGTGTTGTACAGGGCTGTGCTTGTGTGTACGAATGGGCACTGGGTGGGCATTACAGTTACACACATTACACCATCGGCCGTGGCCGGAACACCAGAAATTAAACTCTTTTTTAGATTTATCTGGGTCGCCGGGAAAACGGCGTTTGTGTGCAGGCAAACGGGCTTTACTGCCGGTTTGTTGGCTGCAGTATACACTTACAAAAGCGAATGCTGGGGCTGTACGAGCGGGAATCTTGGGTGGAAGTCCGGCCGCAGCGGGACCTGAACACCGTCTTTTTCCTAGCCGGGCTAGGAAGGCGCAGAGGCCTCGGGCTTGATTGAGATCTTCGGGCCGAGGCCCACGCGGCGGGGGGCGGCGTCCGGCTGAGCGAGAGCGTGGTCTCTGGTCTCGGGCCTTCTGCTGCTGGGTTGCCGCGGCGGGTGCGGGGCGCTGCTGAGCTCGAACAGGCGGCTGTTTAGGGTGGCCTGTCGCGGAGCTGGAGCGCTTGGGCAGGAAATGTCTCATGGCTTGTGACGTTTTCTGTACCTCAGTGAATCGGTCCGCGAAATCCTTGACGGGTGATCCGAAGAGGCCAGTCGTCGAGACGGGAGCGTCGAGGAACGCAGAGCACTCTGACTCCGCCATCTCGGAGAGCGTTAGCCACAGATGTCTCTCTGCTACTGTCGCAGAGGCCATAATCCTCCCAATGGCGTGTGCAGCGGACTTTGTATAGCGAAGGGCGAGGTCCGTGGCGCTACGTAAATCCGGCACGTTGATCACTCCCGGGCCTTCCTCGTCCAGCTTGCGGAGAAGGTTAGCCTGGTGGATCTGAAGCACCGCCATGGTGTGCAGCGCCGATGCAGCTTGTCCAGCGGCGGAGTAAACGTGGCCGTTCAAAGCTGACGACGTGCGGCAGGCTCTCGACGGTAACACTCCCTTAGCCCGCCGTCCAGCAGAGGGTGGGCAAAGGTGAGTCGCTACGGCCTCTTCCACTGGAGGAAGAGAGTGGTAGCCTCTGTCTCGAGCACCGTCCACCGCGGAGAATGCTGTCGAGGCAGAAGTGCGCACTCTGGCTGAGAAAGGGGCTTTCCAGGACTTCGCCACTTCTTCGTGAAGCTCAGGAAGAAATTGGGCGGCGAAGCGCGGTCCCCGGCCAGAAAGCAGCCATCCAGCCGGTTGAGTGCAGGCTCTTCGGGCATCGATCAATCGAGGCCGAGGCTCGCGACGGCCTGTGAGAGCAGACGCATCAGCTCTGCCTCGATGCTAACTTTTCCTCCTCGACGTTCCGGAACGGCGTGGGAGGGGAGGTCCACGGAGCTCGCCCCTTCCCTCGCTTCCCGAAGCGAGGAGAGAACAGCAGTCGTCTTCCCCCACAGACGCGGCTTCCTGTTCGTCGTCCATGACAGACACGGCGGCAGACAGCGGCCGTTGTCCATCTGTGAGCGACTCCAGGGAAGCAGACGGAGAAGCTTGCCGCGGCGGCCAGGAGCTTCTCGCGGTGGAAGGAGGTTCCGGGACCCGCTGAGCGCAGCGCTTTTTACGGCGCGGCACCGTGGCGGGCGGAAGTGCAGCTTCGGCGAACGATGCTAGGCGAGTCCGCAGAGTCGCCATAGGCATCATGTCGCAGTGATGGCAGCCGCCATCACCGAGTGCGATAGCTGCGTGTTCTTCACCCATGCAGGAAACACACAGCACGTGGTGGTCCCTGTCGATGAGTGGGGCTCTGCACGAGCCGCAGGAGGTGCGAGGCATCTTTAAAAACACGCTCGTGCTCTTTTGTGAGTGGAAAAAATGTGTGACGCGACGGCGAACCCGCACACAAAACACACACACAAAGTAAAGGATATAGATCCCCGCCGGATAGCGTCGCAGGGAACGGCAGCTGAAGGCGGCGATGACCAGCGGCTTCAGAAACGAGCGCGTCCTGCAGAGGTGCTTTCTCGACGGCTGTGGCGGCTTGTATCCAGATTCCAACGATGCGGGAGCTTCGCTGAAGTAAAGAAAATCAGTGTGTGGCAACCTCGCTCGAGTATTTATAGGCCTAGGCCACGCCCGTTTCGGTGGGACGTGACGCAGAGGGCGCGAAGCGTCCTCATTGGGTCAAGCGTCACTAGGGGCCTCGCATAGGCTGCTGCTTTTCCAGCAGAACAGACAATGGGCGCGCAAGCTGTTCCGCCAAAGGCTGTATGCTGCTGAAAGCGTTTTACATTAATAACAAAATTAAGGATTAATTTTTAGGCTTCAATATCTCGAGAAAGAATCTTTCCCGTAGCGTCTTCGACGCAGTACGAGAGAACTCTCGTAAGAGAACAGAATAAACTAAATATTGGAGATGATTTCAGGGCGCAGATGTGTCGAAAAGACCTAATTCAAGAAGTCTGTAAAGTGCAAGCGGTCTTCTGGGTACAAAATCCCAATTGAAAACCGTAACTTTATTCTTGAGAAAAAACTTGAATCATTATTACTGAATTTGATTATGTGGGCTGGGAGTTTCTAGACTATAATAGGGTAAAGACTTATTCTATAGTCTTTGTATAACTAATGTGGAAGTAAAATGGCTAAACAAAAAATAAACCGGATTATCTTTGAAAGCACAGACTGTCAGTCCATCTCTCTTTTTTAATTTAGTATCAAACAAACAATATAATTATTGTTTACAGTAATAAAAACTGATTAAAGAAAACAAGATTAAAAAGATAAGATTTTAAAAAATGCAAAACTGCCCAAATTGTGTTGACCCAACTAAACTGATATATTTTTAATTAAAGGTGCTCTAAGTGATGTCAGGCCAAGATATTTTTTGTCACATACAGCAAACATCTCCTCACTATCCGCTAGCTGCCTGTCCCCTGAACACACTGTGAAAAAACGCGGTGTCTGTAGACACCACAGGCTCCACAAACAGCAACAAAAACAAACTGGACTAACCCGTCCACGAAACATAACAAACAGTGTTCCAGCCAATCACTGGCAAGAAGTATTTGAGGGTGGGTCTTGGGGGTTAGTGCGCGTGCACATGAAGGGGGTGTGTGAGTGAAGGAGAGAGAAGCATCAAGAGGGAAGTTTGAATAATGGCCGACACACGACCAAAGAGACGATGTTCCGATGATCAACTTACAAAGGATAAAGAACGCGCGAAGTACCGAATTTACATCGGTAAAGCGTTCGAAAGATGGCGAGAACTCCGCCGGCAGAAGGGCTTCAAGTCCAACGTTCAAGTTGCTCTGTTTTTGCTTGACAGGTTGGTAACGTTCATTTTTTTTTTTCTAAATTGACGCTTATGTTCGCCAAACCCACACAAGGATATAATTAGCTAGAACTATGCAGTCAGCGTTAACTTTGGTGAATACAACATATGTTAGTAGCAGCTAGCGATCAATCTGTATTGTAAATGATCAATCAAATTAATAGTATGGCGACAATTTATGTGAATGGTTGTTTTTATCCACTGTTTGTTATGAATTTGAATGTTCATTTATTGGAGACGAGATGAGGAGGAGGGAGGGTCTAGCTAGCCTCCGTTTTGTTTGACAATAGTTCGAACGTCAACAAGAAGTGACGTCACCCACGATCGCTTAGAGCACCTTTAACTAAATTAAATTGTGTGTAAAAAAAAATATCTTCAATTAAATTAAGTAAGGGTAATAAATTCATGTTTTACATCAGGGTGGAACAGAACTTTCATAAAACAAAAAAAGATTATAACAAACTTAAGTCATTGTACCCTGTTGGATATATCAACTGACGGTAATGTTTCAGTAAAACTTTGTTTTTTCAGGTTGAATAACATAACATAAAGCTATTTAATTTTACTCAAATTTATTTGTTATTTAATTCTCTTCTCACACATCTTAGATGTGCATTCAAAAGGTTTTTGAAAAAAATGGGACATTTTCTATTTGATGTATTTCTATAATAAAATGCAAATACATCACAAATGTGGAAGTATAATGACAAAACATAAGGTAAGATACACACTTTTGTTCATTTTGGGTACTAATATAACTGATATTTACCTTTAAGGTACTGAAAAGGCACCGCCCCATGACAGCTCTTGTACCTTTTTGTCTGAGAGTGTACTGCCGTATTATCTTTGAAAGCACAGGCTGTTTTTTAGGTCAATCCGATCTCTCTTTTTTAATTTATATATTTAGCATCAAACAAACAATATAATTCTTGTTCACAGTAATACAAAACTGATTAAAGAAAGATTAAAAGATAAGATTAAAAAAAATGGCAAAACTGCCCAGTAGGTTGCGATATGCTCTCAGAATGTAAATCGTCATTACACAAAAGAAGTGTCACATCCTCCCCAGTCTACGGTTGGAGATGTCAGTGACAAAAATAAAAATAAATAAGGGACTATGCTTTTTACCGGCTATGTCCCCTGTCCTGTCCCAGCTCACACACAATCTTTACAGGGAGAGAGTGTCACTGCAAAATAATGGCTCTTTATTCACAAAGCAATGTAAATAACAGGAAGTGAAGATCTTCAGGAGGGGTTCAGGCCAAAATAATAAACAAATATAAATATGGCTAAAGGGATTACATTTAATTTACCTATCAAAAAAATAATCCAAATAAAATACAAGAGCCTCCCGTTACTCCCTGACTAAACAATAAACAAGAGAAAATAAAGATTCACAAAGAAAATGGCAACCTCCTCTCTACGGCTTCCAAAATAAGTAATTACAAAAAAAGTAAACAAGGTTATTATCTCAATCAAAGAAAGGAAAGCTTAAGTAACAAAGTACAAAGTAACAAAAGCTGTAAAGTCTTTTGATCGTTAGCGGCCAGTGAAAACACCACGACATAGGTATAACTTTCACATAATGGGCCCTATTTTAACGATCTGAAACGCAAGTATAAAACGCGAAACGCAAGTAACTTTGTGGGTGGATCTCAATCGCGAATCTAAAATGGGTTGGTCTGAAGTAGCTAGATTACTCATAGGTGTGGTTTGGGCGTAACGGGCAATAAATCAGAGCGTCATCTCACATTCCCTTTAAGAGCAGGCACGCTTGTTCCATGGCGGATTGCTATTATAACGGCAGATTTGCGCACGCAACTTACATGATGGTAAAGGTGATTTCACAGTCTTCAGAATTTTCCTGGTTCTTAAAGGACAACCCACTTTGTCAGATCCTTATATGTGTCTTCCCACTATTGATCAAACAAGTTTGATCCGTCATTACTACAATTAGCCTGAATAATTTGGGTAAATGTGTAAGCTAGATTTATGCCTATTTTTTCACATGGACACCACAATGACTTCCCTTGTGTGGAAATATTTTTCCTTGTAAGTATGTATGGTTTGCAAAAATGTGAACTGCTGCGTCTGTGTAGATGAGAGAAGCAAAGTGCGTTGTGCACACGCTACATTATGGCCAAGCATGCGCCCTTAAAATAGCATCTGAATAACGCGCCACTGACTTTAGACTAGGTTTTTCCTGGTCTGTGGCGCAATTGTTTTCTCAAACTGCAAAATAGCACCAGGTAACGTTTGTGCCGGAACACGCCTCCTCTTTTCACTGAACCCCCGAGCGCAAGTTCATTCCCTGATTTACCGGCGTGCGTCTGTGGAGGGAAAATCCGCTGTGCGTCGGGTGCAAAATAGGAATGATACATGCGTCGGTGTACAAAGTCTATTGCGCTGGGTGCAAGATGTCTTACAGAAGTAAGCCACAATCTACCGCAACGTTACAACAATAGGCTAACTGGATGTCTGGGGCAGGAGATGGTGGACTGAATGGCAACGACAATCACAGCGGAGCTCTATGACACGTGCACAACAAGAAGCTCTCCACCACTGCCAGAGAGAGAACAGCACACAATACATAATTTACATCACATCACCAAGAATGCAAATAAACAACAACAAAAAAAAACTTTACATCTAGGGACGTAACAAGAAGAAAGAAGAATCAACCGAGAGTTCAGGGTGTACGTGACAGTGAGTTAGCCTTGCTGCTTGGAATACCTTGTCGTCTTCCAGAACTCCTCCATGGGACTCGAGACCAGTGTGACTCACAGGTGTTGCTCATAAACCGTCGCTCCACCAGCCTCGCTCTGCTCCCACTGTTCTCTCATGACAGTGTTTATGATCACAATTATTCAGTGCACAGGTTCTAATGAGCCTAGAAGGAGGTCAGACATGGCATGTGGTGTAGTTTCAATGGCTTAGGCCAATTCTATTAAGAATTCTGAATTCCAATTCTATTCTAATAATAAAAGATTATGATTTTCCTGGTATTGTAGCAGGAGGAGAAGTACTTTATGCAGATTACATTGTATTATTTGTTTCTGACCCTGGTAGGTCCATACCTTGTCTCCTAAGAATAATTGACGTTCAGGTTTTCGCTAAGTTTTCAGTTTATAGTGTGAATTGGTCTAAATCCAAAGCTCTTGCACTGACTGCATTTTGCCCTGCTTCAGCGTTTCACCCTGGCTAGTTCCAATGGGCAATAGCCATTTTATTTAGCCATTTTATTTCACCCAAATTTGAATGATTTAGTGAGGGCTAATTTTGACCCCTTAATGAAAACGATTTCCTGTGATATGGATTGATGGGTTCCACTCTATATGTTGATGGCTGGAAAAGTCAATGTAATTAAAATGAGTTGTACGCCCAAACTGAATTATTTATTACAGTCTCTCCCAATACAAATAGCCTACCACTTTCCTATTTTTAACAGTTTGACAGAATATGTAGAATATGACTTTTATTTGAAATGGTAAGCGACCTCGGATGCATTCTAATAAGTTAGAGGGACCTGTTGAGAAAGGTGGTCTAGGCCTGCCTAATGTTTTGTTTAATTATTATGCTTTCAATCTTAGACACCTGGCTGGTCACTTCCTCCTGAGCGAGCTCCCTTCTTGATTGAACAATCTGTCTTGCCTTCAATTTCACTAGTGCAGAGTCTGCAAAAAACATCCTATTATTCCACCAGTATGGTTAGAGATTTCCTGTCTGCTACCGTTACCTCAATGCTTCAGGTTTTTGTAAGATAGGGGTGACCGCTGCAGTTTTTCACTCTCGAGGAATAAAACCAGTACTAAGAAGTTGGGAAATGAGAAATTAAATGAGCAATGAAATTATAGAAGCAACATTCTTAAGTAAGGCAGTTGGGGCCTGGACAAGATGGCTGGAAAATGTGTTTGATGTCTTGATTAGCTCTGAGATATAAGCTGTATGGGAGGGTCAAAATTAATGACGGGCCAGGAGTGAGAACGTCTTTAGAAAGGATAGAAGAGGACATAGACAGCAAATTATTATATATTAGGGGTGTAACAGTACACAAAATGATGGTTGGGTACGTACTGTACCTCGGTATTGAAGTCGCGGTTTTATTTAAACATACATAAAATAATCAAGAGACATTACTGAAGGGTTGGTCAAAATCCCTTATCTCTTCAGTTATATATATATATATATATATATATATATATATATATATATATATATATATATATATATATATATATATATTTCTATATCCTTTTGAATGCTTTACATGTTGTATTAAATGTATTCTTTCATGCATATTTTCTCTAGAGAGCAATGCCATTTCTCTGCCTTTCTTCCTGAGGAGCTATGTTTTGGCTAACTGATAATGCAGAGCTCAAGCACTCTTCGGCCTTGGTGATGTTATTTGGTGGTGTTCTGTGTGTGTGCGTTTGACTTTCTACATAGGCACTTGGGACACAACGCTCAGCCGCATCGGCGCTCTCCTCTAACCTGCGATGTTAACGCTGACCTAAATCTAAGGATTGGCGACAGCTATCCTAACTAATGGCGATAGGCACCTTTTATCTGCTCACATGTGTGAAATTGTTTAGGGTTTTATGTTCTCTTAGCCAATCAGATGTATGATGATGCTATGCTTGCCCTTGCAAAATGGTATAATTGGTGTATTATTTTGTGTAAGGTAGAGTTGGCTTGCGACCTCCCTCGTGAGACTTTGCTCTACCGATGAAACTGCAAACTATTCTTCAGTAAATTTGTATCTTTTTGATTGAACCTCACGACTCCTGGTCTTCTTTCATCATATCTGGTCTCGGGTCTTATAACTGTTACCCCCCTAACATTACTAACAGGTTAAGTAAATAATGAATAGGCTAATATAGTGCATATCAAAATGCTTCTCTCTAGAGTTAATTTCTCTAGCGATCTAACATGCTGTCAACACTAAATGCCTGAGGTAAATGTAATGATATGTGAGATATTATTTTCAAGCTGTTTGATTGATATATTTCCACAGTTGAGAGATGTAAACAAATATACTGATTGTTTGTATCTTCTTTTTTTGCGCTTTTTACTGGTAGCAAGCAGCGTTGCATTGGTACACAATGGATACCAATCCATCCTTCTGGATGGAAGTGTGGATCGCCTGTGACTTAATGTATTTGTCGTGCAACTGCATGCACCGAACCTTGACATCCATACCTTACGATTCAGAACGAATACATGTACCGTAACAAGAAGTGTAGAAATTGAACAGGTCAGTGGACAACCAGAACCGGGACAATTTTTTACCAGCTCTGAAAGGCACTCATGTGCTTGTTTGTCACATCCTTACGGCTAAGTGACCGACTGGATTCAAGAGAAGATACTGTAAGTGGTGGATGCTCTGCCCAGGGATCTGTTACACCCTGGGTTAGAGACCTGCACGGGACATATTTTTCCATCTCACTGCCTCAAGATTCTGTCCTGCTCCCACAAAGATATATGTTATAATATCTTCTATCGCTTTCACCTGCAACATTCACATTTTGTCCCACTCCTGCCTACAAAAGCCCACAGGTAAAAGTACCTAAACTTTTTCAGTACATATGGTATTTTTTCCACATGCTCCTCCATTGAATAAAATAAAAAAGTCACAGAAAAGAAACAAAAATGTTTAATTTTATTTATTTAATTGAAACGGTCAACATGGACATGAACATGGAACTTTCCAGAACATATGTGACCCTGGACAACAAAACCAAAAACCAAAACCCAGTCTTATGGGTATTTTTTTTTCAAATTGAGATTTATTCATAATATGAAAGCTGAATAAATAAGATTTGTATTGATGTATGTTTTGTTAGGATAGGACAATATTTGGTTGAGATTCAACTATTTGAAAATCTGGAATCTGAGGGTGCAAAAAAAACGAAACATTGAGAAAATCGTCTTTAAAGGTTTCCATTTATGTTCGCAATTGTGCTGCATTCACTCACAAAAATAAATGTTTTATATATTTAAGGTAGGATTTTATATCTTTACGTAATATCCTAATGATTTTGGGCATAAAAGAAAAATGTATAATTTTGACCCATACAATGTATTGTTGGCTATTGACACAAATATACCCACGCGACTTATGACTGGTTTTGTGATCCAGGGTCATATATTTAGGCCCAGTCAGAAATAGTCTAATAAAATAATAAACCTCGATTGCTCGTGTAGATTTTTAAAGCCAAACAGAAAAGCATTTATAGAAAAGCATTCAGAGACTGTTTTGCCTTTAGCTGTTACAGAAGAGGCTCCCGTACCACCTCGTCTTCACCACCGGAGGGATCTGTCCCCGGAATATTAAAGGGCACCTATTATAGAATTTTGAAATTTACCTTTCATGTAGTGTGTAACATAGATCTAAGTGAACAAAAACATCCTGCAAAGTTTGAAATATGAAAGTGCACCGTATATAAAGTTATTGTCTTTCAAAAGTAAGAGTCGACTCGGAGTCATTTTTATGAATCGTTAGAAGACCGAAGCTTTTTCTCTGACTAGATGACGTCAACTTGTAAAGTTATTTGAATACGATACGCCCACTTATTGCACTCCAAGGCCAGGGAAAACATCAGGGCGACGAGACGCTGTGTTCTGAAGTGCGACTCAAGTGAAGTCAGCATTTGAAGACTAAGTGGCTACAATTCATACAACTATACCACAGAAGTATAGTCCGAGCCTTGTGCTTTGTTCGCGCCATTTTGAAGACGATTGCTTAACTTAAATGCAATCAAACTTGGATTCGCGAGCCGGCTGATATTGAAGGAAGGTTCATTTCTAAGTGTATTTGCATCAGCTTCATCCTCCGTATCACAACCTGTAAGTGTTATTAATAATTGTTGCTTTTATGTTTTATGTATCATGCTTAATAATTATTTTTTTTGTTGTGTAAGCACCGTTTAGCTTCTAGGTCTTCAATGACAATTGTATTGAGATATGTGAAGTGTTTGTCGTTGTTTTTGGAGTTGTCTTATAGAATAGAGTAATACCTCGTAGTAACATAACTGCATTTTTTTTTTTTTTTAAACGTTAGGCCTATGTTTATGCATCAGGCTAACGCAAACAAAGACTGATTGTGCTTTTACAATATGAACTCTGGGCTATGCTCGCTAACATAACATTAAATTCTTTATCTTATTTTTTTACTACAAACTACAAAGCAGTGGACTATAAACATTATTATAACACGATGTAATTGATAAAAGCATCATTGTACTCCGTGTTAAACAATAAGTATTATCTCTGTAAATACTGCTGGGTCATCTGACCAATCGCAGATTAGCGTCGCGCAAAGGAGGGGTTTGGAAAAATGAGTCGTTGAACGATTCATTTGGGAGTCGGTGAGCAAATCAGGTAAAAATAAATGCATATTATACGACAACTAAAGTGTTTTTTGTCATTGAATGCATGTAAAACTGTTGTTGGGGACTCCCAAAACAACATTAGGAACATTTTAAATGTCATAATAGGTGCCCTTTAATCATTACCAACTCCAATTCCCATAAGCCTCTTACCTGGGACTGATTGCGCACACACCTGCATCTCATCCACACACACACACACATAGACATGTATAGAAAGGCTAGATGGCTTACCGGCGCTGAGAGCCAATGGGACCCGACGACGTCACACGGCGGCCATCTTAGGACAGGACCGCTCGTCCAGTTATAACATTAAATGTCTATTGTGCATGTAGTGCTGAAATAACTATATTTTGCTCAATTTTCAACCGATTTTCAAACGGCTTGGTGTGTCATAAACGTCAGGGATGCGGCTATTTAACTGCATACTTGTGAAAAATTATAGCCACGGAGTTTATTAAACATCGGCATCCGCACAAATCATAGCCACGTTAATAAGGTTTGTAATAAACCAAACCGTTTGTAAATCCGTCAAGAATTCAGCAAGTTACGAGCATTTTAGTTGGCGTATGTCACTCACCTTCCGTCCACAGCAGCAGGGAGCAGCAGCGCAGTCTCCTGACCTAAGATGGCCCCCAAGTGACGACACAGCTGACTCCGCCTTGAGCCATCTAGCCTTTCTATACATGTCTATGCACACACACACCTGCATCTTCTTCTTCTTCTTCAGTGAATTTTATTGGCAGCTTGCAATCTTTGTGCATTACTGCCATCTACTGGACTGAGGTGTGATCACACTGGGACGTGAAAAATAATTTAACCCTTAACATCCCAGAGGATCAGAGCCCAAGCTTCAGCTGGCGCTGCGTGTTCAGCTCCTCCAGCTTCAACCTTAGCTCAACCTCCAGGAAAAAATATAATAAAATAAATAAATATTGGGCTAAATTCTTCTTGCTATGTGCTTCTTTTATAAACTCTATCACTGCTTTGGTTGTAGACTGTGTTCCAGGTAGACTCAACAGGTTGCTCAAAGTAACAGAGTTCTTTGTTACCCTCTTAAGTATTTCTCTCTCTTCAGAATACTGCCTACATATCAGAAGTACATGCTTCACGGTTTCTGTTTCCGTACAATATGGGCACATTCCTGTCTCATGTTTCCCTATTGTGTGTAAGCCGCTGTTCAGTCCTGTATGTTAACCTTAGCCTGGTGTGCCGGGTTTCCTCCTGTTGTGAGAGTGAGCTGATCTTTTTAGCTGTTACAGTCTGTTGAATACTATATAAATGCCTACATTTCCCCCCCATATCCCATTTATCTTGCCAGAGTTTATGAATACCATCTTTAATTATTGTTTTAAATTCTGATTTGCTGAGTGAAACCTGAACTTCTACTTGTTCTGCTTTAAGTGCTTCTTTTGCCAACTCATCTGCCTTCTCATTGCCCTCAATACCTGTGTGCGCTGGAACCCAAGTGAACTGTATGTTAGCTTCTGTTGAGTTATCCTGAAAATCATCTGATGAACTTCATCTAAAAGATCCTGTCTGCATGCAGATTTCCCAGTCTGAATGCTAGTTAGGGAGGACATACAATCGGAACAAATAACAGATTTACATGGCTTCACTTCTTCTACCCACTGTAGTGCCATTGTGATGGCTATCATGTCTGCAGAGAAGATTGAGAGGTGGTTTGAAGTTCTTTTTTTGTATTATGACATATTTAGGAATGTATACAGCTACCCCTGTTTTACCTGCTGGTTCTTTAGATACATCTGTAAATATTTGTACTGTATCATCATACATTACTTCTAGGTACTGCTGTATACTTTGATACAATCCTGTCTTGACTATATTTTTAGCTTCTAGATTAACTACAGGATAGCAGAAAAACCAAGGTGGAGTTGTGCTCAAGTTAACAGTTTTGCTGCAAGGTATAGTACTGATTCCCATGTCATCTGCCTCTTTATTGCTATTCCATCCAAAACTATATGCGACCATATTCCCAGCAATCTTCTAACACCAATTTTGTAGGATGTGTATTTTCATGCCCTTGTAGGTTTACCCAATATGCTAGAGAAAGTTTTAACCTCCTAAGATTTAAAGGCATCTCCCCTATAACTAGCAGTTAGTTAGGGGTAATTAGACATACTTTTCGGAATCTACGTTTTTAAACTGACTTAAAAAAAGTTATGAACAGTCTTAAAGAAAATAGTTCTATTTTATTGTAGCCAAGGAAAGTGTTGATTTGAGAGGCTAAATGGATCAAACATGTTTAACTCGCTGTCGGCTGCTTGGTCGTCATAAAAAAATAAAAATAAATAATAAAAAAATTAAATTAACTTAATAAAGAAATGAAAAGAAACATAACTAACCAAACGGACCTATTTTAATGGCTGCAAATATCTATTTTGCCCTAGGGCAGGCTACCGCTGTGTAATGAAAAAAAAAAAAAAAAAATAGGGCTCGGGTCGGACTCGGGCTGATAATTCTGATGAGCTGTCGGACACAGGCCGGGATTAGATTTGAGGCCCGTGCAGGGCTCTAGCTCTGTTAAGTCTTCGTCGTCGGTTAGGAACCTGGGTGTGCTCTTTGATACCAATCTTTCATTTGAAAGTCGCATGTTTAGTATCTGTTAAACCGCAATTTTCAATCTTAAAAATATATCTAAATTACGCCATATGCTCTCATTGACAAATGCAGAACAATTAATGAATGTGTTCATGACCTCAAGGCTAGATTATTGTAATGCTCTACTGGGTGGTTGCCCTGCACGCTTGACAAACAAACTACAGCTAGTTCAAAACGCAGCAGCTCGAGTTCTTACCAGAACCAGGAAGTATGACCATATTAGCCCCGTTCTGTCAACACTGCATTGCCTGCCTATTAAACATTGTATACATTTTTAAATATTGCTGATTACTTACAAAGCACTAAATAGTTTAGCTCCGCAGTACTTGTACTCTTAACGCATTATAGTCCTTCACGTCTATTGCGATCTCAAAATTCCGGCCAGTTAATAATACCTAGAATATCAAAATCGACTGCTGGCGGTAGATCATTTTCCTCTCAAGCACCAAAACTTTGGAACAGTCTTCCTACCATTGTCCGGGAAGCAGACACACTCTGTCAGTTCAAAGCTAGATTAAAGACACATCTCTTTGACCTAGCATTCACATAATGCATTATAGACTTCTATAACTCAATGTTAGGCTGCATTAGGTCAGCCGGAACTGGGAACACTTCCCTTAATTCCTGATGTACTCGTTACATCATAAGAAGAATGGCATCTACGCTAATTTTAGTGTCTTTGTTTATCCCAAGGTTTTCCCGCAGCCTGCCGGATCCAGGCCGTATCCAGATCTGACGAAGGACCTTCGCCTGGACCCGATGTTCCTAGTCTCTCCCTATGGAGGATCCCTTTACCATTTTACAGATAAAGCATTGTGGAAAATTTGCGTATCTACCCCGTAGTGATAAAATAAAATAAAATTCTGTATCAAATTTATAGGCAGGACAAGTAGTTTGTTTAGGCTTGGTTTGTAGGGAATTACAAACATCCGCACATATTCAAACGCACATAACTATAGAATTAATTCTTGATGCACACGTGAGCGCCAGAGAGTCTGTTTAGAGAGAACGGTGTCGTCTTAGCAGCCCCTAATTTAATAACATATTATTCTTTCGACTGTGAATTATTCTAAGTGAATCAATCAAAACTAACTTTAGCTGGAAAATAAAATTATTCAAGAACCGCTATAAAGCCAAAACAATCTGTTACCTTAAATTATCTGTTTATCTTTGTAAAGCGGCTTTGAAACAATCTACATTGTAAAAAACGCGCTATATAAATGAAGATGACTTGACTTGACTTGACTTATAGTGGTGAGGGTGGGAGGGCTGCTAGCAGTTTGAGCATGCTTACCGAGCAGTAATGCCATGTATATATCCTCCCGTCGAATAGGAGAAAGGTAGTGGTTGGAGCGATTTGACAGCTGACCGCGTCAGCTGATTGCAGCCTATGCCTACATGGCCTGTCTGAACTGACGCTGTGCTCGATGTGCTCGGATTATTTGTTAAATATAATAAATGATTGTGTGTCTGATCTGTCTCTCTCGCTACAAGATTAATGTGCCTCTGCTCCAGTATGAGACTGCAAAAACTGAATGCTCTCTGCGATGGTGCGCTGGAAGCTGGGATGCAGAGAACTTGACATATTAATTTGCTTTATCTCGGAAACTCCTGAAATCATCTTTAACACCACTGGAGGACATCATTGGGCCTGTATGCTCCTGGTCTGTCCAACTTGACCTTTAAATATCTTGCTATTTTTAAAGCTAACGGCACGTCGCTGTTCATGGTATCAGCCCACTCCCGTTCCGCAAAGTCTTGAAAAGAAGCCTTTATCACTGGCAAAAACATTAGGTTTTTTAATAAAAGCGTTATTCTTCTGCGTTTGAGTCCTCGCCTCATCTCCTCAACCCCAAACCGTAACAGGTTTTCCTCTGTGTTTTACTGATCAAACCCCAACTTATCAACTGACACTTTAATGGCATGGATCACAGCTTGTCTTTAATTATGATCAATGATTTTTAACTGATGTAGTTGGGAGTGAGGAATATTGCTATTTTGTAGAGCATGTAAATACCATTTGCTGACAAATTGTTCAGTGATATCAGTTCGTTCAGACATAGCACATAAGTCGATGCAATTTTAGTTAGAATGCAGTATCTTTGCGGACATCCGTGTGCCTCCCATTTTGTGCCACTTTGCTACAAAACCACCAACTGTGCACGCCCTGGATGAACAACATGGACATCGAATTTAAAGAGAGGCTGTGTGAAGAAGTCTGTCGCTAACTGCACCTCTACAATCTCTTGTTAAAACTATATAAAGACACCCAGATGTGCAATAATTCGTGGAGGGAAATTGCGTGTGTGGAAGTGTGCACGCCGATCTACTGCGCATGTCGGGAACACATCCACTGAACATACCCCAGCATACACTTTCAGTAGTATAAATACAAGTAGTCCACGTTCAGTTCTGAACTGAAGTAAAATCGAGGCTTTAGTCTTACGGACCACGGCAGAACTTGAGATACACTCAAAGCTTGGGTTTCGTCTTTGAATATCTTTAAAAAAAAAGTCACCAGGATTTTGGTAATATTCTTGTTGATGCACCCTTCTTTGTCATACTGTTTATTATCCAATATGATTGTTGTAATGTCATCATACTGTTGAGAAACAGAATCTAGCATTTCAAAAAAAGAATTCCATCTTGCTTCCACTGACTGTTTTAGAGACTTGCTCAGCTTGACTTCAGGCCAGAATGCTTGAAGTAGGTGACAAGGTTTTTTTCACATCTTTCAGAAGATGGCTAACTTCAAGTGTTTTAGCCATCACAGCATATGAGAATGCATGTGAAAGAATGACATAGAGTACGTGAGCAGTACAGTTCAGTCTTGTAAAGCAGTGTAGAGCTGCCACTATGTTCACTCTTCTGTCAGTGACGAAGACAAGTTTTTTTTTTGCCTGTGAATTACCTATTACAAAAACTCTGAGATTTCAAATAAGGGATCTCAGATGTTTTTGAAATGCCTTCATCGAACAGGGTTGCAAAGAGCACACTTGACACCAAGTCATAAATTGTATATGTAACGTATTGTGAAAGGAAGGTTTTCCTATAGATTTTGGTCCAGATGTCAGTTGTCAATGTGCAACCATATTGTATCGGTTATGTCATTAACCACAGCTCTTCTTAGTGTTTGGGCCCTTTTACTCAGATAGCTTGACAATGCGTTGGATGAGGCAACATTTGTCACAATCTCTGTTCCAATCTTGGCTGCTGTCAACGAGGACACTTTCAATAGATTTGCATAAATCACATACCATTGGTAGGTGAACTCATGAACCCGAATGTGATATCAACACGTTTTTTTAAAATGTAAGACTATCTATTTGCGGAAGTCCCGCGGATCATTTTATTCTCCCGCAACCCACACACGCATGTCTTACCGTCTGCTGTCCCCCACCACATCTTGTCCCCCATTCCATTCACCTGGCTTCTTTTCATCTTCCTTCATCCCACCCTAATACAGATAGGAGAGCTCATTTTAAATCTCATCAACCCTTACCAGAAGGTGTTTCTTGCAATTTTACCAGGGCCTTTACCAGGGCCATTAGTCTTGGCCCGTTTTAAGGGGAGTTTCCTTGGCAGATGTCTGCGCTTCGTAAGCGCGTAAGGTAATGTGGCTGATGTGAGCTCTGCTGTTCTTTTGAGCAAACTTGGTGTTTTCAGGTGGGTGGCATTTCGCATGACTGTGTTGGTGTGTGTCATCCACTGGTGCATAGCACTGCCTCTGGCAGTCATGAAGAATTAAAGAGAATGCTAGTTGTGTACTATAAGAAATGACAGACTGCCTCGACCCAAATTCCACTTCAAGAAAGATGGTTGAAAATTCTCATTTCCCAAAATGGCTTAAATTCATAAAGTCGACAGTTTCATTGTTTGTGCACCATTTGAGTGGATCACATCCTAAGCTAGTGTTTTCCAACCTTTTTTTTTTTTTTGCCACGGCACAATTTTGATAAGTAAAAAATCCCATGGATTTTTCCGTTCAATATAACGAAATTGCACACACATGCATTGTTTCAAATGGCATATAAATCTAGATATTAGGGTATATTAAAAGTAGTACTCAATTTTAATGTGAAAGTTTAAGTCAGGTAGGAACACAGTAAGTATGATTTTGTTGGTGATGATAAAACAACAAAAACCCTGTTAAACACTGTCATCAAAGTTTGTATTGTGGCTTTATATAGCTATGGTCAGACACTTGCACATGTCATTATAATAATTAACATCTTATGAAAATCAAGCTCAAATTGAGTAACAGGGTTTGTAACATATAGTTTGTCTGTCACTGGAACAGCCACATTTGAGGCAGTAAATGTTACGTGCACATTACGTTTTCAACAACGTATATGATATACAGTTTAATATGGGCGCTCAGTTTTCTTGTTGTTGAAATCTCATGATCAAAATCCAATGATACAAAAGATGAAGTGCTATGCACAAGATATTTAAAACACTATATTTTCTTCTAGACTAGACGGCACACACTAAGACTATTCTCCGCTCTTCAAATGAAAAAAAAGTTAGCCTTTATGGACATGTTTCTTGAGTTAATAAAACGCTGTACTTTCGCAAACATTAGTTCTTTATTTTCCCTTGCATTGCAAACAAGCAGAAATCTCTCCAAACTGTGCGTTCTGTGTACATTCTAAATGGAGGCAGGGTGGAGTTATGTGTTTTGATTGACAGTTTGAAGAGCCAATGGTTTAGTCACATCCTCTTTCAAATGTTTTTTATTGGTTAAGTATTTGTAAAATCCACATTCAGATGTAAAGGATGACCAATTGCATTCATTTTATAAAACAATGACAAGAGATTCAATGTTTCGGCCCAACAGCGCAAAGATATATTCTTATTTGTAGTGTTTATTTGTTATTATTTTTTTGGAATTTGATCATTTTCCACGGCACACCTGACAACCTTTCACGGCACTAGTGTGCTGCGGCTCAGTGGCTGGGAAACACTGTCCTAAGCAAATGGTCATCATTTCAAACTGCATTAAAGGTTCTTCTTCATCAAGGTCTTCGATGTCCTCTTCATTTCATATTACAAACAGTAACTACTATTGGGAAATATTACAATTTAAAATAATTTTCTATTTTAGTAAATTTACTAAATAGATCTTTCAGAAATCATTATAATATGATGATTTGCTGCTCAAGAAACATTTCTTACGATCATCAATGTTGAAAACAGTTTTTGCTGCTTAACAGGTTTGTGGAAACAATGAAACCATTCAAATATTTGTGGTAAGATTTTAAAAAAAGAGAGAAATTAATACTTTTATTAATCAAGGATGCATTCAATTGATCAAAAATGACAGTGAAGACATAATGTTACAAAATATTTCTACTTAATGGCCCTATTTTAACGATCTGAAACGCAAGTAGCAAACGCGAAACGCAATCAAACGCGAAACGCAAGTAACTTTGTGGGCGTATCTCGGGATAAATGACTCTTGCGCCCGACCCAAATCTAAAATGGGTTGGTCTGAAGTAGCTACATTACTCATAGGTGTGGTTTGGGCGTAACGTGCAATAAACCAATCAGAGCATCATCTCACATTCCCTTTAAGAGCAGGCGCGCTTGTTCCATGGCGGATTGCTATTATAACGGCGGATTTGCCAGGTGCACACCAGGAGCGGTTCACAGCCGAGGAGACCGACGTTCTCGTCAGGGCCGTAAAAGACAGAGAAGTGACATTGGGGATGATGGGAGAAACCCACCCAAATAAGCTTCGGTTAAACAGGCGTATAATAATTTGGGTAAATGTGTAAGGAGATTTATTTTTTTACATCTTCATGGACACAACAATGATTTCCCTCGTGTGCTAACATTTTTCCTTGTAATAATGTATGATTTGCAAAAATGAAAACTGCTGCGTTTGTGTAGATGAGAGAATCAAAGTGCATGCGCCCTTAAAATACCATAAATAACACGCGCAACGCGCCACTGACTTTAAACTAGGTTTTTCCTGGTCAGTGCCGGAATTGTTTTCTGAATCAGCAAAATAGCACCAGGGAACGTTTGCGCCGAAACACGCCGCCTCTTTTCGCTGCACCCTAAATGCAGCCTTGGTGAGCATAAGATACTTTTTTCAAAAACATAAAAAAAACATTTTTTTTTTTTTTTGATTTTAGCAAATTTTTCATTTTTTAATACCCAGTTAAAAAATTATTACGTGTTAAAGGAGAACTCCGGTCAATTTTAACATTGAGCTCAATTTTTAGTCAATTTTTAGTAAACTACAACACGCGTAATGCAGTCAGATTCACCGTGTTCACTCTGAAGGAATCACTCAACATGGCTGGGCACTTGTAATGACACATCAAGGATGAGGATAAAAGCAGGTTTAAAACTTGCCCCATTCAAGTCAATAAGGTGCACATTTTAAAAAGAGGATAACACGGTGTAGGCAACACCGATTTTTGTCGTTGTTCTCTGTATTGAAAGCACTCCAAATTTACAAAAAAATTGAGCTCAATGTTAAAATTGACTGGAGTTCTCCTTTAATAAAACTCAATTATTTGATAAATCTATGAAAAGAACTTACTTAACTAAATAAAAGCATATTCAAAAGCAATTCAGCTACCTAGCAGTGATTTTCTTTATATACACATGAGAACACTGAACAAAACATATAACTAAACTGTTTATTACATAATATCCACAAACAGAAATAGGCAAATAGTAAAACGAACATCCACCAATACAAAACAGATTTGATTAATTATATTCTATCTTCTAAATCAATTGAAAATGTTTTTTTAAAAAGTGATAATGATCTATTAACTATTTATACAAATAGACTATTTATAAAAATAATTTATACGGTCCTCATATTTGATTAGTTAAGTGGATTTCCACTAATGTTGAGTATAAAAGCCTTAAGATATTTCACTGTGTTCATGGTATTCCAGACTGTACGTAGTTGAAGCAGAGCTATTCAAGATTCTTTTGCTACCTGCTGGAATTCCCCTTGTGTCTGTTCTGCATTTCATTGACTTTTGCTTTGTTCTGTGACTACATTACCTTTGCTCTGTTTGTCTGTTTATCAGCTGTTACTGTTCTCATTTCCTAGATGCTTAAATTATGTTATGAATTACTTATTTTGTTTTCCCTTTTTGCACACTTGCACTTGGATTTTCATTTGCATGTTGTACAGAAATACTTAATCAGCTAAACGTATTACTGAATAAAGTCTCTCCATTTGCTTACTTACAAAATGAAATTCAAGTGCAATCATAAACAGTACACCATTTACATTATTGCCCACATATTTCCTGTTTGAGCTCCTTTACATATATGTGGTCCTTTCCATGAACAACCTCCATAATGGCCAACGCCTGCAACACAAACAATTATCACTTAGTACTGGCATTTACAGAGTATACATTTTTGTACTTTTGTCTGTAGTCCTAAAACCTATAAGAGAATTAGAATTTTCTGTAGTTTTAAAAATGTAAGTTAAGGGTCTTAACAAATTGCTACAAAGTACAAGTCAAAAATGTGCCTTATGTATTAAGAAACCTTGTGAATTTTGATTCCCAAAGTCTTAAGAATCAAATAATTAATTGTTTTTAGAATCAACTCATATAGATTGCTGCATCCAGGATAAGCACAAGTGAGTACAAAGTGAGAACCATACCGCTGATCCAAACTGTATGCTAACTCTCAATTGTATTGACGATAGTGGTCCAGACAGAATAATGTTCAGTTCCCATTTAGTCAGTCTCGTTCGATGTTCGTCGATACTGACGTAACGGTGTCTCGCCAATCACCTCCAGGTGGTAAATAAGCAAGCGATATGCATGCCTAGTCACACCCACCCAGACATACGGGTATAAATATGCCCGGAAGTAGACACTTCATTCACATTCAGAGTTGCTTCGGAGCCGAGTGGTTATGACAACAATTGTTCATTCCAATCAGCAAAAGAGCATTTCTTCAGAGAAAGAGCAAACAGCAATTTGAATTGCTAAAAAGGAGTTAATCTCCAAAAACAGCTATTTTAATTGATTTGAAAGCAGTTCGTTTCGGGAGATTTCACTGTTGTCGTAAGTAAAGCAAGCGCACGGAGAACAGCATAAATAGAAATTGGCAATTAGATTACTATTCTCATCATTCAATTTCTTGTCGCTTCACCCTGTGAAGAAAATACCACTGAAAACAATGGGTTCTCCAGTTCTGTCGTGTTCCAAGAACAGACCAAAGTTAAGTTGTTACCCATGCTGGTCCCAGCATACAAAACATACCTTTTGCTGGAGACCGGCAATGCTGGATTTTTCAGCAGGAGTAGCTCTCAAATATTATTCAATTAAAATATGGTGCATCAGGATGCAAAGCACTAGGTTTAACTTCAATGACAATTGATGAGAGCCGATGCTATTTAACAAAACTGATGGAGCTATAATTGGAGCTTCTCCGTTAGCTCTTTTGGCGCTCCAGTCACTGTATGCTTTCACTGTATACACAAGATAACATTCTGCTATATATCTGCTTTTTTTTCCACAAGAGAAAGTCATACAGGTTTGGAATCACGTAAGGGCCAGTCAGTTTTGGAGGAGCTTGTACCTTTTGAAGGGAACTGATGCCTGTGGACTTCCTGTCCAGAACGATGTAGAGTCTGCCCATCTTCATATACATAGATGCAATATTTAGAGAGTGTGCTGGGTAAAGGACACTACAGATAAAATGCAGACAATATAAATGTTAGTATACGCATATCAATGTTTAAACTCAATTTATGCATTATAAACATACATATTTACCTTCACATTTATTATATTTGTGTGTGTGTTCTTACGTGTATGACTTCATGACTTTTTCGCCATAGCGAACTGCTCCATCGTAATTCTCCATGTAGAGACAGATGCCCATGGCCTGGTACATCATATGAAGGATGTAGACATTGGAGTCATCAAACACGGTACTCATCTTATCAATGCTGAGCTCACACATCTCCAACAACTCAGCCGGGCGTGAACGACAGTCAAGATTCAATAAATGTTTGACTTAACCTTTTAAGTTATTTAATGACATTTGACTAAACATAAAAACACTATTCAAAAACAACAACAGTAAGTTGTTCTGGGTGGTTTCTATGACATTGCAAGGCTGATCTAGGTGTCTATGATATTTTAAAGGGCTCATGACAGACCAAATTGTCCTTAATCTTTTGACATATAAGAGGTCTTTGTACCAATTAAACATTCTGTAAGTTTTATAGCTTAAAACATTCTACTCATTATAAAAAAGCATGTTTTAATAAAGCTCAAAAAATGGACCATTTGGATGTTGTGGAATCTGTGTCATCTTCGTCACACGGGCAAATTAATTTGTACATGACTGCCTCCAAAGCAAGACATTGCCAAATAGTTTTACATCATGGGCGCCGGCCACTGGCGTTCAGTCAATGAACAGCTGAATCCTCTCTACGTGAGTTTAACGTTAAAAGCAAAAAAAAAAAAAAACATTAACAGTTTTTTTGCGTCTCTGTACAGGCTTTAGAAGGGCCCAGTGTCAGGAACATGATGGTTTATTTGGCGGTCCAGGTCAAGTCGGGGGATTATATCTCTGTTTGGAGCATTTTAATGCAGATTGTTTTATAAACGAGGCCCAGTGTAATGAAAAGTTATTAGACTAAGACTGATTCTTAGTCAAGACTAACAATCTTGACTAAGATTGTTAGTCAATCTTAACAGTCTTTTTTCTGAAAAGCCTTAAAAAAATCCCTTAAAAATAGTCAGAATGAGGTTTGAAAAAATTACTTTCCTGCATTATTTTTATTTTTTTTAGCAAAAAACTTTAACATAAGTGAACCTTAAGTAACATTAAAATAATAAAATGTCATGATATTTTTTCCTGTTTCATGTTCTGTCCGATAAAAATCTTAAGTTTGTTTACTTGAAAAAGCAACATAATTTGAGACAAAAGTTTAAATAAATGTTTAATTCCCTAATTAAGCACTAGTTAATAGTGATGCTTGACTTAGCAAACATTATTAAATCACAACTTATTTAAAACATACACTGAAAAATAATATTTTGAATAACTGACAGTATTATGAATCAAACAATCAAGTAACACTGTAGTTATGCAAACAATTTGGCACAATATTAGCAAAAGGGTCAAAAAAGGATATTTTTCTCATGTTTGGCCCTGCGGAAGTCTTCCATTGTATTCCGGGCATAACGCACCATATCCCTGGTATCCTTTTGACTGATCTTATCCCTCAGCTTTCGCACCTTCATCTTCACCTTATCCTATACAGACCCACAAGAGCAAAATGATATGATCAACAATATTATATTATAATAATACATTGTAATACCATATAATGTCATTTAGTAAAATCTCTCTCTTGTACATGAGATGGATACAGATTTTAACCTTCAGGTAGATGGTTTAAGAGTCAAACTGTTTCAAACACTTCTAAATCCCAAAAAATCTTTTTAAATGGTAGTTTATAGTTTACATTGTATTGCTTAATTATGTTGTGCTATGAGGTTTATATGTGTTAAAGGGGTGGTTGATTGCGATTTCACTTTTTTCATTTTAAATAGTGTGTAATATTGCTGTTGGTGCATTAACAGTATCTGCAAAGTTGCTGCGCTGAAAGTTCAACATAAGCAGAGATATCGTCTTTTAAAAATCAGGAAGTTTAATGCCTACAAAACCGACTCGAATGGGACTACAACGAGATACTCCCCGGGTTTTATACGTAACTAACCCATACATTTACATCAACCCTCCCTCCGGAATACACAAAAAAAGGGGCATGGCCATATTTCTGCGGCTTTGTGGAAGAGGAAGAGTTATAGTGGAGAGCTGTAGCCATGCCGTCTAAAGTGTGTTATTTTCACGCAGCTGTCAGGTCTTCTGTGTTCGGGCTTCCTACGGACGCTGTAGTTCGTCAACAATGGCTAAAATTTCTGTTTGATTATGTTCCTGAAAATTACAATCGCAATTTAGCTCTCTGTGCTGTGCATTTTACGGAAGACAGCTTCCAGAATCTCCATGAATTCAATGTCGGATTAAACAAGAAACTGTTACTAAAACATGAAGCAGTTCCAACTTTAAAACCAGAGGCAGCAGTTGTTGGGCCACAACCCTGCAAGTAAGACTTAATAATTTTAAATGTATTTGCATGTATAATTTCAGACGTAATGTTTTAGTTTTATCAAGGACGTAAACAAATGCCAGCGCTGGCGTTAGTAGCCACTTAGTTATGCTATTTCGTGTGTCTATGACAAACGTGTACAAACATTTTGGACCTGAATTTGTAATTATGTACTAATTTTGTAAATGTGTTTTCCATGTATACTTTATGACGTAATTTTTCGATTTGATCAAGAACGTAAACCAATGCGAACGCTAGTTTGTTTATAGTAGCCACTAGCCAGTTAGTTCGATGCTATTTTGTGTGTATAAGACACGTGTACCGGTATACAGTTAAAAAAAAATATATGTAATCGCAAAAGCAAACTTCAGCTGTGGTATAACTCAGTCATTTATTCAGTTATATTAAATGTTTAATCAGGAGAAAACCGTATCTCAAAAGCTAACAAGCAGCAGTGGCATTTTCAAGTAACAGCGTATCGAAATTATTATATAATAGAATAGAATAATAATAATAAAAAAATGTACCATTCAGAAACGTTTTGTTAGACCCGTGTTTGGGGAGGTTCTGCTTGACTCTCTTCATTGCCGCTTTCTGGGTCTGATTCTGGCTCAAACTGATACGGCAGTATTGACACCATTATTTAAATTTGACCAGAGCACATGCAACTTTCTCCCGTAAAGGTAATGGGCGTGAAGTTTCCAGACAACGTGCACTACGCAGTTTAGCCAATTACAACACACCGGCCCAACTAACCAATCTGAGCCCATTGCCTGTTTCTGAGGGAGTGGTTTCATAGAATCAGGAAGTCAACCGGTCGTTCAAATGACAGAGGAGAAAGCGGCTTACAATAAAGGTGAAATTTATGAAAAATAAGGCTTAAAAAAAAAAAAAAAAAAACTAAGACATGTTATATTGCACCCCATAACCCCAATCATGCAAAGAAAAAAAGCAGTAAACCACCCCTTTAATTTTGTATAATGTGTAATTGGGTCCAAAACAAATTTCCCTAAACGGGTAAATAAAGTGCATTCCATCCATCCCACTGTACACACCATGGATTTGGTTGTGCACTCTTTGCAGTCACAGCTGAAGTAGTAGACGTCTCGGAGTTTCTCGATCCTGTCCTCTGTAGGGTACAGCAGGTCTATGTAGCTTGTGTATATCTACAAACACAGAGGAAACATACAAAACTCAACGATAAGGATACCTGCAGAGTGTTAGACTTCAGGATCATGACAGATTCTATTTTAACTGCAATCAACTTTGCTGCTGTCTTTTAATTTCGTTTGGTATTTGTTTTATTTTGTGATTAAATTCTTTGAATGTTCACCGGTTTCCGCTTCCTTCTTCCCACAACATCTAACCTCGTTACAGTGTATTTGTCAGGTTTTGTGTCATCTGAGGCCAAAGTTTGATTTTGATATTAGAGAATATGTTTTTGGGTAAAATATTTGAGATTGACATGTGGTTCACTTTAATATTCAGTAACATTATTAATCTGACTGCACTGACACTGTTAGATGAGAACAAAACTGCTGAGCTGAGCTGGATGATGACGCCACTGTTTTCTGCAGAGCTGTTTTATAGCTGATTCGGCTGATGCTTTTGCAACATCGACACTGTCCGTGAAATTAATTAAAACAACATTGACTCAAAGTAAATAACAACAACTTTTGTCGAGCTGCTTTAAAGATGTATTGAACTCATTTCATAATTGATGAACTTTAAACAGAACTAAAACAACACTGAACTGACTTCAGCTGAATAATGACACTATTGTATTTTTCAGAGATGCTTTACAGCAGAATTATTTTTGCATCTAATCATTTTTCTGTTTATCACTGTAAAGCTGCTTTGACACTATCTGTATTGTATAAAGCAATACATAAACAAATGTGACTTGACATTGTATTTTTGTACAAATGTGTGTGTAGTTATGAGTTTGTTTATACAGTAGTTGTGAGAAAATGGTGACTTGTTTCATAAATTGTGTGTTTTAACAATCGTGAAAAACTGTAACTTTACTCCATTGATCTAGGACTAGGTGGTCACCTGTGTAAAAATATTGTATTGAGGGGCTCAAATACAGGTTGATTTTCGATTGACGTCTTTGTTGAAGTTTAATTTTTTGAAGATGTAATATTATTTTATATAGTAGAAGTGTTTGGGAGAGTTTAATGAGCAGTTCTCAACATTATTGACTATATATATATTGATTAATTGAAACAAGTTGTTTCTAGATGTGTTTTAAAAACATTGTTTATTTTGCATCATATTTTTGTCAACAGTATGTTTTAATTGAAATAGACCAATTATCACAATAATGTGACTTTTTGCTTCATCTTTGTAATGGTTGACAATTTAGAGACATTCTTTCAGTAATTGTGTGACTAGATTTAAGGTCCTTGCACACTGAGTCCGAAATTTTCGTATGCGTTTTTTCAAATTTGTGATTCAGTGGCTCTGAATTGTCAAAACACTATTCAAAATGCCTGCTACGTATGCGAAAAACACAGAAAATCGAACCCGATCCAAAAAAATGTATGACGGATGACAGTTTCGGAGGCAGTGTGTAAGCGTGATTGAAATAACATGAGGTCGTATTTATTTTTTCCAGTATTATTTGTCCAGAATTTCAGACTCAGTGTGCAAGGGCCTTCACACTGATAAGATGGCAACGACATACTGACCTCTTGCCCTGGACTGATCTCCTGCACAGCCCGTACTTCAGCGTTGACGCCTTTGTATGTGATTATGACATTGGGACAGCAGCTGTGATTCATGAGCGCAATGCTAAGAGAGGAACAGAAACACAATACAGGAATGTGAGAGACAAAAAGTGGATAAAAGTAGTGTAACAAAGAACCTCAGAGAGCTTAGAGAAGATTGTATGAAGACAGAAATGGGGAAAATGAGAGGTTGTAAAAGAGTCTGACAATGTCCCCAGTCAGACCTTCTGGGATGTATTACTCTAAGTAGACTCTAAAAATGCTGGATTATGTTTTCAACCTAATCGCTGAATTGAGACTGTTGGGTAAGGAAGCTGGATTGATTTGATCCTATTTAGGTTTATAATCACTCATAATCAGTAACCTAACAGTGCTGGGTTGGGAATGCGGACGTGAAAGAGAGCAAGCACATCACGCAAGTTCCAGCGGATCCCTACAACGGGTTCTCAACTCTGGCCCTTGACCTGTCTATAACGTTCTGGTAAAGACCTAGTTTAGTTTGTTCAGGTGTGTTCGATTAGGGTTGGAACTGAACTCTGCATGAGAGTGGACCTTGAGGGCCAAAGTTGAGAACACCTGCTTTACAACTTTGCCTATCCATGTTCCTGGTGCTCATGACAGGAATATGTGGAAAACACGCAACCTTTCAAAGTATAGTCGACACATGTACACTAGAAGGTTTCATCCTTGTCCAGTATCTGCGCTATTTCTCTACAGAACTTCTGAAAATGTCTTTGTACTTGTTTAAACTTGCTCAAATCTCTAAACTCACAAGCGCTTATCAACATGGGTTGTTATTGGATCTCCAGAAGTTTGATGCTATTCTGTCTCAGTGCTGCCAACTTGTAGACAACTAATTAGTGGCAAAAAAAAAAAAATGTTTGCAGGAGCACACAGAATATACAGGCTGCATGCAAACTATGCTGGTAATGATATCTACGTCACACGCACTGTGTGTGAGTAAATATTTAATTTTATAAATCAACTCATTTTAGAACACTACAGTTATTTTTGATTTGTTTGATCTTTCACTCACCTCAACTTCATGAAGCATGGCCACTTCAAATTACATTTCATTAACTGACAGGGAGCCAGTTCTTATTTTGCTCTTTGCAAAAACATAAAGCCTTGTGAGAAGAGCACATTGTCAGAGAGATTGTGTATGTGTTTACTTGTGCTTACTCTGGGAAAATAGCTAAACCCAAGTTTGAGAGCTCCTCGTCCTCCACAGTAAAGCCGTTACAGTGAACCTGTGTGAAGGAGACACAACATATCTTTTACTTTACAGTTTTTCTCAGTCGCTTTGGTGCATTTCTCACATCACTATTTACATTTGCACAACAGTTAATGCAGTTCTCAAAACAATTAGAACAAACTGCAAAACCTAGTTGATAACCTGCAAAAGTGTGTCACTTGCTCAAAATGGATAGCTCATTCCTCAAAAGCAAGTATTCATGTCAATGAAAGTGTCAGTGTCATCAAGATGAAAAGTCTTGACACCATTGCTTATGAACAAGATAGTCAAATGGCTTTGTCATGTTTTCATTATGACAGTTTACTCTGTAAATGTTTTCCAATGCAAAAAAGTCAGATATTGGTGACACTACCTGAAAATGCTCAAGACGGCACTGTAAACTATTTGCACAGCCATTTAAAAAATACAGTAAAGTTACACATTACTGTATTTAGTGAGGTAACTGAGTACAAGACACTGAATGTTTCACATTTTTACTGCATATGCTCTTTGCAATTCTAATTTGTTCACAGCATTGTGCAAAAGAAAATATACACCCTTATTTACAACAAACATAAACTCCCTTTGGGTAGAGCTGTGCACAACTGTAAACAATATTGCAGAACATATTGGAACTGAACATACAACATACACAGTACTGTAATCATTCATGCACATCCAGACGTTCCTCTCTGTCTGGCCACATAATTTCATCTACATCACAGCAAATATCATCTCTTGCAATGCAATCCAAAACAACAACATGCTTGCTCAGATGGTCTCCAGTTAGACCCCTCTCATTCTCAGGGATTATGTCCCTGTAAAGAGTGTCTAACAAAGTCAGCAGATGTTGTGTGTTGTATGGAGCAAGACTGGGGATATGCCATATACACACCTGTTCTCCCGACGAAATGTTTGAATAATTGAATTTACAGTGGTTCTCCAAACATTTGGCTGCACCCTTCGACCAGCCTCAGCCGTTGTGAGGCCGTGATTGACAACATGATCCACAATTGTAGCCCTGATTTTATCAGGGATCCGCCTATGTACTTGGCCTCTTCTTCCCCTTCCCCTTCCCCGTCCTGCACCCTCACCCTCACCCTCACCCCTCTTCCACGAGGCTGGCCTTCCATTTCTGTGTCACATATTGTAGAAATGGTACTATGTCCTGCTTGGTTCATATATGCTTGTAAAGTGGGGGTTCATGGGATTCAGCTCTGAAAGTGATTTTAGAGAAGTGGCTTATCATTTGGTTGCAACTACTGTAGTAATGCTTCACACACCCCTTCGCATCAATGAAAGTTGAGATTCACCTAAGATAAATCGTTCAATTTAGGAGACATTTTCAGGAAAAAAAAAGATTAAATGTTTTTTTGTAAAATTAGCTTGACAGATTTTGACAACTAGTTCAACATTTTTGTATGTAATGACTCAAGCAATGAAAGGAGGACTATTAGTTTTATATGGAATGACTATTCAGCATTCACAAGTATAGTTAATTTTGACTGACATGACATAAGCAAATGATAATGTTATAAAACACCAGAGAGTTGTATGAAAGCAATTGATGCATGTCCAAAAGCATTTGCAATCTGTTGGAAGGAATGAGAAACTGCTACTATGAAGTGCACAAATGACTAAATGTTGTGGAGGTTGAACTAACTGTTGTGCAAATGTAAATAGTGATGTGAGAAATGCACCAAAGCGACTGAGAAAAACTGTAATTGAACAATTTAGGGGTAGATTAATTGACCCTTTGCGGAGACCCCTTTTGGTTACTGTTGCTACATATCTTACAGAATATCCCAATAAATTAATTTAGTCAGATTTTTTTGTAAAAAAAAAAAAAAAATCATAAAGTGCCAATAATATAATAGATTGTTGATAGATAGATAGATAGATAGATAGATAGATAGATAGATAGATAGATAGATAGATAGATAGATAGATAGATAGATAGATAGATCGAACTGGCCTTCCACTATCCAACAATAATTGTAGTTTTTAGATCCTTGCCACAGTTGACTTTGTCTTGCACATTATGGACTACCGTATGTATTATTACATATGTATTAACAATTAAGGCATAATTTCCAATTCACTTTTCAGTAAAACAGTTTAGAGTTATAAATGAATACAGTACCGCACTTCAAGCACTAAAGCAAGGAGCTTATTTTTAGTGCTTATTCTTTGACAGCTCAAAATGCATGGTTCTCTTTTCATTGCCTGAGAGTCCTCACAGACCTCCTGCTCCCAATTTCAAAAACTCATCAAATCTACACAAATCACCAATTTTGGATTAAAAACGTTAATTGTTGCCAAAAGGTTTTCATCTCTTTGGTAGATTATTGGGTCTTTATTGCCCAGTAATTTATTTATTTAGGTATTTTCATTTATTAGCTGGGAAGGACAGAGCAAACAGTCAACTGTCACACTTCTTTTACAGTGAGTTTACCTGTGAGAAAAGTGTGAGCAGGGCCTGATGATCAGGGAAGTCCATGTGTTTGGAGTAGAAGTGATGAAGGCCAGCTATATGTGCTTCAGTCATCTCCCTTTTCTCATTATCCAAATCCTCCATGTCTGTGAGAGGATGAAGATATAACATTATATAGCAGCTGTATACATGCTTAAAGTCAACACAAAAATGGCATGTCAACATTTCTCATTCCACACATATTAATATTGTACATTGGGAGACAATAGAGCTGTGAAATACATAACTATATATTTGAAGAAAGGAAAAAAAATGGCACAACTAAAAAATTTACAAAATCATATATGAGTATGCACTGTCCTTTGGATAATGAGAAAAGGGACAGCAGCCATATCACTCTGTAGCCCAAGACTGGTCGACCACTGAAGCTACTGTAAGCAGGGTTGAGGAACTGGATGGGAGACCTCCTGAGAAAACCAGGTTGCTACTGGAAGAGGTGTTAGTGAGGCCAGCAGGGGGCGCTCACCCTGTGGTCTGTGTGGGTCCTAACGCCCCAGTATAGTGATGGGGACACTATACTGTCAAAGAGCACCGTCCTTCAGATGAGACCATAGACAGTAAAAAAAGATGGGCGACGCCCCTTCGCTCTCTTCCATTGGTGAGAACTGAAGCCGCCACTGTCCTGATTTGGCGCTGACATCTTGGGACTTGAGTCTGCGCTGTAGCGATCTCGGGACCAGACCTGCGCAGTAGTGAGCAGGAAGTAAAGCCGCAAGATCAACGCCTCACACTCACTCTCACAGAATGCACTCTCCCTGCACTTTTCAAGTGGCCTATGTCTGCACCGTTCCTCCGTTCTGCTCCAATTTTGATGTCTGTTGATTGCAGTACGACAAGAGGCTTGTTAAAATAAAGTAATTACTATCTCGTCAGTCCTCCGAAGATCCCGAATAAAAGTTTGTTGGTGCTTCAGTGACTACGCTCAGAGAACCTGTCAATCACAGCTGTCAATCATGACGTTACACCACCGTTTTTATAGTATCACTGTCACGATCCCCACTCAAGGAAACAAGGGTAGATCCAAGTGCAGTAAATGTGTCTTTATTTGAGGGAAATCCGTTACTCACAATCCAGTCCAGGCAGAGGTCATAACCAGGGTAGCAATCAAACAAACAGACAGAAACAAAACAACGGGCAGAAACAGAACTCAGAAGTGGCGTGATAATTACAAGGACTCCGTGACACATACTAAAACAGACAGGGTATATATACACAGGGAATAGACAATGATAATGGGGAAATGGCTGAGTGCAATGATCAGTGATAAGGAACCAGCCGAGTGCAATGAGAAGACAAGGATCGTGGGAAATGTAGTTCAATAGTGTGATGGACACCGTGGGGAAGGAGGACATCTAGTGGTGACCCAAGGAACATAAACCAGACACTGTGACATAACCCCCCCTCTACGGAGCGGCTACCAGACGCTCCAAGACGTGACCAACAAACAAGAGTCCAGGCGGAAGGTGGAAAGGTGGAGGATCAGGGGGTGGGATGGGGGGCCAGGTCCATGGAGGAGAACAGGAGCAAGGGGGAACGGATTAAGCGGCGGCCAGGGCAAAACAGACAGTCCATCGGGCGGCCAGAGCGAAGCAGACAGTCCATCGGGCGGCCAGGGCGAAGCAGACAGTCCATCGGGCGGCCAGGGCGGTGATGACCCCTCGGGCGACGACCAGGATGAAGACGACCCTTTGGATGGCCACGGCGGTGAAGGCTCCTCGGACGGCCACGGCGGAGACGACCAGGGTGAAGACGACCACTCGGGCGGCCACGGCGGAGACGACCAGGGTGAAGACGACCACTCGGGCGGCCATGGCGGTGAAGACCAAGGCGGGACAGGGATCGACTCTGGCTCAGGAACAGTCACAGACACCAGCGGCTCAGGAACTGCAACAGACACCAGCGGCTCAGGAACTGCAACAGACACCACCGGCTCAGGAACTGCAACAGACACCGCCGGCTCAGGAACTGCAACAGACGCCACCGGCTCAGGAACTGCAACAGACGCCACCGGCTCAGGAACTGCAACAGACGCCACCGGCTCAGGAACTGCAACAGACGCCACCGGCTCAGGAACTGCAACAGACGCCACCGGCTCCTCAGGAACAGCAACAGACGCCACCGGCTCCTCAGGAACAGCAACAGACACCACCGGCTCCTCAGGAACAGCAACAGACACCACCGGCTCCTCAGGAACAGCAACAGACACCACCGGCTCCTCAGGAACAGCAACAGACACCACCGGCTCCTCAGGAACAGCAACAGACACCACCGGCTCCTCAGGAACAGCAACAGACACCACCGGCTCCTCAGGAACAGCAACAGACACCACCGGCTCCTCAGGAACAGCAACAGACACCACCGGCTCCTCAGGAACAGCAACAGACACCACCGGTTCAGGAACTGCAACAGACACCACCGACTCAGGAACTGCAACAGACACCACCGGCTCAGGAACAGCCTCTGGCTGGGCGGAACTCAAGTGCTTCCCCCAAGCGTGCAGAACCGCCAATGAGTAAAACCCAAAGACAGCTCTCCTGGCCATGGCAGGACTGATGGTGGGCTGTTCGGGGACGGCCTCCGGGACGACAGCGGGCTGTTCCGGCACGGCAGGCGTGACGCGAAGCTCAGGCTCGGCAGGCGTGACGCGAGAAGTTTCTGGCTGGGCGGAACTCATGTGCTTCCTCTGTGCGTGCAGTACAACCACCACATAAAAAAGGAAGACAGCCCTCCTTGCCGTGGCAGGACTAATGGTGTACAGCCCCGGGGCGACCTCCGGGACGACAGCGGGCTGTTCGGGGACGGCCTCCGGGACGACAGCGGGCTGCTCGGAGGGGACGACCTCCGGGACGACAGCGGGCTGCTCGGAGGGGACGGCCTCCGGGACGACAGCGGGCTGCTCGGAGGGGACGGCCTCAGGGACGACAGCGGGCTGCTCGGAGGGGACGGCCTCCGGGACGACAGCGGGCTGCTCGGAGGGGACGGCCTCCGGGACGACAGCGGGCTGCTCGGAGGGGACGGCCTCCGGGACGACAGTGGGCTGCTCGGAGGGGACGGCCTCCGGGAAGACAGCGGGCTGCTCGGAGGGGACGGCCTCCGGGACGACAGCGGGCTGCTCGGAGGGGACGGCCTCCGAGTCCTTGGGGAGGCTGAAGGTCTTCCTCCTCCTCCGCTGTTTCTGGCGGAAATGTTCAGGCTCTGGACTGGACGGGCACCACGGCGAACAGTTCTCTGGGCTGGGCTGAATCAGCGGCGGATGGAACTCTGGGCTGGACCTTACCAACCCAGGGCCGAAGAGGGGCCAGAGTGGAGAACGGTGTCTTGATTCCTCTCGACCACCTCCACTGCGGCCTCCACGGGTCCCGCGAAATTTGACTAATCGGGTCCCCTCAAAAAACTCTCTTCTCTCCCGCTCAGTGGCTGGGGAAGAGACATTGAAAGACATACCGCTGGATCTAGTGTTGACGGAGTCCTTCTGTCACGATCCCCACTCAAGGAAACAAGGGTAGATCCAAGTGCAGTAAATGTGTCTTTATTTGAGGGAAATCCGTTACTCACAATCCAGTCCAGGCAGAGGTCATAACCAGGGTAGCAATCAAACAAACAGACAGAAACAAAACAACGGGCAGAAACAGAACTCAGAAGTGGCGTGATAATTACAAGGACTCCGTGACACATACTAAAACAGACAGGGTATATATACACAGGGAATAGACAATGATAATGGGGAAATGGCTGAGTGCAATGATCAGTGATAAGGAACCAGCCGAGTGCAATGAGAAGACAAGGATCGTGGGAAATGTAGTTCAATAGTGTGATGGACACCGTGGGGAAGGAGGACATCTAGTGGTGACCCAAGGAACATAAACCAGACACTGTGACAATCACGTAACTTATTTTAAAAACAGAGACTTGAACTTATATCAGCGTGATATAAATGACAGCAAATGACAGAAACCACCTTTGAAAAAAAGATATTTGAAGTGTAATTTAATTGTTTAGTTGGTCTCACGTCCCGTTGAATAACATGGGGAGGTGGGGTTTATTACCTATACTAGGACCAGCCACCGGGGGGCGATAGAGACGTTTTGGCTTCACTTTTCAGGGCTTGTACGGCATACTTGGATGAGATGTTAAACCAAGGTCCTGACTCTCAGTGGTCATTAAAAGTCCCAGGATGTCCCTCGAAAAAGAGTAGGGGTTTAACCCCGGCATCCTGGCCAAATTTGCCCCTTGGCCACTGTCCATTATGGACTCCTAATCAACCCCAAATACAGATGTGTGTAAGCTGGTGTGTGGTGGGTGTTCTGCTGCAATATGGCTGCTGTCGCATCATCCAGGTGGATGCTGCACATTGGTGGTGTTTAAGGATTCCCCCTTCCATATGTGAAGCACTTTTAGTACCCAAAAAAGCGCTATATAAATGTAACAAATTATTATTATTATTAAAAACTGCTTAATGAAAACTGTCTAACCTAAAACAGAGATATTCATATTCACATATTATATTTTTAGATATAAATATTCACCTTATTTACTCTGAAACACTACAATATAAACAGACTCAGTTTTTGTTGGCTCAAATATTGTTTAACCAGTTGCTCGCATACTGAAAAAAATGTAGTCAGAACTAAAAAAGTCTATCAAAAAAGTATCTTTAATTATACTTTTTGCCTGTGAAAAAGGTGGGCAAAGTATATTAAAAACAGATAAAAAATTGTTTTACTTCCAACACCACAGCAGGGGTGCCACTCATATGTATTGTGTGACAACAATATAGCATACTACGATACAATATAGCAAAACATTCATAATGCCTATGCACAGTATTCAGTAAGTTAGTAATCCATTTCGAACCTAGCCTCTCTGTCAGATGTGTCTAATGTTTTTCTGGTACTTACGGGCTTCCATATCCTTCAATAAGAGTAGTTTTTCTGATGGGCTTCTCTCTTTCTGGTCTCTCTGCATCAGTAAAATACACGTCAAAAACTCATTGATTCTGTATCTATAAGAGGAGTAAGACAATCTTGCTTGTATCTAACCAGCCTGGAGATGATTCTGGCCACCAGTCGCACCGTCTCCGAGGGGCACCAGCTCTCTCCAAACGTGCACATGGCATTACACTCCAGCTTGTGCATGGGCCAGTTCTTCTTCTGTCAAATATACACAAAACTGACACATGAAACACTCTCTCACGCAAACACACACGAAACACTGCATGAATGTCTATAGTGCTGGGGTGTCCAAACTTGAATATCAGGATGTGTTTATAAATATTCTGTTTATTTTTATTTAATGAAATAATTAAAGTAATATTAAATAAATGCATAAACTAAATAATATAAATAATATGAATGAACTAATTAAAAGGATTTGTGTGAACAATCACAAACAGTAGCTTGGTTCAAATCCAAATTACAAATTGGTGTGATTGTGGCAAACAACTGTATAAATAAAATTCAGAGTCAGAGGAGATGCTATATTTAAATACTAATGTGTTTCAGGGAGAAAAAGGACAACATTGTTAAAACTATCCCAAATTCACATGCGAAAACAACTAAAAATGCTGAGTTATCCAGGCCAGTAGTTGGCGATGTCACTTTGTAAAGAAACACTATGCGTCTATAGACTGAACATAAAATGCACGCGCATGACATCACAGTTTTCACGTTTTTGTGGTTTACACACAGACGATAGCGTTATAGTTTTCAAACACTTTGAATCTCGTTTTCAAAAGTTTGTGTTTTCAGGGGCCCCAAAATGCTGTTGCTGTATAAATGAATGGCCAAAAAACAAAACAAGTTTTTCATGTGAACGGCCCTTTTGAAAACTATATCGTCTCCATGTAAACTACAATAGCGTGAATTTGTGTTAATGGTGACGTCATGCGCATGCGTATTACGTATTCAGTCTATAGGCACAGTGTTTCTTTACAAAGTGACATCGCCAACTACTGCCCTGACATGAATAATACAGCGTTTTTAGTCCTATTTGCCGGTTCCGTGTGAATGGGATCGTCTTGACAACGTTGTCATCTGTATGTCATCTATTTTTAGTACAACGTTGTTGTGTAAACGTAAACTTAAATCGTACTCGCACACTCATGTTAGCATTTTTTTGGGGGGAATCCATAAAAAAAAGACAAACAATAATAAACTTTCAAGTAGGGAACATTCATACGAGTTGGGCTTAAGATTCATCGTTACAACAGAGTATATGTGCTAGCTACATTAATCCTTTAATGTAAAACTCTTAGATTATGTATTTAAAGAAACAGACAAAGTCCATCCCCACTAGTTCTGCTGCGGTGAAGGAATTTCCCTTGCGGTAATTTTGAGTGACTCAATAGCGCCATATGCGGTATTATTGGCATTTATTTATTTATTTTGATTTATTTGTTGCTATATAAATAAGTGTTACGATGTGGTCAGCATGCACAACAACGAGGACATTTTCAGTAACCAATATTGTAACCGAAAAATTGAAAGGCAGTCACTCAGTGCGCAGTTATTTCGGCAACGGACTGTCGTTCATTCAACGAACACGTACAAAAACTCTGAATCATTAAAAGATAGATGTAATGAAAGGTGTTAATTATTTTTAACTTTGAGCTCCACTTTTCAAGGCTCAGCTGACCAGCAATGCATCGAATGGGTAACGCTGAAGCTTCACTTAATAGAGACCAATGGCATTGATTCAATGCGTGATTCTCTGATTTTTTTCCCGCGGCTTCCTTGCGCTGAGGAATGCTGACCAGCGCTGTCGCCATTCATGGTAAATACCCTTAAACGTTAAAAGGATGATGCAACAAATATTTCGCTTTCCTTGGACACGGCAACCAACGAATATGACTTGACTTGACCTTCAAAGACAGACGCAGGTAAAGCCCTGTACAAATGACCATGATAAACAGTCTTGTTATCATTATTAACTTATTTAACATTCAATATACATGCACAAAGTATGAAAAAAGAAAGCACGCGAATATCGCGGTTACATTCGTCTGCGGTTGGTTTGTCAGTAGGGCGGTATATTGCGGTTATTGCGACAGCCCTAATCCCCACTGGCTCAGTATACTCACTGATGTAAATATGATCCGACATCTGAAATAAAAAGTAAATCATACATGTATTCCATTCTTGCCATGTAAGGACTTCGGATCTCAAAAGAACATCTTTATTAAACCATAATACATAATTTAAGTGTTTATATTAGGCTACTTTTTTCAAGTATTTTTTTCTAAAAAAATGTATGTGATACTGCTTTCAGATACCGGTTTACTTCATGTATGCGTTTCCTCCATTATTTGTATTTGATACTTTGCCTAATTTGTTTCTTTGTGTATATATATGTGTATGGCTGTGTACGTGTGTGTATTTTGTGTGTGTTTTACCTGACAGTTCACATTGCAGTAGAATGCTTTTTTGCACTTTCCACATTTTGCAAGACCTTTTTTCCTGTACATGATAAATACAAAAATAAAAAACCACCAATGATCAATAAAACTCTCAATGATAAAAATGTGTGTGTGTGTGTGCATGTGTGTAAGAACAAGTCATAATTTCATACAGCAATGAGTGTTTCATGTGAAAACACAGTCATTACTATATGAATATGTAACTTGTTCATTTACACACATTCATTCACTCTGTCTTCAAAGTCCCCTCTGTAACTACGATTCATTTAGAACTGATAGAAGAACACGGTAGAGAACAGCCATTAGACTGAAGCAGCTGTCAGAATGAGTCTGCTACTTTTAACAGGCACTGTCACTTACACCCACTGATGCTGCCCAGAGCAAATGTCCTAAGGTTTGACCAGCTGCTTTTAGATGTTGGGTTGTATTTTTAGATGTGTCCTTTTGGAGCTTATCTAGACTGTTTGTGAATCAAAATGGCTAATTTATCGGGACTATAGTAATGTATTTTATATCTCAAACAACTTGTAAAGTTGCATGCATGCATAGCCTATTTCACACTAAGAAAAAGAGGCAGATAAGATTGAATTATTCATCTCTCTCTCTCTCTCTCTCTCTCTCTCTCTCGTTTTATGTTGTTACTTATGCTGTTAAATCCTGTCATTCATTCAGCTTTACCAGAATGTTCATTCATGTGGTGGTAACAAAGGAGTGCATGCCAATGAAAGTTTTTTTAGCTGTATAGATCAGACATTAATTTATTAGAAAACATTGATCATAAACGTATCATAAAAGCAACAAGAAGTATACAATGTAAATAAATAAAATGAAATAAAATAAAGCACCAACATATCATGACAATTAAAACTCCGTGAGGTCAGACCTTGTAAAGCACTGTTCACAGATGAGTCCTCTCTCTTTGACTGACAGCACGTATGAATAAGCAGGACAGGAGAACAGCAGTTCACCGACTCCATAAGCTCTGCTCACCCGCAGTCCTCTGCCCTTCCCCGGGCTGGCGAACTGCTCAATGCCCGCGATGCCCTCCGACTTCATCGTGACACGGAAATCTGGTAGCCTGCGCCGGTTGTCCGAGTTTTAATATTTCTGAGAGATTTTCGTTTTCATTGGGCGGAGCATATATGAATATTTATGAGTTTTCCCAGACATGCACGTGTATTTTAGTCCACGCTTCTCGAATCACAGCTCGCCCTCTGGACCTTTGAGTGAAAAGCATTAGGTTAAGGGTCTGTCTGCGTTCTGCTGTACTACAAACCACGCCCCTGCGAATCACACCTACTAGTTACGCCTCCCGCGAAGAAACAAGCGTGGATGTTTTTGACTAAAACAATCTTTTGAAGTAAATTCATTTTTATTTATATAATAAATTGAATGTTTGTAAGAAGCTTATATTGCTTTCGAATCTTCCCAGCAAACACATTTACGTTGTGGCAACGTCTCTGGCACGTTGCATTACTATGGAAAGCCAAATGGTTCATAATTCGCGTGCTTTTGACCGCCGTATTAATATTAAAACGCCGTCTTCATAACGCCGCCAGACGTTAATAAGCGGCGTCAGGATAAAACATAAGGGAGCAAATAAATAAATAAAAATAACATTGTTATTTGGCTACTTTCCCAACATTTGAGTCATTATTCTTAAAATGTAAATTTTGTGTGCATAAGCTGTAAGTTTATTGGGCTGGATGAGACTCCCGGCCTGAGATTGTTTCCTAGACCGGCATTAAGTAGGCTAATTCGTGTATATTTCTAAATATTTTTGTCTTAAGAGAGCAAAATGTCGGCTACAGTTCTGTGGATGTTTTGGCCAGCAGGGTTAACTAAAACTATTAAAAACTTCTATGCCTATCGACGTAAATTAAATAAAGGTTGTTGTCTACTTTTATTTAAAAAATCGGGGGTTTTTCAACCGACAAGAGGCTGCGCTGTGTTAAATTAAAATCGTCTGTGACCCATTAAAAACACACAACATTCCCCCCCTCCCCAAGCCTGCATGCACAAATAGCTGCATAAAGAACAGAATCATCATCGTATAGGCTATGCACCTGTAGCCTACTTCTGTGGAAAAAAAGGCTACACGAAATTTCTTTCGGTTCATGGTCAAAATGATCGCTTTTGAAGCAAGTTCACGGAAAGGAAAGCTGTTTGTTCTCTTCATTATAGCTACAATGTTTTGTTTTTATTGTGAGTGTAGGTAGGTAGGCTATATAGGCTATAAACACACACACACACACACACACACACACACACACACACACACACACACACACACACACACACAAAAAAACATTCACAGATTCGAATGATCCTTTGCTATAATGATCCGTGCTGAATTGGTCTGGTCTGACTCAGTTCATCATTGATTGGGTTAGACCAGAGCCATAGAGAGAGAGAGTTGCGACACTCTTTGATGTCGCCGCTATGGCTGTCACGTGGTTCATGTAAGCCCCAATAGTTCCAAAACATACGCTGGCTGTCATGTTATTCTATGGGACAGACAGCAGCGATTGCATTATTGAACGGTAAATATAAAATAAAACACATACCCAAGTACTTTTTCAGCTGTTATTGCATTTTGTTAATATCAGTTTTGCATTTGGAGGGGCAACGAGGTACTGTATATTACTTAGATAAGTTTTAGGCTATATTTTTGGAGGGAAAAGCTTAGTGTTCATGGTCGCATGGGTAGTAGCACTGGCTTTAGCGGCTCTAACTTAACTTTTCCATATCATTCATCTGATGATGGACGTCTCAAGATATTTATTTTAGCACAACTGGGCTGTATTAGGCTATTGATTCCCGTGATTTTGCTTATAAATTCCGATTCAGCCATTAGCCTAACGTTACCTTCGTGATCACGCAGAGGTCTGCCGTGGCGGTCCGTTCAGAATTCGCATGGCTGATACAAATGAAGGTTTTCAAATAAAATATTTTTTATTAAACAATGACAGACAACAAAAATGTGTGCTTGTGTGAACAAGAAAAACAAAAACCTGGGGCAGGTGATCCATGAAACAGACAGGATTGGTGATGGCCATAACAATCCTAGAGTTCCAGCATTGTTCTCACACGCCGCTTCACTCAAGACAATAAATGAAAAGTTAGTATATCCCAAAAAATCAATTAAATAAAAGTTGCTATAAAGGTGGTAGCGATGAATTACCGAACTAATCAGATATGCTACCTTCACAGCTGGCGAAGTCACACTGGCAATGCTAGAAAATTGGTTGAAATAACCAAGATAAAATATAAATAATTACGCTGTGCATATACAAATGAAGACCAGTATAAGCATCGCAAAGGGCCTCTGAAACAATATAGACAGTTGACAATTCAAAAGAGGTCGATATTTCAGCAAGTTACCTCTGGAACAACTCGACGCGCTGCAATGTAAGTGAATGGGGTTCAACGCTCAAATGACAGTGTTTGGAACTACCTCCACATCCCGGAAGTAGGCGGTTAAAAGCGCCGCCATTTTTTACAACGGAGGTCTATGGGAGTGTCGCAACTCTTTCTCTCAATGGCTGCATTCCAAACCGCATACTTCCCTACTATTTAGTATGGGAAAAAGAGTAGGCGAGCGAAAAAGTATGTATGAATCCAAAAGAGTAGGCGAGAATTACCTGGGTGACGTACTAATTATCGCGAGATTCGGACTTAAGTGCGTTCCAATATGCCTACTTTCCTACTATATAGTAGGCGAAAACAGTACGTGAAGGAAGCAGTACGTTCCAAACATCAGTATTCATAAAAGAGTAGGCGAGAAGTTCCCGGATGGCTTACTGCTTCCAGACAGATTTTTGAGTGCTCAACCGGTGGATACTCTTCTATCCCAGGAGGCCACGCGAGAGGATACGTCATTATCAAACATCACGGAGATCAGCGACGCGCGGGGTTTCAAATGTGAGTAAACACGGTTCCTTGTGTTAAAATTGCATGTGTTAAACTACTATAGAGTAAACGTTTTAACTGTTGAAGGTGTAAAGGAGTTAGACAGTATAGTATGATTGTGATTTGGCTGTAAAAACACGTTTTATTATGTATAACGTTAGCTCTAGCTGACAGGAGCTCCAGTAAGGACACGTAAGTTACGTCTCTAACGTGGATTTACATAAACCATAAACATCTTAAAGACGCTTATTTTAAACGTCTATTTACATCTGACAGGAACATCTTTTATAAGTATTGCAGAAGAGCACATCACAACATGAAATATACATCTGAGTGATGTATGTGTGCTATTATGTAGAACAGATCTATAAATTAACTAAACATAAGTTATCTATTTTATTTGTCCATTAGTACTGTTGATAAATTGAGGAACATGTATGTTGGATAAAAAGTTAAAACAACCTCAACATGTAAATGTAGTGTTGAGCTCATAAATCACAGAGGTTATGGGAGTCTTGTCTGGATGTTACAGGGACAGATGAACAGATGTGTGTTTATCCGGTGGAGAGAGGCTCATGAAGCTGATGCTGTCATCAAAGGCTTTGAGTGAGTATACTACAGAAATTAATAATAATTTAAATATTAAGTTGTAGTTTATTTTAATTATTGTAATTTCAAACAGAGCTATTACAGCACCTTTCTGATTCTTGATTTGTGTGCATTTGCTGCACAGCTGTTGTGGTGGAGCAGGACCTGCAAGGAAAGATGATGGCGGCATTTGTGGAAAAAAAGCGTTCTTGTCTGCTAAATAATACTGAAATCAAATGACATTGTGCTGTTAAAACTACTGCTTTTGTGTTATGTTTGTGCATTTTTGTAGGATCTGAAATGTCAGCAGACTGGTGTGAGCACTGAGGATGAGGAGCACAGAGCTGAATCCTGGAGATCGTGCCATGGACGAGACCCTCCATCACTCCACCGGCCCTTATTGCCTCAGATTGTGAAGCACAACACATCACGCAACAACCGGCACTCCGGCACGGCTCACCTCTGGCGGTCCGCTGATTCATCAGAATAAAGCCGCAGAATGGGAACCGCTGTGTTGAGATGGCAGTAGATGTGGTTCAGTGCCTGTAGCCTATATACATGATTGTAGTTTGAATAAAGCTTTGTTTCATGTGTTGACTTGCATTTGTTTATTGTGTGATGGTGACTTTCATTCATTAATTTACTCCTTTATTAATATTTATCATTGTTGTCAGTAAATAAAATATCATTATTTAATTAATTGTTTGAATGAAAATGTAGATATGTTCACAATATACACATCTAGAGTGTATTCATGCATAGCTATGTCATATGACATACATTACATTTTGTTTGTTTTATTGATTTTTTTCAGTAAAAAGTAATATAATTAAGTATCGGTCAGTATTTGTCACGGTAAGCCACTTTTGCTTGTGGATGAAAATGTTTGGATATAAAATAAAGAAATTAACAACATATTCAAGAGATGACAATTTTGGGATTTCGTAATAAAAATAAATAATATCGTTAAGGATAAAACGGTGGGTCACATAAGTAGGGTTAAATATAAGAACTTAAATCAACCCTAAATGTATTCTCAAAATATGGGCAGCAGTTTCTTCAAAAAGACCATAAAATGAGCAAGTTTAATCAATATCAAGATATTTACAGATAGATGAATTAAACGTGTCGTTCAACTCTTTTAAGTTGTTGCACTTGTGATAACGCGTCGTAGGTCACATGATAACGTCAACATGGCAGATGTCCGGTTCGCATTCATACTTAACGAGATTTGGCTATAAAGTACCTACTCTTTTAGCGCTCGTTAAGTAAGTACTTATTGAAATTAAGTACCTACTCATTGAGTATGCGGTTTGGAACGCAGCCTATGGCTCTGGGTTAGACCAGTTCAAACTTAGTGGCTGTGGAAATCAGTGGGCGTGGCTCATTATAATACAAGCAAAACGCCGTAAAATAACGCGCGCTCTGTGCAACCAAAATGGCGTTTTTTACGGCGTCATATGGCGAGATGAGCGGCGTAAAAAGCGCCGCTTTCCATGTACACTAAAACGCCGTCAAATACGGCGTCATTGATGTATTTCGCGCGTCTTTTACGGCGTTTGTGATTACAACGCCGTATTTTACGGCGTCCAGTACGGTTTAAAACTATGGAAGCCAAATGGTTCATAATTCGCGTGCTTTTGACCGCCGTATTAATATTAAAACGCCGTCTTCATAACGCCGCCAGACGTTAAATAAGCGGCGTCAGGCGATAAGTTAGCGCCACACGCCGCCACGCGTTAAAATAACGCCACTCGCCAATAGGTGTTAAATTGACGCCACACGCCACTCAAAATGCAGATTTATGAACTCATCTACATGGCTCCTCCTACACTGGGTTTGAGGACTCTACGGCAAGTCGGAGAGGACAATTCTGTTTGAAAAAAGAGCAAGAAAATGGCAAGGAGAGGATTTGTTTTGCGGTGTAAATACCATAGACTGTAAAAAAATATGGACGTAGTGTCCGTGACGTCACCCGTAGGTTTCTGAAGAGCATTTTTGAAGCCTAAAGTGGGCGGAGCCGGCCGTCGCCATCTTGGCCTCGCGTCACCGCTCGTCACTCCCGGATAAAAGAATATGGGCAAAGAGGCGGAGCTAAGGAGCCTGGCTATCTGAAACCACGCCCACCTAGCGCGACGTTATGGAGTTAGCAGGCTTGGGAGCTAATGCTATATGCTACTCACAGTACCAAGTCTGCGACTGCACAGGGGCTCGCGCTAAAGTGACACTGACAGTTGATGATTAAAATCTGAATGGCAATTAAAAGGTCCTGTTTTTGCCCTTCGAAATATTGTAATAGTTAAAAGACATAGCTACAAGTGAGACTGTGTATCGCGATTCTGTGCAGCTAAGTTATTCTGCTTGTTGAAAATGTATTATGCAGTAACTTTACAATATTAGGGGCTACTCTGAGAGTGTGTGTGACCGTGATTATGTGCATACATGTCAGTCACTCTTTATTACAGTCTACGGTCCGTCAGCGCGGCATCGCTCGTCAAGTTCGTAGAGAGCTTTATTATTCAGTCCATTTTAAATTCTGATTTTGGCCGCATCTCAATTCTCAAATGGATCAAAACATAGATATACTACCTATGAGGTTCAAGTAAATGCGCTAGAAATCCGCGCTCATTCAAGGACGTGCATTTATTGCATGGACGGAGAGACACAGACACCTGCAGGATTTCATCTGACGGAACATAAGCATGTTAACGTTATAATCTGTCCCAGAGCAACGGCACCGCAGAACGAGTGTAGCCTTTATATCTATAGACGTTTTTAAATCTGAAAACTCCAAAAAGCAACGAAATTGTCAGACATCACATCCATTAGTGCATGTTCACAGAGGAGAACAACTGGAATACAGCGCTGGTTCTCTCGAACGACACTCGACGACAACGGCGGAATCCAAAGCCGTGGGCGAGGTAATGGGTGTATTAAATTATATGAAATAATCCCGAATAAAAGCACAAACACGGCAGAGATGGCCAGTTCAGCAGCTGGAATTTGCTGAAGTGAAGTGACTGCTAACCGGCTAGCATTTACATCAGCGGGAATCCACCTGTCACTCAAAAGTGGACACACCCTTAATTTTGCAGAACTTTAAATATTAATCAACTACACGGGCGAGTTATAAAAAAATGCACCCCCCTCACAGTTGTTATGAAGGGCAAAGTTAGCTTTATAGAGCAAAGCCACAGAGAGAACCAGGCTGTAAACATGTTTTGTTCTGCTGTAAAGTTGGGCATTTTAACATGCGGGAGATACAGATTTGACTCCCTTCTGCAGCCAGCCTCAAGCGGCCAGTCGAGGAACTGCCGTTTAATTCACTTCCGTATTGGTTTCAAGAGAGAGACGGGGAGGTTGCCGCTTGGTAAATACACGATGACTGTGAGTGTGAAGTGTAATGTAAATTAATTATGTTTAAGAAAAAAATTTAGGTAAAACAATAAAATAAAAAGGTATAGCTTAAGATCCAGCGCAGCACCAGATGTAGTCTGGCTCGCCCCTCCCGTTAAGAAAAGACAAGACCAACAACAACATGTTTTGATTCCCGATGTTCATCGCTGCATGGTGAGTACAGGCAAACTACTCTTTGTTTTGTTCTAGTTTTTTGTTCTAATTCTGAAGTGGCGTTTAGTGTGATGTTAAAATGAAGTGGTATACAAATAAGATCGTGTGACTTTACATATAGATATAGTGTTAAAACATGGCCCTTAAAAATAAATACTGTGGCAAAACTGAACCAGGAGAATAAATTAAAGATTTAATAGTTACAATATACAAAGTTATGTTGTAGGATAATTTATTTTTTCTATGAATAAATTGATTAAATGTAAACTATTTTTATATTATTGTTATTATACATGTATTTCATTGAACATGAAACTACATTCAATAATACAAATTCAGCAAAACTCATTGAAAGTAGGGCTTGTTTTATATATTGCATAATGTTACTTATACTTCTGCTGCTATACAGTATGCACTGTCCAATCCTGCACTGTCCTGTAGAGTTCAGCTCCAACCCCAGTTAAACACACTTGAACCAGTCAATCAAGGTCACAGACATACTAGAAACTTCCAGGCAGGAGTGTGGAGTCAAGAGGGATATAAACTGCAGGACAGTGGCCCTCCAGGATTGAGTTTGGACACCCCTCCACTAGAGTAATAAAAAAATAAAACCATCAGGATTTTCCCTGAAGCAAATACCTGCTGCATTGTCTTGAGACTGCCAATCCATCAGAGCTATGAACTGTTCAGGGAAAGAATGGAAAGTGGCATTTTGCAATCCCCCACTTTTGGAGTGATGTAGTTTTAAATATGTTTATGTTTAAATGTTATATTATGGACATGTTACTATGCATTTAATATAAATTTTTACTGTTTTGTTTATGTTTGTTGGTATTGCTAAGTTTTGTCCTTTTCTTCAGTTCTGATCTGCTTTGAGACTCCCTGAACAGTTCATAGTTCTGATGGATTGGCAAAGTATGAAAAGTGGCATTTTCAATCCCCCACTTTTAGAGTAATGAAAACATTGTTTTAAATATGCTTGTTTTAGTGTTATATTATGGACATTTTTAATTGTTGTTGGTATTGCTGAGTTTTGTCCTTTTCTTCAGTTCTGATCTGCCTTGTGATATCTACATATGAGATTCAGATTACACAAAATTAAATTCATCAAAATGACAGTAACCATTTATTGATGTCACTACCGATGTGATTTATGTTGTGAAATATTATACATGTTATTGTACTGAGAAAAGCCCAGGGATATGACAAGACAAAAAAAGCATATTTGTATATGAAAAATTCTAGTGAATAAATGTATCCAAATGTAAACACACTTTTGATAAAAGTTGCAGCTGGACCCGGACCAGAATTGTTTAGTACTGGCATAAACTATAAATAAATAAATAAATTCATACTGACAGAAAATTACAGAATTTTTTATTTGAAGTGAACTATTCCTTTGAACTAGTTATTTTTTAAGGTCTTAGGTTTTCCACAAAAGAAAGAACATCTTTAAGGACATTGACTCCAAGATTTTCCCGGGGGCCTCCAAGTGGATCAATTTGTTCAGTGAGTAGTTGCATCTCAGCATCAGTCACAGTGAACTGGTTTGGAGGTAAAGTAACCCGTTCAGGCCAAAGCACATGAGGTACATCTGAAACAGAGCGACCCTCACCACCAACTTGTTCAGCTGGATTACTCTCTCCTCCACTGGAGCCGGAGGGTCTTGCAGCAAATATCTCCCGCACTGCAGTACTCGGCTGCCTCTGTTGTGCCAGGCAACCTCGGACAAAAATTTGCAGGGGCGACTGGTGCGTCTCGGTTCGCAAACCATGATTGTTCCACTGGCGTGAGAAATTGGTCAAGTCGTTATTAATTCTTGGGATGTAGACAAGATGCAAAGCCCACATGTGCATTTCATTATCTACATCCACAATCCCCTCACTCTCAAGAAAATTGAAAAGGTCATAGTAGACATTTGACACCCCACGCCACAGATCGACCCAAAGTCTTTCAATCCTTTGATTGTGTGTACTCCTTCCTCTAAGAGCACTACCTCGGTCAGTGCCTCTGAACAAGTTCATGAAGAGGCACACAGCGTTGTTCTCTCCACCATGGTCAGTCCTTACTCTGGAAGGGACTCCATATTTGGAAATGGCATCCAAGAAACAATCCATGACAGTGCTGCTACGATTGTTGTTGGCAGCACAGAGAACGGTGATGAGACGACTATAGCCATCAATGGCACCATGAATTACTATCCTCCATCTAATCAACACAAATACATATATACTTAGTTGAACATAACAACTGCTGTAAACAACAACAAAATATACTACCAGGATGTGCTTTTAATGTGCTACATCAGCATTGTTTTACATCCATTAATGGGTATTTAAGGAAATCTAAACAACCTGTTATAGCAATCATACATTTACATTATTGATTTGCTCAATTCTCAAGTTTAAACTTTTAAAATTTATTTAAAAAAAATTATCTAAAAAGACAAAAGAATAGAGTGGTTTAGTCATAATGAAATATATATATATATATATATATATATATATATATATATATATATATATATATATATATGTTTTTTTTTTTTTTTTTTTTTAAACTACCTTATTAGTTTGTGGATTCCATCCAGATGCCATAAAGAATTAGGTCCTGCAACACGGTAGGACCTTCTACGTAGTCGCTGAGACATTGCTCTGAGAGCTGCAGCCCTTGGGTTCACGATGCATACTGCTCCTCACTCTGCATCTCTGAACCAGAATTCCCTCTGCCCTCAGTTGTGCTCGAACTGCCTCTGGTCCAAGTTGGTCATTTCCAGCCACTAGGTCCCTGATCTTTTCGTCCAAGTCTACATCAGATATGTCCGAGTATGAAGCAGACTGCAACAGATTGAAGCACCTGAAAAGATATATCCAAGTATTTTAACATTTAGTAGGAGTTCTAAAATAAATCAAAAGACGCACTCAGCATTTTTCTCCATCTATTATGATCAAATGAGATGATTTTATTTATTATATAATACAATTTACCTTAAACGTCGTTTAACTGTGGACACAGAGGTGTGTAGAATATCTGCAATCTGTGTGAAGCCACACGACAACAGAAATGACAGTTGATCCTGAGTAATAGCATAAGACGGTGCACCTCTGGATCCATTACTATTCAGTGGAGGTCGATATCCAGTACTTTCTATAGAAAAATTATAATATACTGCTTATATCAACACTTATAATAAGTTCAGTAGGCTCAAACAATTTGCTGGCAATTTGATGGCATTTACCTTCCTGCGTTCTCGGTTCAGAAGTTTGAATCTCCTGAATAAAACCTGATACTTCATGGATTATCTCATCTGCTGCCTGAGCATTTAGAAGCCTCCGCTTTGCCCATTCCAGGCTCCTCAGCATGGTTTGAAGTCTGAAAAGTAAAATAATAATAATTATTAAATAAATAAAAATCACATTACACACAAACCATAGTTCAAAATAATAGCATTTATCTGAAATAGAAAGCTTTTGTAATATTATAAACTACATTTTAAAGAAATTAAGAAGAAAGTATAGCCTAATTTCCCAGATAGCATGTAACCATTGAAACATTGTTGAGTCAGTGTTGATGCACCAACGCTTATTGCATTGAATTAACGATACAAAGTTGTTCACAGAGTAAACGCAACAACGTATCTGACTTGCAACACACACACAGCTACAGCTGTGCTCACTCAAGGTGATTTTATTAATTAAACAATCAATCACAAATGTACACACCCTCATTATTCATCACGTGCCATTTCATTCATTTCATACATAAATATCAATCAATAATAAAAACAAAAACATAATGCACATTGAGAGCACACGGTTAACAAAAGTGATGTTGCTTTATCACTCTTTCCCCCTCAGTTAATTTAGTTTAGTTTATTTATATCAGGACAATGTGCAGTTACATTAAAAAGATGGCTGCACCAGTTTTAGCACTATGCTAATTTCCATCTGTAGTCCTACACAATTAAACAAAGTTATTATTTTAACAAAGTTAAAATGACATAACAAAGGCAATTAACATATAAAAATTATATAACAAAGACAGTTAATACAATATAAAAAACAGTTTCCTTATTACACACAAAACACAAAATAGTGTAAAAGCCATCAAATGGTACCCATGAGGGTATCATCCGATGGCCAGATACCCGTCTGGTACTTTTAGTGTGAGCAAGACTGGTGGTCTAAAAGTCAGTCTTTGACTGCCCGTGAGAAGCTGTAAAAATCTGCATTGTTCTTTAGATTGTCTGGAAGCCCATTCAAATCTTTGATGGCTTAGGAAAAGGCTGATTGAGAGAGGGCATACTTTCTTTTGGGAACATTGCAATCACTCCTGGATACGGACCTCAAAGCTCTGTTTGTTAGTTCAGCGCGTAGCTGTAGGCTATATGTTTTTAAAGGGGGTGGGGCAGCATCATTAAGAATTTAGTGATGATGACATACAGTACAACATATGTGATATAATCATTGCCAGGAAATACGATTTTGATGCTTCCAACGATAAAGAGCTTCTGATGTGCTGAAAGTTAGCGATGTTAAATTTCAAAACACGGCATACCCTTTTACATTTACATTTACTCATTTAGCAGACGCTTTTATCCAAAGCGACTTACAAATGAGAACAATATAAGCAATTAAACTAACAGTAGGACAACAGTGCTATGACCAGGGTGGGAAATTAGCACCCGCCACCCGCCGAGGGCGGGTACTTTTTCAAAGTGGCGGGTCACTTTGCCATGTAGCTATACCAGCCACAGTGGCGGGTGGATTATAATAATGCTGCGTTCGCACCAAAAGCGAATACAGTTCGCAAAAATTAGCATCCACCGAGGGACCAGGACAGGACCACCAGACGCGCATAAACGCGTCTTTACATTGACTTAACATTGAATGTATTAAGTAGTAACCAATAAACACATGCTGCGAGTGATTTCATTGTACGGATTGGACAGCCTTTGTCAAAGAATGCGGTTGCTAAGTAACAATAATACACTTTTGTCGAGTAACTCTTTTGATTGGTTTTCAGCGCTGCGTGTCACGGCGCTGAAGAGACCGTACTGTATAACTTATACACATAGATAAGCCATACATGCCAACCCTCCCGATTTTTCCGGGAGACTCCCGAATTTCAAAGCCCCTCCCGAAAATCTCCCGGACACCTGGACAACAATATTGCTACACCATCCGTCACTGGGCGCCGTTTCAGACCGAACAATAATAAAGGTTACACACCTAGAAGTCAAGCGCGGCAATCAGAACGGAAAAAGAAGCAGTCTATGCGCTGTCTATGGGTTTGCGATCCTCCGCTGCGCGCGCCCATAGACAGTATATAAACTGGACACAGCGACCCCATAGGTTTCAACGGAGAGCAGTGAAGTCAATTAGAAGCACTTACTTCCTGATCGCAAGGCGAACTGCGCAGTGCGCAGGCTCAAACTGAGCTTGACGACGTAGATGTGACGTGAGCAACCTGTAGGTCTTCTAGTAGCTGTGCCGAGAGAAATCTGAATCATTCCCTTCCGAATCTCGCAGAGACGGAGAGCGTGGGTATTTACTGTCCATGAGCTAGCAGCGGGAGCAACTTTATCAATTTCTATGGGCTTCTCCCTTGACTTTATGCCTCCACGTCCTCCCGATTGCTTGCGAGCTTCTCTGCCTGTCCATACGGTAATTTTTCGACTTGTGCGACAGAGTCGCGCGGGTATGACGCAATCGTTAGCCTGTTTTTACAAAAACTGCTTCTACGGGGCCATAACGTAAGATACAAGGTAATGGAGCCTTTTATACATTTTCGTGTTTCTTTAGAAATAAACAATGGACAAACGGTGTCTTTAAACGCCTCAGATGTAAAGTTATTCGCTGTCAAAGTGACGCCAAAATGAATGGGAGTCAATGGAATGCTAACAGCAGGTGGGGGTCCGCTAGCCAATGGCGGCGCCCAGGTCGGCTTCAATATCTTTCGGAACACTGCCCCCCTGCGCGCGCCTCTGCTGACTGCGCGCGCGCCTCCCCACGAGGCATTTATACTTCGCGCTCGCTGGTATACTATTCTTTGAAAAGACAGGGTGCGACTCGGTGTAATTGTCCTCTAAACCATCAGGAATCAGCGGTGAGAAGTCAGGTACACTCGTGAATGTTTATTTTAGTACACTTTAGTAGGCTACACCAAAACCACACTACAAAAGAATCGTGCAAAGCAGTAAAACAGAAAAAATTTAATAGAAAAAAAAAATGGATATGAGAATGTAATCTACAACTAAATTAACGTTATCTTACATAATTTCTATGTTTTTATTTAGTTTTTATTTATTTCAAGGGCTTATGCCTGCTATTGTAGGCTCATTTAGTTAATGTAAGCAACTAACATTGCTTACACCCCCTCCCAACTAACATTGCTCAATACCCCAACCTTATTATCTGTGGCTTTGAACGAATCGTGAGATTCAATGAATTAATGACTCGATGACTGCCACCTACTGGCTATTTTAATATAATATTTTTATTAATATTAAAAACGTTTTTTAACATTGCATATTTATTGAACATTGTTTTATTTAAAGCATTATTTATTTTTAAAAGGTATTATAAAGGTTAAAAATTAAATGAAAAAATGTATTAAAGGGGGCGAATATTGTCCCTTAATGGAAAAGGTGTGACTGCAGTCTAAGTGGAAGAGAGGAACTTATGAAAAGGGATGTAGAATTGCACAAGTGCTACTGCTAAAGAGTGCAATGTAAATAATTTCTCATAAGCTTAATTGAATGGCCTAGAGAGAATAATTATGACATTTTCTGTCTAAAGACTACATATAAAATAGCTACCTAAAGTAACTGCAGTTTACTAAAAGTAATGACTAAAAGTTTGCATTCATAAGCATTTTCGTCTGAAGATGAAGACTAAGACTGAATCAAAAATGGTTGCCAAAATGAACACTGGCCTACACACACCAAGTGCACTACAACGCTGTTGTGTATGTATTAAATATGACTGATCATTTAAATAAAATGTTTTATTTAATTCAAGTAGCCTACATAGTAGCCTACATAATTATTTTCCAGGGTTTAACATTTATACAGATTTGATATTTTCCCCTCATACTTATGTTGGAATGGGTTCGAAGTTGGCATTGAATTTAATTTGAAATGGTATTAAAAAGGTCTTAAAAAGCCTTGAATTTAAGCTGGAGGATCCTGGGGGTACCCTGAAATAAATAAAAAACGTATTAAAGCAATTTCTTTCTTGCAATTTGAATTCCGGAAAAAGTGGCTGGTAAAAAATATAAGTGGCTGGTAAAATTGGGCAACAAAAAAGTTAATTTCCCACCCTGGCTATGACCCTTCACAGTTCAATCTAACGCAGTGTTTTTTTTGTTTTGTTTTTAATAGATGCGAAAGTGTTAGTATTACTGGAACAATTACTGCTGATTGATTCTACATCACCGATGCTAAATCAATATTGAAATTAACAAAAATAATCAATGGTAATATTGTTGAATAAACGTTAGCCTACACAATGATGTTGAAACTATACATCACTGCTGTTGTAATTAACACTGAAATGAACACAAAAACGTTTTTAGTTAGATCAAAGTCACAATGTGTTGTTGATTCTAAATACATTTTGTTGAAACACTGAAAATACAACTGAAAAGAAATGTCAAACAATGTTGTTTATTAGGCCTACATTGCGGTCTTTCCCCCCCGCCGAGTTAACTATCCAGTAACATGCTAATATGTTAATGCTTACATCTAATTAAAATTTTTTAACAGAAATCTTTACCTATTTAATGATGACTGAAAGACATCAGGCCCTGGATTATCAGAGAGTAAAAGTCGAGTGCAGTCATTTACAGTGTATTTACACCGCAAAACAAATCCTCTCCTTGCCATTTTCACGCTCTTTTTTCAAACAGAATTGTCCTCTCCGACTTGCCGTAGAGTCCTCAAACCCAGTGTAGGAGGAGCCATGTAGATGAGTTCATAAATCTGCATTTTGAGTGGCGTGTGGCGTCAATTTAACACCTATTGGCGAGTGGCGTTATTTTAACGCGTGGCGGCATGTGGCGCTAACTTATCGCCTGACGCCGCTTATTTAACGTCTGGCGGCGTTATGAAGACGGCGTTTTAATATTAATACGGCGGTCAAAAGCACGCGAATTATGAACCATTTGGCTTTCCATACATTTCTGCTATGGCAACGTTGCTGTCTACGTGCTGCTCGCAACATTGTAGCAACGTAGAATTGTAGACGCCACAGGGCTGTAGCCTCTGTAAATCCTGATGTACTCGTCGTTACATCATAAGAAGAATGGCATCTACCCTAATTTTAGTGTCTTTGCAGCTTGCTGGATCCAGGCCGTATCCAGATCTGACGAAGGACCTTCGCCTGGACCCGATGACAACGCAGTGCTGAAGTGCCAACTAGTCTCTCCCCTATGAAGCATCCCTTTACCACTCTACAGATAAAGCGCTGTCGGGATAATTTCGATTTCGGTTACCTACCCCGAAGTGATACAATTCTGTATAAAAATGAAGGCCAGACAAGTAGTTTGTTAAGGCTTGGTTTGTAGGGAATTAAGATAACTAATTCTTAATGCGCACGTGAGCGTCATCAGCGTTTCTCACAGGTTCACATTTAAAGTCTGTGTAGAGAGAATGGTGTTGTCTTAGCGGCCTCTAATTTAATAACTAATGATCATTGCGACGGAAGTGAATCAATCAAAACTAAGTTTAGCTGGAAAAAATCTTTATTCATGAACCGCTATAAAGCCAAAACAATCTCTGTTCCCTTAAATTATCCGTTTATCACTGTAAAGCTGCTTTGAAACAATCTACATTGTTAAAAGCGATATATAAGAGAAGATGACTTGACATTCACTACCTTTGGAAACAAGGTAGCATCTGAATTAGGGATACTATTTAACAGCAATATATCCAGAATAAAAAGGAACATCATGAACATGATCTCAAGGTTATATTTATTTCACTGTTGTAAAAGACATCAAATCAATATTGACCTTGAGTGTTAAATAATAACCTACTTGTTATGTTGTGAATCTGTACAGTAATGCACAGGACTATATTTTTAAAACTTTATACTGTTGTTTCCAGTACCTTTTTGTAAGAAATGTTTGAAACAAAGCTTAAAAAAATAAATAAAAAAAATACATGCAAGGTAGCCATATCACCCTGTAGCACAAGACCCACTGAAGCTAAGCAGGGCTGAACCTGGTTAGTACTTGGATGGGGGACCTTCTGGGAAAACCAGGTTGCTGCTGGAAGGGTGTTAGTGAGGCCAGCAGGGGGCGCTCACCCTGTGGTCTGTGTTGGTCCAAACGCCCCAGTATAGTGACGGGGACACTATACTGTCAAAGAGCACTATACTCTCGTCCTTTGGATGAGACGTTAAACTGAGGTCCTGACTCTCTGTGGTCACAAAAAATCCCAGGATGTCTTTTGAAAGAGTAGGGGTGTAACCCCGGCATCCTGACCAAATTTGCCCAGTGGCCTCTGTCCATCATGGCCCCCAAATCATTCCCATATATATATATACTAATTGGCTACATCACTGTCTCCTCTCCACAGTAAGCTGGTGTGTGGTGGGTGTTCTGGCGCAATATGGCTGCCGTCGCATCATCCAGGTGGATGCTGCACATTGGTGGTGATTGAGGAGATTCCCCCTTCTATGTAAAGCGCTTTGAGTGTCGAGAAAAGCGCTATATAAATGTAATGAATTATTATTATTATTGCAATTTAAACAATGACATCAAAGTGTACACAACTTCTATGGTCTGAAGATATATATACACAAGACATTCTGTACCAAAGGTCTAAAAATCAATAACAAGAACCACAATAATGCCAAAGAATCAAATACACAGTGTTCTTCACTACAAAAAAACTATTCCGACATCCTTACAATACTAAATGTGCTCCTCCTGCCAAGGAACACAACCTGCAGGCGAGACAAAATAGTCACACAGAAGGTTTCGTTGGATTTTCGCCGTATCTGATGCATCGCTTTCCCCTCTTTGCTCCGCCGGCTGGAAAGACCCACTTCCTTGCTTCCTCCAGGTTCCCTCAACTAAACTGTGGTCCTCATTCTCCCAATCCGCAAAGCCAGGAGGTGTGTACGCCTCAGACCTGCGCTCGCGGAGGAAGTTATGGATGCATAGCGAGGCCATAGTTATCTTAACCACCTTGTCTGGCTCCAAATATATGGTGTTCCTGAAAACCCTTAACCTGTTGGCAAGAATGCCGAAAGCGTTTTCTGGCGCTCTCCGTGCCCTTGACAGACGACAGTTCAGTTCCTGTTGACTGCGATCCGTCTGCTTGCATGGATACGGCGTCATGAGATCAGGCCTTAAGGGATATGCCTCATCACCCACAAACATGTACGGCATCTTTACGTCACTGTTGGGCAAGGGTTCAGATGGAGGAAAGTTCAGCAAACCCTGATCCATGGCTTTGCACAAGTCCGAGTGAGCGAACAGTCCAGCGTCAGAGACACTGGCCTGGGTTCCCACACTGGCATAGATGAACTTGTAATTTGCATCTACTGCAGCCATGATCGTCACAGAGAATCTGCCCTTGTAATTATGCTCAAGGCTCACACTTTTTGCTGGAGGTTGTAAATAGATCCGTTTTCCACCAAGCGCACCAAGGCAATGTGGAAACTGCCATTTCGATTCAAAGTCTTGGGCTATTTTCCGCCATTCTGCCTCTGTTGATGGTGTCTAGCAATAGAACAGAAGAATAAAACAGTTATTGAGTTAAGACGTAACTTCATTTTGTACACTTATTCTTATATTTGTATTATATACACACACACATATATATATATATATATATATATATATATATATATATATATATATATACACACACACCACTCGTGGTCGTGACAGCATTATAAAGTTAAAATTATTACTGATTATTACATACCTTAAAAGAATACATAACAAAAATAAATGTTTATTCATCCCATCCCAAGTCTTTTAAATCCAATCTTTTATTTTTTTGGTATTTCTGTATAATATAGGCTAATCATTGTTATATTTAATTTCCCCCTTCAATTCATGTTCTTCTTTACCTTATTAACGCTCTGTACTATATTTTTCAATACACAAATATTCCCTGTATACGTTTTGTTTATACTGCAAATAAATGTCTGACAATCATGCCAGTAAAGCTTTGGTTTTACTGTATATGACTATTTCTGTAGGCCTATACAGTATGTGGCAATACATTAACAAACTTCACTTAATGGGAATTTAACACTTCAACAACCCTCTACTACGGGTTGTTATAGAAGACTAAAATATTTTATTTCACTTAGGCTAATCATTAATCGGCTATTACAGAAAGGATAACTGTAAAGTTATAATTAGTGGTGTTTGTGAATGAATCGTTTAAGTAAATTAATCATTTCATTCATGTTCATTGTTTTGTTTGTATAGAATTCACTGTTTTTAATGAATCTGTTGACTCAAGGATATAATGATTCTCTAATAAAACAAAACACTAATTTTTTACTACCTACTGGCATAAGTATACCGAAAAAGAGGCATGATTGTCACACATTACTGTACATAGATAATACAGAATGTTAAATACATTTATGAAATGAAGTTGAAAATACAAATATACAAACAAATACAAAATTATTTAGAAACAATCAGTGAATGGATTAAGAAGACTGTGGGACGGGATGAATACAAATGTTTTTGTAAGCCTTGATGTATAATACATAGCATTTTTATTTTTAAGAATGTCTATACATTGTGTGAGCAATGTGGAGTAAAAATCCACAATACAGTCCGTGTGTGTGAAGGGAAAACATTATACCATAAGGCATTACGGTAAATTGATTTCTCTAACAGAAGCAATAATAGATTCATACTGGCAACCCAAACAGACTCCTCCAGTGTAGCTGTCATAACATGCATGGTATTGTTTTTCTTTTAATAAAGTTGTATTCCACCTAAAATATTGTTTAGACATTGTTAGTAGTTAAATAGCTCTATTTTGCAAATCAAAATGGGGCAAACTAATAGAGACATTTGTCCACTAGTTGGCGCTTCAGGTAAACATTCATCATAGGTGATGCTTCTTCAGGTTCGACACTGAAACCTTCGATGTCGATAACATTTTAATACTTGGCAAACATATTTTGCACTGAACTTTTATATTTGCGCCCTTTACTGATTTCTGGATAAAATTATTTTTACATTTCCAGCACTGGATTACATTTTTATCACTCGCCATGGTGGCATATCAGGTTGTAGCCTAAAGCTTTCAGCGGCAATGTGGATTGATGTAATTGGCAGACATGATGCGCTGGAAATTCAATGAGAGAACCAATCAAAGCATCAGAATAGCATCACTTTACTAAACGGCCTTTAAATGGCAGGAGGCATCGTGCACATCAAAAACAGGCAAAGCAACCAATTAATATTATTCAACAAATCCAAGCTTTTTACAGAAAATATTCAGATGTAACCCCCTTTGTCATCGTTAACATTTTCATAAGTAACTGTAACATTACAGTTACGTAACGCTGTAACTAGGTGTTAAGATTCCTCGATTAAAGTAGAGTACTCGATTTAAAAAAATCCTATTATTATTTGTATTTAGAGAAACGAATATTTCCCCCCCTCCGTTTTCAATTATAACATCGTGCACACAACCCGCATAAATACGCCGTCGAGCGCCATCATAACTATGCCAAACCTATGGGCGGCAGTGTAGGGAGAAGGATAAAGCCATGCAAGCCAATCAGAATCCTCAGAATCGACAAGAGAGAACCTAAAACCCCGTTTCTCCCCAGTTGACACGGCAACACATAACCGGCGGTTAAATGAGAGGCCAAACCGCAGGGAGATATCTGCGTCTTCCCTTCGTGTAAAATCATATTTTAAAATCATAATATAGCATAGTGCTATTGTGAAATCACAACGCCTGTGATTCAGTTAAATAAATATATGCACTTTTTTTTCCAACAGAGAAGCACACCGCTTTTATTTACATGCGTGCAGATTACATGTTAAAAGTACTTCAGCTCCGTTCACAGTAAACGCTGCTCCACACAAACTCAGTCTCTGCATCATGCAGACTGCATGTGCTGCTGTTTGTTTAGATATGGGAATCGATTAGGAATCGCATCGATAAGCAGACTTGACAATGGCATCGATATCGATAATTTCTTAACGATGCCCATCCCTACTTGCACCACGTTTGTGCATGTGTTCTTGTTCAAGAAATTACAGTGGCTTTTGCATTTGTATCGTACAGAAGTGACCAAATATTAAAGATTAAGTTGACATTTGAATGAAATGTTGTTTGGCCAATATTAAAGGGGTGGTTGATTATGATTCCGATCATAATTTATTACGATTATGATCACTTTAGTTAGTGTGTAATGTTGCCGTTTGAGCATAAACAACATCTGCAAAGTTACGACGCTCAAAGTTGAAGTCAGGTCAACTTTATAGTAATAAGCTATGAAGCTTTACGGCGGCAATCAATAAGAATGTAGAAGTCCTCCGCTTGAGAGGAGTCCAGAGAACACAGTCCTGTAAACTTTGGTTACGACCACATTAGTTCCCAAGCAAAATAGAGGAGAGGTTGACCATGTGAATTTGATAAGGAGGAGCGCAACACTGTTTATAGGCAACATTTTTTAAATTATTACAGAGAAATTATTGATAATTTGAAACCTTCCTTCTGCTCTCTTGATGTTCTTTCTCCCCGTATCATGAAACAAAATTTTGATACGGTTAGAACATGTTTGGTGTCTTTTCTAAATAAATGCTTTAGCACAGGGACTATCCCTGAGATACTAAAACAAGCTACTGTTACACCTCCTCTCAAGAAACCTTCAATTGATGATAGGGATTTTTATCATTTTCGACCCTTCCTTTTATTACAAAAGCATTGGAGAAAATGGTTATCAATCAACTACAGTCTTTTCTTAGCTCAAATCAAATTCTTGAAACTTTCCAGTCTGAGTTTAAGCCTCTGCACAGCACCGAGTCTGCTTTATTGAGGGTCTCTAATAGGGATGCACCGAACCCAGGATTCGGTTTCAGCTAAGTATTTTAATATTTTTATTAGGGCTGTCAAAAATAACACGTTAACAACGTTAATTAGTTGTTTGTTGTCAATTACGTCAATTAACGCATTTCACGCATGCGTAGTGTGACAAATTATTCCGGTCAGGAAAGTAGTTGGGAGCTAGAGGCGAGATGGACCAAGGTGAGCAAAGTGGGCCTATTGACGGATTCAAATATAAAAAGAATAATGATGGTACAGTTAACAAGTACAAGTTTTTTTGCAAGATTTGTAACAAGGAGTTTCAATTTCACCGGAGCTGTTCAAGCTTGAGGTACCATGTCAACGCCAAACATGCGTTTGCTTTGCCGTCAGGTTCAGCGAGTGGTTTGCGCCAGACCACGCTGAATGTTCGCAGGCCATTAACAAAATCAACCTCAGATCATTTGACCAACACAATAGCAAAATGGATTGCAAAGGATTGTAGACCCATCAGCATTGTAGAAGACTCAGGTTTCCTTGATGTTTTGCACGTGGCGTCTCAAGACTCAACCTATAAGCCACCGTCAAGAGCCACAGTTATGACGAAAATCCACGAACTCTATGAAAATGAAAAAGAAAAAAGGAAAGAGGTCTTGGCTCAAGTAAATCATATCACCCTGACAGGAGACCATTGGACATCAATGAGTAACAACAATTACCTCGGAGTAACTGCACATTTCATCAGTGACACGTGGGAACTGAAGTCTTTTGCGCTGACTATATTAAAAACAGAGGAGCGTCATTTTGCGGAGGCTTGTAAAGAACAGTTCATGTCTGTTGCACGTAAGTGGGACATCGAGGGCAAGACGACAACCATTGGGACTGACAGTGCACGCAACATGGTTGCCGCAATTTGACTTACACGCTATAAACACATGAACTGTGTCGCTCACATGGTGCAGAGAAGTGTCACAGTGAGTCTTGCTGACAGCAGCTTTGTAAATGCTTTGGCCAAGGCTCGCAAAGTTGTCGGTCATTTTAAGCCCAAGCCCAGCAAATACTGCGGAGCTTCGAGCACAACAAGTCAGCCTGGGAAAGAAGCAAGAGCCATTGATCCAGGATGTTCCAACACGTTGGAATTCTACGCTGGAAATGGTCAAGCGCGTGAGCAGAAATAAAGAGGCTGTCATCGCAGCCCTGGACAATCAGGAGCACAAACTCGTTTTGCCGACCGCAGCAGAGTGGGATAAACTGCAGAGGCTGGAGACCCTTCTAGAGCCATGCAGGTAAATCAGTCTGTAACTTATCAAATAACATTGCTTTGATTATTTTTTTTGGAATTAATTAAACCAAGTCAAATATCAATAACATGTATGTACGTAAAAAAATATAATGATAATAATAATATGTTGATAACCACTGTTCTAATAATACACTGTCTCTGTGTGCATGTGTGTGTTTGTGTGCGTAGGTATGTAACTGAGCTCCTGGGTGGAGAGGCCTATGTCTCCTGTTCTGTGGTACTACCTTCTCTCTGCCACTTGCGTCTCAAGATGGAAGCCTGTGATGAGGACCCTGCATATGTGGTGAGATTCAAGACTAAGTTCAAGGAGGATCTAGCATCCTGTCAAGAACAGCTCAACAATGCATGGCTCCAGATTGCTACAGTTTTGGAACCTCGTTTCAAAGACTTGAAATGCCTGCCAAGACAGACAGGGAAGAGGTGTGGACCATACTTGAAGGGATGCTGCAACAAGAATCACCCAGAAGGTCTTCACAGACACATGATGATGGGCCACCCAGGAAGAAAATCAGCCTTCTGCAAATGGGCTCCGATTTAGAATCAGAAGATGAAGATGTCCAACCTGCCATACAGAGGTACAGAGCAGAGCCCACCATTAAATTGGAGGACTGCCCCTTGAGGTGGTGGGCATCTCATTCAGGAGCCCATGAGAAGCTGGCCTCACTAGCTCAAAAATATCTAGCCACTCCTGCAACCACTGTTCCCTGTGAACGACTTTTCTCAGTTTCAGGTCACATTGTGAACAAGAAAAGGTCAGCTTTACTTTCAGAAAATGTGAACAAGTTAGTTTGCCTCAGCAACTGGCTGAAATATGATGAAGCTCAGTAGATTTGAAAGGTGATGTTCAAACAAAAAGACAAGTTTCAGTGCAACATGTTATAGTAATTAGCAACTGGATTTTTGAGCAACTGGTTTAAAGAATGTTTTTTGGTTTGATTTAAAAGTTTTATTCAAAATGTTTTTTTCCCACATCTTCAAAACGCAACAGATGACTCAAATTGTGCAAAAATGTGGTAGGCCACTGTTATGATTTGACTACATTTATTGCTTTCTGTTCAATTGAATACTGTAAATTGTACATCCTGGTTAAGAGGAATGCCAAAGAGGAAGCGATGGGACATTACAAAGACAAATATTATGGTGTGAAGTATGTTTCAGCTTGATTTAAACCACCATTATTTGGCTGTGTTAATGAACAGACATAATATGAAAATTATGTATCTGTGTCCTGTTATTTATCTTTTGGTATGCATTTCAGAAAAATGGTTAGGATTCAGGTGTAATTGCAAATAGTGGTTAATCCACTGAAAATTCTGATTAATTTGATTAAAAATTGTAATCATTTGACAACCCTTAATTTTTATATATTTTTATGGAAGTCAATGGGACCAGTTAACTGTTTGGTTACTGACATTTCAAAATATCTTCCTTTGTGTTCAGCAGAAGAAAGAAATTCATACAGGTTTGAAACAACTTGAGGGTGAGTAAATGATGACAGAATTTTCATTTTAAAGTGAACTATCCCTTTAACCATGAACACAAAAGCCACACCACACAAATGGCTTTTAATTGGTTTGTTATCATCAGATGCCCATTTTCCACAAATTGGTGTGATTCTTTACTGTGCGTTCACAGTAAAGTTCACAGAATTTGCTCTCGTCGGTGTGAACGCACAGTAAAGAATCACACCAACTTGTGGAAAATGGGCATCTGATGTCCCCTTTAATGCTGCACTTTCATTGATTGTGTCATTCTTAAGTTTATTTTATTTTATTATTAATAATCCCAGGTTGCTATAAGTGTACAGGTTGTTTACCTATGAAACTTTATTCTCTCAACATAGGATCTGGGTCCCATGACTTCACATCGCATGGTCACAAGATATCATGTCCTCTTAAGTTAATATGCTATACTTTTAGTTATGATTAATGTTACTGCTGCATACGTTTAAAATTGTGCGGAGTAAATGGAAATCAGAGTTTACCTTCAGGTAGTCTTGCTTCATGACCTGGTGCAGAGCAGCACAGGTCTCCATAACGATCTGTGAAATAGTGCTGGCCCCAATCTTGTACTGTAAACTGAGGGAACTGAATGTTTCTCCTGCATAACAAAAATAACCCTTAAAATAAACAACACGTTAAATGAATTCAGCTGCATTAACGTTATATTAATAACGTTACTGAACCAGGCAGACTCACCTGAAGACAAATAGCGCAAGGTCACAGACAAGCGATCTCTCGGGGATATTGCCCGTCTCATTTTAGTGTGTTGTTTAGTGATGAGGGCACCGACGCTGCCCAGCAGCAGCTCGAACTCCTCCTCCGTCATCCGCAGCAGCTCCCGGCAGCCGGGCTCCTCACTCGACTAGCAATAACATATTATTCATATCAGAAGGCGTTTGACTAAATAATGCTTCTATCAGAATAAATACACGCCACACCAGCATCTAACTGCTTTTATTATAGTTATTTGTTTACCTCCGACACTCTCTGCGGAACGGACAATCCGTGCTGCTCGCGTCTCTTTAAACATTCTCTCCTCCATATTCGTCTGTTGTTTTTCTTTTTTTCTTTTTCGCTGCAAATCAGCGCACAGATAACTTGGAGTGCAAGCTGCTTGTTGTTGTTGTTCGCCATATGTGAGGGAAGAATTACCATAGAATTACAGCCTCGCGCGAGAACTTTTGTCTCACCCGTGCATTTCCTGGTATGTCATTTCCTGTATCACTTTTCTCGTGTGCGTTTTGTAGTTGTTGTTGTGTGAAACCAGAGCCCGTCTACGGAGAGCCTGCCCACTCCCTATTAAACACTCCGACTTTTTGGGACTTTAGCCTATTCACCTTATCCCCCAGAGTTAGATAAGTCCATACATACCTTTTTCATCTCCGTGCGTGCTATAAGTCTGTTTGACGCACCCACCGCTAGCCTAGCTTAGCACAAAGACTGGATGTGAATGGTTGCAGCTAGCATACTAATCCAAATAAGTGACAAAATAACGCAAACATTTTCATATTTACATGTTGTGAATGTGATTTGTATAGTCACAGAGTGTACAAAAAACAAAGTCAGATATGAGACACAGACATATTTTAACCGTATAAATACTGGGAACTATATTCTCTGAAGGCGAAGCACTGCTACTTGGGCGGAGTGATAACCGCAGCACCTGAGACGCGCCGTGGTGAGGAGGAGCAGAGAGTTCAGAGCGCGTCTCAGGTGCTGCGGTTATCACTCCGCCCAAGTAGCAGTGCTTCGCCTTCAGAGAATATAGTTCCCAGTATTTATACGGTTAAAATATGTCTGTGTCTCATCTGACTTTGTTTTTTGTACACTCTGTGACTATACAAATCACAACATGTAAAATATGAAAATGTTTGCGTTATTTTGTCACTTATTTGGCAAAATAACCATTCACATCCAGTCTTTGTGCTAAGCTAGGCTAGCGGTGGGTGCGTCAAACAGACTTATAGCACACGCACGGAGATGAAAAAGGTGTCTGGACTTGTGTATGTATGGACTTATCTAACTCTGGGGGATAAGGTGAATAGGCTAAAGTCCCAAAAAGTCGGAGTGTTCCTTTAAGTCCTATTGTACCTATATGGGGAGGCTGCAGACCTGGAGCCGGTAGATATAGGACCCAAACAGTTTTACGCCCCTGGCAGTTTTACGCCCCTGTTGTTCCTGATGCGTCCAGTAGGGAGATATACTGCGAAATAACATCATTAAATCGACGCTTACACATTAATAACCCGTCCATAGACTTGACAATTTTGTGTTTTTTGTTCATTTAAATATAAACGCTGCAGTGTAGATCTGCACGGATTAAAATAGAAAAATAGATGCAGATATTCAGTCGGTGTTCACTCTCTTCACTCAGCCTACAGAAGACTTTTGTTTTTGTGAATTGAAAAATTAAAAATACACATAGTTGGATCAACTGCGTGTTATGACAAGTAATGATATGACCTACTGCAGTTATAGGCCTATTCACTGTATGTTTTTATATGGAGACTAAGTGAAATATGTTGTTGTGAATTTATATAAAGTTACATTAACCATATTTAGACCATTAGACATACAGTACCGTGTAATCATATGGATCCTCGATTTAATATCTGCTGTACTATTCTCTATTGGTCGTCATACAGCTACAAAACAGTGTCCTACATACGTGGTAAGAAATTTAAGCCAGATCGTCCTGAACTTTTTGGTAAATTCTGGGCAAGTTTCATATGCATAAAGACAGAACCATCCAATGGCAAAACCTTTAAACTCAAAGGTTTCTAAAACAAATAATATCCTTGAATCTGTTGTAAAGAACCTTTAATTTTTTTATTGACAAAATGTAATATTGTATTGATTTGTGTAGCCTAATTCAATCTCTTTTGATGTCCGTATACCCCCCTTGTTTTTTTTTTTTTTTTTTTTTTTTTTTCCCCCCTCTTCTCACTGTTAATGTCTGTATCCTTTCATTTGCAATACAAAATAAATAAATTAATTAATTTAAAAAAAGATTAAAATATACCTCAATTCGTGTCGCTGTACAGTCTCCCCCTACTGGACGCATCAGGAACAACAGGGGCGTAAAACTGCCAGGGGCGTAAAACTGTTTGGGTCCTATATCTACCGGCTCCAGGTCTGCAGCCTCCCCATACTCTATTGTACCGAATTTTGGTTGTAGTTCCACCAGAGTTCCACTGGGGGCGATCGCCCATGAGTGCAAAATGAATGGGAGTCTATGGGGCTAGACGGCTAAATTTGTCCCTTTCACCCAATTGAAGTTGAGAAATCTCAGATTTGATTGTAGGTTTGGCAAGTTCAACATGGGTTATAATTCGAAAATTGAATGAACGAGTACTTATGTCCTTTCGATTACTTACAGGTTGAGTTGTTGTTGCCCATAACACGCTAGCATTCTGCTAATGAACGCTGATTGGTCAGTGAAGGACTGGTTACGACCAGAGAGACCGCTTGATGGCATCATGGCATCCGAAGCGGGAACAGAATGTATTCTAGCAGAAACTCTTTTAGCACGTGGGAGAAAAAAAAGGGAGAAAATTTCTCCCACACACACACAAAAAAAACGTGCATCACAATAAGTTGTGATTGTCAAAACATTTGGTAACTTATTTTTATTAAGTTTACTGACAACATGTTACAATGTTTAGCTGCATGGTTACAATTGCTGGCAGGTTACTGTATTTATTATTGCTTGACATCTTGATTCAATATCGATTCATTTTGATAATTATTATTTACAGTAGATACATGTTAAAAAATAAATCACTAATGCTGAAAACATAGAGAGCCCTACCCTATTTTTATTAAAGGTTAAAAATAACAACTTAAATAAAATATAATGCGTTCTTTATTAACAACTTTATAATATTTTAATGATATAAGTAAAAATATATGTAGCCTAATATAGTGGACATATTTAACAAAACTCTATAGCTCATTTTTCCAGCCTATAAATGGTCATTAAATTGCTTTCCTGATGTAGGCCTAAATGTAACTTATGCGACATTGTTCTAACCTACCTGTTTTGCAGTCCATTTACATTTACCATTTACCTGTTTTATTGACTTCTTACCGCGGTTGAAAAACACTGATTGATCAGAGGCATACATTCCGGTAAGTTCAGGTTTATTTACTAATAGTAAAGAAGAGTTAGAGATGATCGGTTCACGTGCCGCTTGAACTGAGGCGCTACAGAGATCTGTCACGTCACATTTACAAGCGCCAAAATGGTATTATTGTTTGAATTGCGTAATAAAATTGACAGAATCTGAGAGCTGATAATTTATTTTATATCAAAGTAACCTGCTCTGTCTTGTCTGTCGTTGTCTGTCCTCTATGCTCCGCGATTTTTTTCTGCGTGAGAAAATGGATGTGTGGTGTGAGAGCGTGTGAAAAGTGCCAATTGCGTGAGTCTCACGCTCAATGCGTGAGAGTTGGCAGCCCTGCTAATAAACCACAGAAAAAACACGTGGAAGCTGCAAAATCATATAGAGAAGGACTTAGTAAGCAGGAAAGAGCGCAACATTTTGACAAACTAAAGTTAATATGTGGTAAAGATCCGAACGAGCTAGCTTCTCTAGCCCTTACTGCAATTCTTCCTTCTATTTCTTATCCCGACAGGCTTGTCAGTCCAAAAAAGCACATGAAATCCGTTTCAAGCTACATCCATATGTGGTTTGAAATCCTATTCAAATCACATATCAGGACATCATTTTCAGTCTGAATGCTCTGATCAGATTTCACGTGGTATGTGACTTTCTCACGCCACGTAAAATGTAAATGTCAGACGTTGTTATAGGGAACATGCTGAAAGTCACTGCCGAAACAAGGCTGTGTTGTTGCAAAGTGCCGGACGAGCAGAAAATTATTATTTTTGAAACCGGCGCAGACAAGAGCGTGGAAAAAAGCTGTACATACCAGCCTCCAACAGTTCTGCCGCAGGCTCAAGACACAGTAGTCCAGTGCAGCAGCTACACATTTCCATGTTGTAAAATTTAAATCATCTCTATTGCAAATGCAAACCCCTCCATCAACGCAACGTCATTGCCAAAGAGCTGCATGGACACAGAAATCGCATCTGAACAGTTGCTTTATAATTTTAGATCAGATTCCTATAGGATACAAAGATAATCGGATTTGGACTGACAGTGTGAATGTAGCCATAGTTAACTACGTCAACATTTTAGCCATAGTCAACGCTTCACTTACAATGATACTCTCTCAACCACAAACACCTTCTTTCATCAGTGTTTTGCACTCTTCTCTTTAACTTTTGACAGTATATAATTCTAAATGTTTTTTCTGGCCAAAACTCCAAAACTCGACCATTTTTCAGCAGCAATAATCAGCCAAATTTGCGAGTCCGTTCAGTTCAGTGGCATTGTTTACGTTCAGTCCCTCCTAAATGGCCGACTTCCGGATTGATGACGTGTAACCCCGGTTCTCTGATAGCATTAAGTGAGGTGTCTCACTATGGGATACGCCCCTTCCGCGTATTCCTCAGAAGCCCTATTACATTACGCCAGCCCCAATTGGCTGGCAGACGTGACGTAGTGTCTGGGAGGGGCTACCCCACTCCTCGGTATAAGAGGAGCAGCACAACGTCATACGACATTCAAAACAAGCACACCTCTTCCTCGCTTCACACAGCAAGGAGGGTGATCTGGTGAGACACCTCACTTAATGCTATCAGAGAACCGGGGTTACGCAAGTAACCTATTGTTCTCTTTCAAGCATACGTTTCGGTGTCTCACTGTGGGATATCCTAACTCCCGTATTGCCAGATAGCCTGTCTCGAAGTCTCCTGCCAACCACAGCACCGCCTCCGGGGCTAGACGAGTCATGAGTCATGACTCAGTTCCAACGCTCAATACTGCATGTGCTAAAGTTTGAGCTGTAACATCCAGTTTATAAAACCTAGCAAATGTTTTCGGCGAAGACCAACTCGCCGCATCGCAAATATCCTGTATCGTGACTCCTTTAAAGAGAGCCCACGAAGTTGACATTCCCCTTGTTGAGTGTGCACGTAAACCAGCTGGGGGCGCATGGCCCTTACTGGAATATGCTAACGAAATCGCCTCCACTATCCAGTGCGACAACCGCTGCTTCGTAATCGGCTTTCCCGTACGTGGCTTCATCCAAGATACGAACAGCTGATCACTTGCCCTGAACCCTCTGGTTCTCTCCATGTAAATGCGTAAAGCACGTACTGGGCACAGCTCATTTAGCTTTTGCTGTTTTGATGAAGCAAAAGGTGGTAGATAGAAAGCTCTTAACTCAAAAGGAGTGATAGAATTAACTATCTTGGGCATAAATGCAGGATTAGGCTTCAGAACTACCCCTGCATCCCCTGGCATGAACTGTGTACATGCTGAATGCACAGAAAGTGTGTGAATCTCACTTACGCGCTTCGCCGAGGCCAATGCTAACAGCAGCGCCGTTTTAAACGACAATATTTTTAGATCAATCTTGTCCAGTGGCTCAAACGGGGACATTGAGAGAGCATCGAGTACCAGTGCTAAATCCCATGAAGGGGAAAGCTGTTTTGAAAACGCGCACCAGCGCTCAAACACGCCCCACTTGCATTCATAGAGAGACCTAGTTGACGACGCTCTAGCATTCTGTATGGTTCTGATAACACTTTCAGACAGACCAGCTGTATTCAGATTGAACCACTCACTGGCCAAGCCCATAGTGCTAGGCGCTCTGGGTGGGGGTGAAAGATTTCCCCCCCTGCTTGTGACAGTAGATCTCTGCGTATCGGGAGAGACCACGGGTCTTCGTACAGCATATGTATGATCTCCGCCAGCCAGTATTTCCCTGGCCACCTCGAAGCTATTAATATCAGCTTCAGTCCCTCCTCTCTCACTCTGTAGAGTGTCGGGGATATCAACGCTATCGGAGGGAACGCATACAGTAGAGTGCGGGGCCAGTCGTGTGCCAGCACATCTATCCCAAGAGGCGCGCTCTGATCTTTCATTGAGAAAAACAGAGGACACTGAGCATTGTCGTGGGACGCGAACAGATCCACTGTCGCTCTGCCGTATATCTCCCAGATCTGTTCGACCACTTCCCTGTTCAATTTCCACTCCCCGTAAAGTGGATTGCCCCTGGACAGCAGATCCGCACCCCGGTTCATGATACTCTGTACGTGCGTCGCTCTCAGGGATGACAGATTGGCATTGCTCCACAAAATCAGTTTGCGCGCCAGCATGTGCAAAGGAAGTGATCTGAGACATCCCTGTCGATTTATATATGCCACAACTGTAGTGTTGTCCGTCCTCACGAGAACATGATGCCCTTTCAGAAAAGGGAGAAAATGCTTTATCGTTAGAAACACGGCCAGCATTTCCAGATAGTTTATGTGAAGATTGGTCAGATGCTGACCCCATCTTCCATTCACTATCCTGCCCTCGTGAACGCCCCCCCAACCGGACAACGACGCGTCCGTCTTTATGACTTTCCTGGCTTGAACCACGCCCATGGGTACCCCTTGAACCAGAAAGGTTTGGTGCCTCCATTCTCGTAGTGCCAAGACTGTCTCTGACGTCACTCTCACTCTCCTCCGGGAGTGCCTTAATGGGTCCAGCCTCAGAGACGCTACCCAGCGTTGAAATTCTCTCATAAACAGTCTGCCCAGGGGAATAACTATTAGGGCTGAGGCCATCAGTCCCAATAACCTGAGGCATGTGCGGAAAGAGACAATTCTTCCGTTCTGAAATTCGGCCAGGCATCTGGTGAATTTCCCCACCCTGTCTTCTGACAGTCGTGCTTTGAATGTCACCGAGTCCAGTGACAACCCCAGATACGTTATAGACTGTGCGGGAATCAAAACACTCTTTTCGGTGTTTAGTTTTAAGCCCAGTTTCTGTATGTGTTCCAGAAGCATGATCGTGTGATCTCTCACTTCTCGCTCTGACTGAGCTGTCACCAACCAGTCGTCTATGTAAGTAGCGAGACGAATGCCTTTTTCCCTGAGTGGGGTCAAGGCCGCTTCTGTACATTTTATAAATACTCTTGGACTGAGAGACATGCCGAACGGTAGAACCAGGTATTCGTATGTCACTCCAAGGAAAGCAAATCTCAGGAATTTCCTGTGGGGCGGGTATATCTTTATGTGGAAATATGCGTCTTTCAGGTCGATCGATGTGAACCAATCGCCTGGGCGCACCAGTTTTAGGAGTGTAGAATGAGTGAGCATTCTGAACTTGTACTTCCTTAAGTATTTGTTCAGTGCACGTAGGTCTAATATGGGACGAAGAGCACGAGTCCCTTTCTTTGGGACGAGAAAGTATCTCGAGTAAAACCCACTGTGGCTTTGCTCGGGTGGGACCACTCTTATCGCCCTTTTCTTCAGTAGGGAGTAAATTTCGTCCCCGCACCTGAGAATGAATTATCCCTTTGAAATGCGGAGGGGAAGTGGCAAACTGCAGTCTGTACCCGTATTGTATTGTCTTTAATACCCATCGGGACTGTGTGCACTCTCGCCAATTGTTTATTCGCAGCGCTCTGGCGCCATCGTGTGGCTGAGTCATGAACGAGTTTGTGGTCTCTACTGCGCATGCGTGGGTACTTAGCGTTTGGACAGAGTCCGAGTGGCTCATCACCTCTAAGGGACCGAAATCTCCCCGAGGTGATGTTATAGTTTGTTCTGTGCATATGTTTTTCAACATTTTTTGGGGCATTGTGTTTTGCAACATTTTCTGGGGGTACAGTGAAAACTATTGAGTCTTGAACATGAAAAGTGCTTGTGACTAGTGGGTGGGTGTGCACCACTGCACCGTATCTTTTCCGTTTCACCGCTCTGCTTCCCCTGGCCCAACCGGGCGCTGCTTTCCCCACAGAACATTCGTGAACAGTGGAACTCTTGATTTGTCGAACGCTGAACGACCGAGGGTCGGGAGCTAGCGAACTGGGGGGCTGTTGACTCCCTTCCCCGGGGATTACCCTGTCAAACGGTCTTCTTCTTCCTCCTCGCTCCCTGAAGATGGGGATTAGGAAGAGGTTGAGAAGCTGGCTGGGCCGTCTGAGCTGCTGCAGGCGGATAGTTCTTCTTAGGCCAGACAGATCTCTGTTCCTGCGCTCCACTCTGACCCGCTGCATTCACGTAAGGTCTCTGCCGTTTCGGAATGCGAAAGGTGGGGGGTGGGCGAGCCGCCGCTTGTGCGAAGGTCTGTCGGGGTGGCGGAGGTGGTGCAGTCTGCGTCTTTCTCGCCATACAGAGTTGCAGCGCCTCATCATCCCTCTTTTTCTCCTCGCATCTCCTTTGCATCAGCGTCAGAGCTGAGCCAAAAATGCCCTCCGCGACGACCGGTGCGTCCAGGATGGCTTCTTTTTCCCTGTCGGAGAGATTCGCCAGATTAAGCCACCGTCCTCTCTCTTGGATCACCATTGTGTCCATGGCTTTCCCAGCGGCTTGAACCGCGCATCTCTGAAGACGCAGAGAGAGATCCGTGACGACACAGATCTCTTCCCAGTGTGCCTGACCTGGCATGGTGGACACTTCGTCCTGCAGCTCCGCTTGGTATGCGGTCAGCAGAGAGATCGCGTTCATAGCCCTGACAGAGAGCGCAACCGCTTTATAGGCGCGTTCCGTCATGCTCGACTGGAAACGGTCAGCTTTTGATGGCAACGTCGGATTTGCGGCCGCCGTGCGTCTCGGTTGCAAGTGCGCGGCAACTAATGGCTCCATGGGGGGCATTCGGAGAAGGCCTTCCTTTTCCATCCCCTCTACGTCGAGAACGGAGCCACCCTGCACGGGCATTTTGCTGGTAAACGGCTTGTCCTTCCATGTAACCGCGACCTCCTCCAGGAGCTCTGGGAAAACAGGAAGGAGCTGTCGTGCTGCCCGTTTTGCACTCGGCAGCCTCTTGTCCTCATAGCGAGACTTCGCAGTCTCTGCTACCACGGTCGGCCACGGAATGTTCAGTTTCCCTGCAGCGCGTTTGCACACATCTTGCAGGTCAACACTGAGAAGCGGGGGGGATGGTGCCCCGCCCGGCTCTTCCGTGGATCCCGCCGCAGCGAGGAGTTGTGCCGGGTGCGCGGCGGGGAGGAAAGGGGAGTCCTCGAAGTCTTCCTCCTCATCAGAGAGAAGAAAATCCGATTGTCCCTCTTCCTCGAGATCGAGTGCGTCCTCTTCCTCGTCTGTGCTGAGCACACCGGGCAGAGGCATGCACACGTCGAGCTGCTCGCTCCAGGATAGAGCTGCCATGGTGGGCAACTCTACAGGAATGGATACCTGTGGAGTGGCAGCTGGCGAGGGGCTAGGTGTCATAAGGGGATCCTGGCCCGACAGGCTAGCTTGGCGTGCTAGCCTGCGACGAAGGCTCTTCGTGGTGAAGCGTGCGCAGTGTTCACATGTGCCGGGATTTTCGATCGCCAATTGAGCATGTTTCAGCCCGAGACATGCAGAGCAGACCTGGTGTGTGTCTTTGCATGAAATTTTGTTCCCGCATGAACAGAGTCGCACAGAATCTCCCTCCCCAGCCGGGGTAGTCTGCATTGCTGCAGCCATCTTGGTGTCGAACAGTCCTTACAATCGGCTGGAATGCTGATTAAAGGAGCCAGGCGAAAAACGGCGTGGTGGCCAGTAATCCGTCCAGAAGTTCGTTAAGGTTTGTAGGCTTCTAGGCTTCTGGTGTGAAGCGAGAAGAGGTTTTTGAATGTCATATGACGTTGTGCTGCTCCTCTTATACCGAGGAGTGGGGTAGCCCCTCCCAGACACTACGTCACGTCTGCCAGCCAATTGGGGCTGGCGTAATGTAATAGGGCTTCTGAGGAATACGCGGAAGGGGCGTATCCCATAGTGAGACACCGAAACGTATGCTTGAAAGAGAACCCTCAATTAAACCCATAGACAGTAAACTGGACACAGCGACCCCATAGGTTTCAACGGAGAAAAGTGAAGTAAATTAGAAGCACTCACTTCCTGATGGCTTGGCGAACGCAGGCTCAAACTGAGCTTGATGACGTAGATGTGACTTGAGCAACCTGTCTGACAGCTGTAGGTCTTCTAGTAGCTGTGCCGAGAGAAATCTGAATCATTCCCTTCCGAATCTCGCAGAGACGGAGAGCGTGAGCATTAGCTGTCCATGAGCTAGCAGCAGGAGCAACTTTATCACTCTCTATGGGCTTCTCCCTTGACTTTATCAGACTTTATGCCTCCACGTCCCCCCGATTGCTTGCGAGCTTCTCCACCTGTCTATACGGTAATTTCTCGACTTGTGCGACAGAGTCGCGTGGTTATGACGCAATCGTTAGCCTATTTGTACAAAAACTGCTTCTACGGGGCCATAACGTAAGATACAAGGTAATGGAGCCTTTTATACATTTTTGTGTTTCTTTAGAAATAAACAATGGACAAATGGAGTCTTTAAACGCCTCAGATGCATGGGCGTCGGAACTATTGTATACGGGTGGGTCAAGACTCACCCACTTTTTAATACCAATTATATTAGACCCACTCACTTTTACCGTCTCTAATTCTGCGTATGTCTGTTCCCTTTTCAGCGCGCCGTCAGTCAAATCCATTCCACTTGAGGAATGCCGTAATACATTAAACTCCATTCCGCGATTTAGCTACAGCATTGATTTCCACGCTACTGCTCAAATCCATTCCACTTGGCTCACAGATGAGCCCATGCGCATGTGCTGTCCTAAGCGCGAGTCTCATGTTTCTATGGGAACCGGAGCTTCTAACAGATCGATGCAGTGACGCAATGACTTTACCAATCAGCGATTGGCTCTTTTACCTAGAAGGCGGGAGTCGCGGGACAGTTTCTCCCATTCATAAGTAATAGTAGTGGACTGGACTGTCTTTCTAGTCTTTGATATCTAACTTGCTCAGGTGGGTTCGGCTGTTATTTGCTCACACACTATCACTAAACAAGGTGGTATTTGAGGTGAATGTTCATTCATAATTTGTTCGCCTGTAGCTTTTAAGGGCATCATGTCTTTGTTGCAGCATTTAATACAGTTAAGTGTTACGGCAGCGCAGCGTTTTTTCAGTTGAGACGCTTGGTTGCTATGATATACAGAATATCCGCGGCACAGTTTACTTGATTTCGCAGATAATTTGTTTCATACAATGTTTATATAGTACGGATGTCATCTGGTATTGACACGAATGTTCGGAGACCAGCAATATTTTTTTTTTTCATCCATTTAGTTCTGTTAGCTCTGCTGGTTGCTGTTGTACATAAGTTAAATAATGTTGTGAACTTGTGACAGTTGGTTGGTGTGGTATTTGTCCCGCCCCAATGATCTGTCACCAGAGGTGGAAAGTCCAGGTTCAGAAAGTAAAAGTCCTCCTCAGTATTTTGTTCCAATCACCTGGACTTGCTAATTAGCACAGTTTTTCAGCCAGGAGATAGAACTAATTAGTGAAATCAGCTGACTTAGTTCATGGGTGGAATGAACATATGGCAAGCCCCCCCAAGCTTTACTACCAGGATAATTCGCCCTACTATGAGTTTGTTAACCACCGAAATTACTTTGTAGAAATTGTACCTTAATATAACAGCTTCATAGTATGCCTTTAAATAACATTCTAGTAAAATTCAGGAAACTGGAAATTTTTATGTTCTTGGAATGTTAGAAATCAATGTTCCGCGCATTTCAGACGTGATAGGCTACTCGACGATGGACCGCGTGAGGCATAGACATCACATATAGATAGACGCCCTATCGACCGCTACTGCCTATTAGCGTGGTCGAGCCGTGGGGCCGCCATCTTAAACCGGTCACCCGCTCCACTCAGTGTAATCTGTATGGCAGGTGCAATGAGCTGTCAGCGCATTTAATTAATCATATCTCACTGAATACCGAACTGATTTTCACGCGGGGTTTTTTTTCTGCAAATGTCATTCATGTAGCTATGATACAGGACACATGGTTCGGCATATTTTAATATTCATAGTAGGCTTAACAGTAATATAATATTCTGATATAAGATATAAAGTGACCAGACGTCCAAAATCAAAATATGTGATGTAGGATATAAGGTATTTTATAAATCACACACTATAAATATGATAAAGAAGCAGAAACAGATAGGCCTAGTTGCAGTAAAGTAAGATATTTTAATAAGTTGAAGAAACAATAATGATTTGTGACACACACACTTACTCTCTCTCACACACACACACACACACACTTACTCTCTCTCTCACACTCACACACACTCGATTTGCGCATCGCCGTCATGTGTGTATTACACAGGTAACGTTATTAACGTTACATTGCTTCCTGATATCACGTGCGCAAACACAAATAACCTATATTTATATATGTTTACTACAGGGCCGTTGAATGCTTGTATCTGATAACCGAGAAGCTCTTGTAATTATTACTTTAACGTTACCCCTCCTCTCCATGCCGAGTGATGCAGTAAACATAGCCTAGCTAACGTTAGCTGGCTACGATTTCAGTACAGTAATATCAAAGATCCTTGCTCCTTCTCAATTATCTGGTAATATTCTATTCACAAAATAAAACCAAAAGTACGGTAATGTTCAAATGTACTTGTGAAAAGTAATCCCGGGCCCTATTTGCGATGGTCCGCCGATTAGAACAGGAAAATGCTCCACAGTGCACTGGAATCTAATTGCTGCTAAGTAACGAAACTAGGAGTACGACCGGTTTAAGATGGCGGCCGTATTTCTCAGTGCCCAGCAGCCAATAGGGCATCTAGTCTCTATATAATATCTATGGCGTGAGGAACCGGAGAAGAGTCACTCGGTCAGGCTTTCACTCGAGCTAAAAAGCAGCACTGGATGCAACAGCAATGCTGACCTGGCGATCTTGTTGATGGACTAGTAAATAAATCTCTTATTTGTAAACTTGTTTGCGTTCTATGTTGTATGTTGTTGCGCTTGCTTGTAGTAGCCTTTGTCATTTTTTTACGATGCTGTTCATTCATCCATTGACGTTGATTCCTGCGATTATCATGAGAACAGTTGTCGATATCTCACAATTATCAGGAAATAAATAAGCCTAGAGGTTGTAAATGGTGTAAACAAGCACAATTTGCAAATTATTATGATAAATTGCAATAATCATGTCTAATGACATCATAACGGCCAATGTTATGAAATAATACGACACACATGTAACTTTATTGATGTCATCTGGCATTTTGTAATGTTTACATTACAATCAAAAAACACAACTGAAATTATACAGTAGGCCTACTATAGGCTATTTACTTGTGATTTAGCTGCAATCATGTAAAAACGTCAAACGCAGTAGGCTACTTTATTATTATAAAGTAGTCTAACACTTGACATAAACGTATTATTATCCTATTACCATCATCAGTAGTTCAGTAGACTATGCAGTATGCAGTAGCCTAATATTTGTATGAAATCGTGAAACACCTGGTCAATATCTTCGGAGTCTATCTGTGCCTGCTCCATGCCCAACGCTTCTTACAGTGCAAGTATTCCACAGCGACACTAGGGGTCGCTGTTTGATATAAACGGAAAGCTGCATAGTATGCCTTTAAAGGTTAGTGTGATGTTCCTGAAACATTCTTTCAATCATTCAAACACCTGCTGTGAACAAGCACTGAAAGAAAGATAAATAAGAACACAAACTACAACTTTATTCAGACACAGCCTTAGATGAACTGAAGATAAAAGACATGAACTCTCTCAAAATCTGATTAAACAACTCCACAAACATAGCATTACCAGCTTCACTTGTTACTAAACAGACTGACTGACTGACTGAATTCAGGAATTTGCATGCAATTTAAGAAGAAAACTTACTTTTTGTCTGTGGTAACATACATTTATAACACTGAAAAAAATGAAGCAACATTGTCCAATATGATTTAATAGTTCAAAATGACACACTTAGACATCAGCATTCGTCATACAAGCCTCAACAATGGTGACAATAAAAAAAAAAAAGAAATCAGCTGCATAATTAATTCATGGCGCAATGCATGCTGGGAGTCATTAATGTATTTTGTTTCAAGGCATGAAGCGTTCAACCATTGTTGTGTTTCATATGCCGAATGTTGATGTCTGTGAGTGTATAAATGACACAGTATTATATATTCCATCACAGAAATCTACATTCAACATCTTAAATATTTTTTTTTACAAATATCTTTTTCACAATAGTTGATGTAAAAAGTGTTTTGATTCCTGAATTCATCAATTACAGTAAAGCAATTGTATGTCAGTTATTAAAACGGACGTGTTCATATGCCTTATAAATGCAGAAATGTCTTTACCAGTTAGATAGATAATCATAGATAGATTACCAGTTGAAAAATAATTAAGAGTCAAGACCCCAACTAAAGCAAATACTGATCTCCATGATGGTGACCGAAACATTTTCCGTAAGGCATCAATATCTACCCTCCGTTAATTCTCAATAAGGGACTGTTCGTTATTTATTTAAGGGGCCACCGGAGGAGTTTTGAGATCTATAGTCAAAAAAGACTTGACCCTCCCTTCGCCAGCAATACATTTTTCTATGACCCTCCAAAATGATTGTGAAAAAAGCCATGACCCTCCCCGATCATTTATTGATTACTTCTGTACTGGTTTGCGCTTGGCAAAGATGTTCAGATATCTCTATGCCTCTACACCAAACATTCATTAAAAGACTCCTGCACACCCGCCTTTTTCAAACTGGCGCATAGGTAGAAACTGCATGATTTGATTTGTTAAACATGAGGACTATCCGACTGACATCGCCGCTCACTCTAACGTTAACCTAGATAATTGTTCGCTGTTCTTAGGAGCATAACCAAGTGTGTGTGCGGAGTGTGTAGCGCGCACTGCATGACATAGAGGCGCCGATGCGATTTGCATTTTCCTATCAACAGTGGAAACAACTTAAAATACTATATTTCTGGCCATACAGAAAATAATAATGCATCAGTCGCAATACTTTTATTTGTGTAAACTCACAATAACAAGAAAACGTTTTGCTTTCGTAAAATAAAATAAAACAATCAGGGCGCGCTTTCATGGTCTCCGTGAACTGTAGCGCGTCAAAAAAAAAAAAACAGAAACATATCGTAGGCTATATAGCATACTAGCCTCAAATATATGAAAAAATATTTATATAAAGCTTGATATGAAGATATATTAACAAAAAAATCTTATATATTATATATAAAACATAGCCTAGGCTATATAAAATAAAAAAAAGGTCCTCATTGGTTAATTTTGCCTGGGGCCCCCACTCAGTGTTGGTTCGCCTCTGTCTTGCGATGAATAAGGGGCTGTTTACACCTGGCCACTTCATGCGTGTTCTGTGATGGGATAGCTATCCGATCGTGAAAAGACCAGGTATAAATGCCCTCCGAAACGCATTCGAGACTGATTTGAATCCGATCGCTCAAACCACTTCAGGGGAGGTCTGGGCCACATTCCCGACAAAACTGGACATGTGTAAATGCATCTGGTTGTGGAAACCACATATGTAAATTGTACTCCTCCCAAAAAATGCAATAAAATAAAAATAAACCTGAAAGCGTGTTATAGGCTATATGTCATGTTATAGCCAGACATGACGACGCTACTGCAACACGCATCACTGCAGATGAGCCAACGTGCAAACTATTTGAAGAATTGAAGATAGGATTTAAAATCCGTTTTGCAAAAACGCATTTATGCGACCACACCAGGTGTAAATGGAATCGTTTTGATAAATCATATAGCTATCCGATCTGAGAAAACGCATGAAGTGGCCAGGTGTAAACAGCCCCAATGTAGCACGCGTCATTTGTGTTTGTTTTCAGACATGATAGCCTAACAGTCGTTTTATACTTGTGCTTATGTGATATCACAATTTTTGATCGTCGATGATGTAATATCTCCACGATCTGCTTTTGAAGAAATATGGTAGCCTATCGTGCTACAGCGCACATTATATCAACTGCAGTTCTGGCGCCTCAGTCCCAAACTCGACGTAGGCTATACATATCATATGCAGCGGTAGAGTTACACTCACAGGACACTGCTTGTGATTCGCAATCACAAAAGTTTATTATTTGCTCGTGGTAAACATTTCATTGGCGTTCTGTTCTGACATGATGCACTTTTTCTGAGCGCGTGCGCACTGTCAAACAGCGCCAAACTGGACTTTATGGTCTTTCCATCTTTCGCGTCTGATTTTTGTTGGGTCAGACCCATCTGCTAGCTATGGGGGGACCGAGACTGAGAGAGCTACATGGAAAAATATGCACAAAACAAGCCACTTTGAAAGTTTGTTGTTTTCATGAATACAAAAGTTGGGTGACCCTCCCCCTAGACTAAAAAAAAGTTGGATGACCCTCCCCTCAACAAAGAATAAATAGGCATGACCCTCCCCTATTTTTCTCCGGTGGCCCATTCCATAAATACCGAACGGTCCCTAAGAGCTTCTGTAGATGTGACATAAATAAAGTCAGTCTGGTTAGTAATAAGTGAAGCTGGTAATGCTGTTTGTGGAGTTGTTTAATCAGATCTTGATAGATTTAATGTCTTCTTTTATCTTCAGTTCATCTAAGGCTGTGTCTAAATAAAGTTGTAGTTTGTGTTCTTATTTCTCTGGAAAAAAACTGGACATTTTTTATGTCCTTGGAATGTTAGAAATCAACATTCCTAGAATGTTGAATTTTAAATCAAAATTAAGTTGACAGAACGTTTGAGGAGCATTATACTTTTTAAAACGCGTTCCTCTAACGTCAAGAAAACTGGACATTTTTCACGTTCCCAGAACCAACACTGAATATTTAGAGACCCGCAGTAATGCAGTGATTGACAGCTGCTGTCAGACTCGCTAAGATGGAGAGTGACTGGAGTGACGCAAGTAGCTTTGCAACAGAGCGGTCATTTGAAGTCGAGGACTTTTCTCCCCCACCTTCCTCTGAAGTGGAGGAATTGTCTATGGACACAGAACCAACACCATATCAATTCGAGCCGCTAGCTCAAACTGCGGTGTCGCATCACATTAACTCCCGCATCGCGATCGGCATCTGACGATGCTAGCGAAGCAGCCGCGCAAGAGAGAATGGGTCCAGTACCTGAGTGGATTGTGTTATTACTATTGACCTACGTTAATCATATTTTGCCGCTATGTGAAAAAAATATCCAGCAAAACGCGCCGGCGGTTGTGGAGTCCATGCAGGAAGAGCAGCGTTTGGCACACAAGTGCATGTAAACACTGGCGCCTAGTTTCCAAGTCTGGTGGAAAGTTATGCAGTCCAGCAGTGCTGTTGCAACCAGCAACACTACACCTACGTACCATCCTAACCACTATACTAAATACAGATAAAGCTAATGCTAAAAATCGACACTATCCTAACTGATGCAACACTATGCTACTAACTAACTATGCTTCTAACCATACTAACAACTATGCAAATGAACTACCTAGGCTACACAAAATAAATAACTATATAAATTATATGCTAATATGCGCTACCTTGGTCGTTTTCAAAACTTGTAATTCCAACTCCTGACTCGCTACACTACAGTGGTTTTGATGGAACCAGATGGTTTTATACCAGGGGCTGCCAAGGGCATGGTGAGCTCGCACCAAGGGCGTGGCAGAGTATCGTCACAGAGTTCCCTACGTCACAGAGTACCCCTACTTCAGGAGATTCCATTTAACCTGAAGAGGGCAGCACTCAGACGTTTTTACACCATATATTTTTAAAATGAAAACACTTTATACCCAAAATGTCAAAAAATTTACTTGAATCAATGAACAGCATTTATGAAGCCCCATTCTTACAGATCATTAACTAAAAAAAGTTGTTTTAAGGTTTAGTTACCCTTTAATTTAGATTCCAATACAATAGTATTATAAACTGAGAAAGTTCTGTACATTGAATTTTAGCATTTGAGGTATAAATTATGCTTGAGTTTCCAGCAAGAGATTCCTGCAATGATGATTATTGAGTTTCCAGCAAGAGATTCCTGCCAGACCTGTTTTTTCCATTCTAAGTTAAATGAGTCAGACTCACACCTTTTGTCTTTAATGGCTCTTGGAGCCCCTGGCCCAGTCGTTGATTAGTCAGGCTGATTGGATTAGTACACTGTTAGCCCTTACTGTAGAAAAAGACCAAATTATTACAATATCATACCATTTTCCATTAAAACAGTAATATGCAGGAATATACCTACAGGAATATACTGTGAATTAACAGTGCTCAAAGTCGACACTCAGAGACTGTGTTCCCAATCACACCCTATACCCTCATTCACTATTCCCTACACTTATTCACTAATATCCACTTGAATGAAAAGAAGTGAGGGAATTGAGACACTGATGAACACCTGATAAGCAGAATCACTGAAGGACAGAGAAACAAGAACAGAAAAAAGAGAAACACAAGAACTACAACTGACTTCCAGCCACACTGAGTGTGAAACCAGTTTAAGATTATTTATTTCATACATGTACAAAAGTTATTGTTGAGAATGAACAGAGATTTAGTTAATAATAACGTTTGTTGTCACCATGATGGAGATCAGTATTTGCTTTAGTTGGTCTCTTGTACCTTGACTTATAAACTTCTTCCTTTCATCTCTCTTCGGCTGCTGTAACAGTGAGTTCATAAAGAACATTTGTTACGGCAAGAAAAAGTGAAGAGGAAGTTGATCAGATGTTTTTGGTTTTGTTATGATGTCATAATCATCCCATGTGTGACTTTCTGCTCTTTTTTGTATGTGAGCTATGAATTAATGGGTTTGCAACAATACAAATTATTTCAACTCCTGCTTGGCTCTGACACACACAGACATCAACAATCAGCGTATGAATATCAACAATGGTGACGACCAAAAGTTTCATGTCGCAATGCATGCTGGGTTCCAGGAGAGTATACAACTCCCAGCATGCACTGCTGCATGAATAATAATTAAAAATATGCATTCCCACCATTGTTGAGATGCATGTTCTAATTTGTGATATTTCTGTGTTTCTGTATTACAGTGTAGCTCTGTTATTTTTGGTTATGCTTGTGTTAGAAATAAATTAGTCATTGTTGTTGTTGTTTCATAGTGGTGGTAACGTAACACTTTTGATTGACAATTAAACTCTGAATGAGTGAGAATCAGTGTTGGGAATAACGGCGCTATAAATAAACGGCGTTACTAATGGCGTTATATTTTTCAGTAACGAGTAATCTAACTAACTACTGTTTCCTCCATTGCAACGCAGTTACCGTTACTGACAAAAAAAATGCGCCGTTACTATAATTGAGTTCACTGAATCGGTTTTCGTCCGATCGGGCTCTCTCTCTCCGCTATAGGAACTGCAAACTTTTTCTCTGGTGTGTGTGTGTGCGTGTTTCGAGGCGCCGGACTGGACAAAAGCGAAGCGAACGTCGTCAGCGCGCGAGAGAGACCGAATGTGTCCGAGAGCCCGCTCGAGTCAACAGTTCGCGCGAGAGACGGAGTGTGTCCGAGCATAATATCGTTTTTTATCTGCAACGTTTTAATTAGTTTACATGGTTATAATATAAAATAACCTGCAGGGAACGTTCCCAGAAAACATCTTTGATTGACCAGTTGTGAAGACGTGCGGCAAACACGACTAGAATTTGGCTTAAATAACCTCTGATGGTGACGTTCTCTGTAGGTTATAAAAATCAAACCCCAAAATATTCTATTCTATTATTAGTTACTAACTCAGTTACTTTTTGTGAGAAGTAACTAGTAACTATAACTAATTACTTTTTTTAAGTAACTTACCCAACACTGGTGAGAATTAACTTCTTAGTGAATGGACAGGCTATATAATGATTTTGTCATGATAGTGAATATAATCGCAATCATTCACAAATTGTGTGTGTGCTGTGCACAAGTGTGACTCGCAAAAACACTGACAAGCAGCAACAGAAAATATAACGTGTTGGCATCAGCAACCCAACTAAAGCAAACACTGATCTCTATAATGGTAACTTCAAATCAAACATTTTCAATTAAACATCTCAATAACTACTTCTGTAGATGTATGACAGAAATAAAGTCATACTGGTTAATAATACGTGTAATAATGTGTTATGGCTGGAAGGCAGTTGTAGTTCTTGTGTTTCTCTATTTTCTGTTCTTGTGTTCCTCTTTCCTTCAGTGATTCTGCTTGTTAACAGCAGGTGTTCATCACTAATAATCAACAATCACTTACATATTCACTTAATTATCTCACTGCAACACTGCGTCAATGTTACTTTTTACTCTTTGTAGTGTGGATTTTCGTGTGGGGTTGAAAGGGTTAACAGTGTAAGATAAAAAGACACACCCACAAAAAGTATTTAAAGGGCACCTATTATGACATTTAAAATGTTCCTAATGTTGTTGTGGGAGTCCCCAACAACAGTTTTACATGCATGCAATGTCAAAAAACACTTTTGTTGTCGTATAATATGCATTTATTTTTACCTGATTTGCTCACCGACTCCCAAATGATTCGTTCAACGACTCGTTTTTCAAACCCCTCCTTTGCGCGACGCTAATCTGCGGTGATTGGTCAGATGACCCAGCAGTGTTTACAGAGATAATACTTATTTTTAACACGGAGTACAATGATGCTTTTATCAATTAAATTGTATTATAATAATGATTATAGTCCACTGCTTTATAGTTTGTAGTAAAAAACGAAAAATAAGATAAAGAATTTAATGTTATGTTAGCGAGCATAGCCCAGAGTTCATATTGTAAAAGCACAATCAGTCTTTGTTTGCGTTAGCCCGATGCATAAACATAACGTTTTTACAACAAAAAATGCAGTTACGTTACTACGAGGTACTCTATTCTTTAGACAACTCCGAAAACAACGACAAACACTTCACATATCTCAATACAATTGTCATTGAAGACCTAGAAGCTAAACGGTGCTTACACAACAAACAAAATAATTATTAAGCATGCTACATAAAACATAAAAGCAACAATTATTAATAACACTTACAGGTTGTGATACGGAGGAGGAAGCTGATGCAAATACACTTGGAACTGAACCTTCCTTCAATATTAGCCAGCTCGCGAATCCAAGTTTGATTGCATTTAAAAGGCAATCGTCTTCAAAATGACGTGAACAAAGCACAAGGCTCGGACTATACTTCTGTGGTATAGTGAATTGTAGTCACTTAGTCTTCAAATGCTCCTCCTTGGGCAGATGAAAAAAGTTGGCTTTTGTGTCGCACTTCAGAACACAGCGTCTCGTCGCCATGATATTTTCCCTGGCCTTGGAGTGGATAAGTGGGCGTATCGTATTCAAATAACTTGACAAGTTGACGTCATCTAGTCAGAGAAAAAGCTTCGGTCTTCTAACGATTCATAAAAATGACTCAGAGTCGACTCTCACTTTTGAAAGACAATAACTTTATATATGGTGCACTTACATAATTTAAACTTTGCAGGATGTTTTTGTTCACTTAGATCTATGTTACACACTACATGAAAGGTAAATTTCAAAATTCCATAATAGGTGTCCTTTAAACAGTAATAAACTGTAAGTTATAAAACAGGTTTATTATATTATATTATATAGTTTACTGTTAAATGTAGTTTTTTGGGTCACCATTGTGCTGAAGAGTAGAGCCTGTGCTTCAGTCCAGCAGAAGATCTAGAAACATTGATGATACGCTGCATGTTGCTTTATTTAACAGGCCGTGACTGTATAATTGTTGGTCCAGTGGAAATTGTTTCTATGTATTAAGTTTTTTAGTGGTTTCTTTGAAAGTTATTGACTCTTTTCTCACATTAATAATGCGTTACACATTTTAGTTAATACATTTAAATGACAGTTGGTCAATTTAAGGCAGTCGGTTTCTGCAAGTGAAATTAGTTTTGTATATATATTTTTATTGAGCAGATTTTTAGATGACAATATGTGCATGGCATGTATGAAAAACATCACAACCTGCTTTTTTTTTTACATCCATAAAAATGAATAAAGAAAAATTATACAAATATACAGAACACTCTAAACTCTACCCAACCCAACCATCCCACAAAATAAATAAATAAATAGAAAAGGGAGAAAAAAAAAAAAAAGAAAAAAAAAAAAAACTCAAATCTCCAATGAAGGTACAGTCTCAACAAAGGAAATAATAGGATTCCACGTTTTATAAAATAAGTTAACAGAGTCCCTGATGGAGTGTTTAATTTTTTCCAGGTGTAGAAAGGACATTAGGTCTTTCAGCCAAGAGAAATTAGAAGGGGGGCATAAGGATTTCCAGTGCAACAGTATTCGTCTTCTGGCTACCAATGAAGCAAAAGCAATAATGTCAGAATGACGCTTGTTGTACAAGCCATCAACAGGTGTTATTCCAAAAATTGCAATTATTGGGCAGGGTGTCACAGAGACATTGAGAGCCTTTGACAGCGTAGCAAAAAATGAAGACCAGAATGAATACAATTTAGGACAGGTATAAAATGTATGAGTATGATCTGCTGGGGAGAGCAAACATCTATTGCACCTATCATCTTCTGTTAAAGAAAGTTTCTTCAATTTTGCTTTGGTGAAATTAATTCTATGAACAACTTTAAACTGAATAAGGTTCAAGCGAGCACAGATGCAGACAGAGTTAATTTTAGCTAGAGCGTTATTCCACAGCTCCTCTTCAAGCTCCAGTCCTAGCTCTTTTTCCCAGGTTCCCTTGAGTGCAAAAAGAGGAGGGAGCTGGGAAGATCGTAACAGGCCATAAATTGAGGAAATATGGCTATGTGATTTCGGGAGTGACATTATATCTTCAATTAAAGTTTTAATTGGTTGGTGAGGGAAGGTAGCAAAATGTGCTTTAGCAAAGTCACGCAATTGAAAATAGCGGAATAAATTGGATTTAGGAATTTTGAATCTACTCATCAAATCATTGAATGACGCAAATACATGATCATCAAGAAACAAATCATGAAACAGGCCCTTCTCTCTGAGCTGTGCATAAGTTAAATCCAAAGTAGAAGGCACAAAAAGATGGTTACCGCAAATAGGCATTAAGGTGGACAGTGTGTTTAATTTAAAATGATGACAAAACTGTTTCCAAATTTTGAGCGATGAAAGCACAATCGGGTTGGTGGTGTATCTAGAGGGGCGTCTCAAATTGGGATCAAAAACTAATGCCGATAACGAGGATGATAGGCAGGAGTTAGCTTCTATCATACACCAATTAATATTCGGAGAATTACACCATGCATATATTTTCTGAATATTAGCTGCCCAATAATAGAAAAGGAGATTTGGAAGAGAGAGACCCCCATCTTGTGTGGTTCTTTGAAGAGTTGACTTGTGTACACGCGGAGGCTTACCAGCCCAAATATATGAGGATATAATGGTGTCGAATGATTTAAAAAAAGATTTAGGAAGAAAAATAGGAATAGTCTGAAATAAAAATAGTATTCGTGGTAGAATATTCATTTTAATTGATTCAATCCTACCTACTAAAGAAAGTGGAAGATTGCTCCAACGCTGGAGATCTACTTTAATGCGGTCCATTAATTTTGTAAAATTTTCTTTGTGCAATGACTTGAATGAGTTTGAAATATGAACCCCTAGGTAACGGAAACCTGTAGGGGACATGTGGAAAGGGAGCATAGTTGGAGAAATTTGTTTTGCCAATTCATCTATGGGAAAACACTCACTTTTAGCAAAATTCAACTTATATCCTGAAATAAATCCGAACTCATTCAACAAGTGCATTATATTATCTATGCATTTAAGAGGGTCTGAGACATATAACAGGAGATCGTCTGCATACAATGAGACACGATGCTCCCTTCCTCCTCTATAAATACCTGAAAACACTGAAGATGATTTTAATGCTATAGAGAGAGGCTCTATAGCTAAAGCAAAGAGGAGAGGCGAAAGTGGGCAACCCTGACGGGTGCCACGAGAAAGAGAGAAATAAGGTGACGTTTCAGAGTTCGTTTTCACACAAGCCGATGGAGTGGAATATAGAAGACGAATCCATGATATTATTTTAGGTCCAAATCCAAATTTTGTAAGACCGTGAATAAATAATCCCACTCCACCCGGTCAAAAGCTTTCTCTGCATCTAGCGAGATAACCATTTCTGGCCTTGATGACTTCGATGGAGTAAAGACTACATTTAGGAGTCTACGTATATTGGAAGACAACTGACGACCAAGTATAAAGCCAGTTTGATCATCTGATATAATGGACTGGAGATGAGCCTCTAAGCGTTTGGCCAATACTTTAGCTAATTTAATGTCATTATTAATTAGGCTAATAGGTCTGTAGCTGCCACAAAATTTAGCATCTTTGTCTTTCTTTAATATTAAGGAAATCAAAGCTTGGTTTAAGGATGACGATAGGAAGCCTTGATCTAGGGAGTGATTGTACAGTTCTAATAATAAGGGGGATAACTGAGTGGAAAACTTTTTAAGAAATTCGGCAGGGAAGCCGTCAGGGCCAGGAGCTTTGTTATTTTTCATGGTTAGGATACAGGAGGTTAGCTCTTCCAAGCTAATAGGCTCATCAAGGCTGCTGGCTATATCAGGACTTATCTTAGGTATTTCTAAAAGAGAAAGGAAAGACTCAATATCAGTAATGTCCACACTCTAGCTTCTGATTTGTAAAGATTAGAGTAGAAAGAAGAGAACTCTGTGTTTATTTTAACCGGATCGGTAATAAGGTTATTTGAGGAGTCATACACCTGTGAGATTAACTGAGAAGCAGTTTGATGTCTGAGCTGAGATGCTAACAGACGACCAGCTCTATCTCCATGCTCATAGTAGGTTGCTCTTGTGCGTTTTAGCAGAAACTCCGCCTTGTTGGTTGTCAATAAGTCGAATTCAGTTTGTAGTTTTAGCCGTTGTGTCTCCAAAACAGGGTTTGGTGACCTGGCATTTAGCCTATCTAACTCTAGAATTTTGTCAACGAGTTTCTGCTGTTTTAATTTCCTAGCTTTAGTCCAATATGCATTAAAGGAAATAATCCTTCCACGTATAAAAGCTTTAAATGTTTCCCATAGAAGAGATGGCGAAACCAAATCTGATTTGTTGGTTTCCAAAAAAAAATCAATGTTCTTAGAAATATAATCGCAAAATTCTTTATCAGCCAACAACCCAGTATTGAGCTTCCAGCCTCCAGCATGTCTACACAAGTTTTGTGGGAAAGAGAGGTCTAAAATGTGTGGGGCATGGTCTGAGATAATTATCGCTGAATATTCTGTGGATTTAACCTGAGATAGAAGAGCCCTGTCAATAAAAAAATAATCAATACGTGAATAAACACGATGGACATTTGAAAAAAAAGAAAATTCTTTTGAAGTTGGATTAAGAAAGCGCCAAGGGTCTACACACCCCGTCTGATCTAGAGATGAGAAGGATCTGGACATTGACGTAGGAGCTGATGACTTGGGCTGTGAGCGGTCCAAACTTGGGTTGACTGTGCAATTAAGATCCCCACCTAAAATAAGGTGATGGGTATCCAAATTTGGAAGATGGGAAAAGAGCGAAGTCATAAAAGCAGGGTTATCAAAGTTAGGGGCATAAACGCTAACTAATATAACAGGTGTTTGGTACAGAATTCCAGATACTATTACGTAACGTTCATCAGGATCAGATATTACGTCGTGTGGGACAAACTTTATACGTTTGTGTATTGCAATTGCAGTGCCTCTATATTTACTATTAAAGTTTGAATGAAAAACTTGACCAATCCATGGCTTACGTAGTCTTACATGATCACTAACCCTGAGGTGAGTCTCCTGTAAAAATACAATATCCGTAGACAGGCTCTTTAAGTGCGAGAACACTCTTGATCTTTTTATTTGACCACCTAGACCCCTCACATTCCAAGTAACAAATTTGACATTATGACCAGCCAACCCCTCTGTGTTCACTTTAGGACTAATCATTTGTTATCGTGAGGATAAAAGTCTGAGACGAATAAATTAAAAGGTGTGGAGAAAAAAGGGAGGGAGAGAGAGAAAGGAAAAAAAAAAGAAAAAAAAAAAAAGGGGGGGGGGGGGGGGAAGAAACCTATACTTACAACTCTGATGCTTGTCTTTTTGAACATGACGAGTAGCCAGAACAACGATTCACACAACCGATTAACCACGTATAACTGTCAACTCCTAAAAGTTAAATATACACCTAAAGCAGCTATCAAGGCTTAGATGTGCCGATAAACTATGAGAAGGAAGAAAAACTAGTCACATTAGATAATAAGAAAGCATTAAACAAAAAAAATAGTTAAAGCTGGCAAACTACATTAAGCGATCCGCCACAAGACGGCACTGCCAACATGGATCAGGTGGTATGACATTTAAAATTATCAACCGGATAACTTATGTGCAGTCCATAAAATATATAATATGGGGATGCGTGAATAACATCCAAATAAAGCAGACAAATGCACTCGTAGTGTGACAGATTAATTTTCCTCAATGCCAATCATAAGTAACGTGAGAGCTTAATACTGTCCTTACATTATTTACAGCAGCTTGTACCTGTTGAATTTACCATCCCAATTCGGACACGCGTATTAGTCCACGACTTAGGTAGGAAAGTTTTGATGGTAAAACGACTCCGCTGCCTCAGGGGAATCAAAGATCCATTCCACGCCGTTACGACTCACTCGGAGGCGAGCAGGGTACAGCATTCCAAAACGCACTCCTTGCTGGTAAAATAGGCTCTTGATCTTATTGAAAGCCGCTCGTTTCCTCGCCACCTCGGTGCTGAAGTCCTCGTACATCTTGATTTTGTGGCCCTTGTAAGACATGTCCTTGTGGGATTTAGCCCAACTCATGACAGTTTCCTTAGCGATGTATCGGTGAAATCTGATAATAAGCGGACGTGGAGATTCCTCTGCGCGAGGTCTGGGCCTCAGGCTACGGTGGGCGCGATCCAGCTCAGGTGGTTCTGTAAGGGTGTCACCGAGGAGTTCAGAAAGCAGGTTAGTCATGAACTCCCTTGCGTTTTTTCCCTCAAGGCCCTCAGGAAGGCCTACCACTCGTATGTTATGGCGCTTCGAGCGAGAAATCAGATCTTCTACATTAGCTTTGAGCGCCGTGTTTTCCTTTTCCATTGTCGTCAGTTTTGATTGAACAGCATTTACATCATGCTCGAGCTGAGTTATTCGGTCGCTATGATCTGAGAGACCCGATTCCATCTCGCTTATGGTCACTGCCTGTGTTGTCAGGGTCGCACCAATCGATTCAATTGAAGATCGTATTGGTTCCAGAGAACTATTTAGAAGTGTAACGAACTCACCAGTCATGTCTTTTCTGAATTTTTCGAGCTCTTTAACTAGAGATTCGATTGTGAGCTGTGCAGATACGGACTCGTTTTCCGCCATTTTGCTGCTTTCTTGAACTTGAGACTGTTGTTTCCTCGTAGACTTGCTCATTTTAAGTGAAAGATTCCGAAGGCGGAATGTTTCAAATATACAAAAAGGATTCAATGAATACGATGTGCTGGTAAAATAGGGTGTATACTGAAGAGATTACATGAAATAATGCGGAGCTTCGACACCATGCGTCTCAACACCACATTACCAAACCGGAAGTCGTGAAATTAGTTTTAACGCAAGTTTTAATTTAGTGCGTTTTACAGTAACAAACTGTATATTACAGTAAAATACTGTAGATTACAGTAAATAACTGTACAATTAACAGTAAATTACTGGCAACAGTGTTGCCAGTATTTTACTGTAAAAAAAAAACGGTAAGGTCTAACAGTGTATCAATGCTCACTGTTATGCTGATGAGATCAGGAAATCTCTGTAAAAGAGCTGACTCATGTAGACTACGTAATTTGCATGCTTTGTTCTGAGTCTCATCACAATGTAAATCCCTCCCTCTTGAAATGTATGTATACTGTTTAAACCAGACCGTTGGATGACTACAGCAACGCACAAGCGAAGTCCTCAATAAAGAATAACTTCTGCTTGAAAGATATCCCAACGGTCTCTGCTTTGACAAAGGTATTATAGCTAATACATTTTTAAATGTATAATTATTATATTTTTCTTACATATTCCCACACTGTAAAACCCAACAAGTTAAGCTAACTCATTTAATTTGAGGAAACTTATTACCTCAATTTAATTAAGTTAACAAAAAACAATAGTTATGAGTACTCTGAACTTATTTTAATCGAGTCCACTAAACAATGATATTTTTTAATACGCAATTAAACTTTACACTGCATTTAAATACTTTATATAGCTGAAACCTCACTATATTGAGTAAAAAAATTGAAAAGACTAACTTTAAATGAACTCAGAGCACTTGCAGTTCCTGCTAGCTCGCAATATCATATACAAACTCAAATCCAATGAGTTAAGCTAACTCATTACATTTGAGGAAACTTATTACCTCAATTTAATTAAGTTTATAAAAAACAATAGTTATGAGTACTCTGAACTTATCTCAGTTGAGTTAAATAAAAGTATACATTGCAGTCAAGAAATTAAGTGATTAATTAATTGATGAATTAAGCGATTAGTGAGCATTAATTATGAACACCTGCTGTTAACAAGCAGAATCACTGAAGGAAAAAGAAACACAATAACTACAACTGACTTCCAACCACAGCCTTAGATGAAATCAACTTAAGATCAAATATGTTTAAATCTCTCAAGTTCTCAGCAGAAGAGGATTATGACCCATGATTATCCAATTAAATCTGTGGGCAAAGAGACACTTTACGTGGCTTTTCAGTCTGGAAATTCATGTTCAGTCTGTCCAACGTAACGCTGAGGTCACCTGTCAAACCACTACACAAACAACATTGGCAGCTTCACTAATTACTAACCAGTTTTACTTTTGTCATGCTTCTACAGAAGTTGTTATTGAGAATGAACAGAGGTTTAGATGATGATGATTTATTGAGTTTCATTTAAAGACACCATGATAGTGGTCAGTGTTTGCTTTAGTTGGGCTCTTGACCCTTAACTTTATAACACCAGATTTTCTTCTGGCTGCTGTAACTGAGTGTTTATATAAGACATTTGTTATGACACATAAGCCAAAAGAAAATAAAAACATGTTATTGCGTTTAGATGATGCAAATCAACATTTAATGACTTGATTTTCTGATCTTTTCCAGAGCCTAATCTCTGTGTAAACAGGTGATATGTTACTTGTATTGTTTGTTATAACAGAACTCTGATTTTACTGTAAGGTCCATTGAAGTGACAATATGATTTTTAAAACCTCTATGGTTTCATACTGACTTACACAGACATCAAGAATGAGCATATGAATCTCAACAACGGTGACCAATAAAAAAATATTCATGCCGCAATGTGTGCTGGGAGCAATGGATACATTTTGTATTATGCTAGTACCCAGCATGCATTGCAACATGAATAGTTTTTAATGGTCACCATTGTTGAGGTTCATATGCTGAATCTTGATGTCTGTGTGAGTCTTTAAAAAATACAATACATTTTTTGTGAAACTTTTTGTGCACATTCATTTTGTAATATTATTCATATTGTCTGATGAACATAGAATTGCTGGCGCTTATGCTGTTGAAACACAGTTTTGAAAAAAAATGATTAATATGTTTCCCTTTTTATCAGGGATTAGACTCTGAATAAGATCAGTGAATCAAGTCACAAAATGATCTATTGTCATCATCAGTCCTCAACCATTTATACACAATCAACAATTTTCCATGACTTTTGTACCATTATAAATGTGTTATATAAACACATAATATAGCAGCCAAAGAAAACCTTATGTGGAAAAAGTCAAGGGTCAAGAGCCCAACTAAAGCAAACGCTGATCTCCATCATGGTGACCTTAAACGAAACAAATCATCAACATCTAAACCTCTGTTAATTATAATAATAACTGTATAATAATAATAATTCAAACTGGTTAATAATAAGTGAAGCTGGTAATGCTGTTTGTGTATTGGTGTAATCCTCCTCTTTTATCTTCAGTTGATTTCATCTAAGGATGTGGCTGGAAGTCAGTTGTAGTTCTTGTGTTTCTCTTTCCTTCAGTGATTCGGCTTGTTAACAGCAGGTGTTTATCACTAATCCTCAATCATCACTTAATTATACAATTATTATTCAATTATCATTCTGGGATATAGAAATGTTCTATAACTCATTCAGTTTGAGTTCAATTTCAGTCATTCAAGTTTCAATAATATTTGAGTGCAGTGAACTCAATTTGATTTAGTACATATTACTGTTAGGTTTTACAGTGCACTGCTTCGCTCTAGAGGGCCTTTATTACAGTAACTGGATTCTTTTTAATGATGGATAGATGCATTTTTTGGGTGCTTCAAAATCTCGCCCCCCATTTATTACCATTATAAGCTTGGAAGAGCCAGGATCATTTTAAATATATCTCAGATTGTGTTTGTCTGAAAGAAGATAGTCATGTACACCTTGGATGGCTTGAGGGTGAGTAAATCAGGGGATACTTAACATTTTTGGTTAAACCATCCCTTTTAACACTTCTAAAAACCAAAGAGATGCACATACATTTCAGGAAAGAGCCCAAACGTCTTGCTACTATTACTTGTTTTTGTGTTGCTTTGTTTGCTTAGCACAGTATATAGTTGACAAGAAACAATGAAGAGAGAGGGGATTGGAAAGTACTCAAACTCAGGTCACCTGTGATGTGCCGGAGAGTTGACCACAAGGCTATTATTTCACCCATAAATTCTGAACAGCCATTAAAATCTCATGATATATGTTCTTTATCTAATGTCCCAGATTTGGAACATTTCCTTTGTAGGGCCACAATTAAAGTCTCGCATTGTCCATTACAGCGGGTCTGGCACACGACAGGAAATGGGTGTTTGCATCCTCCACTTAAAGACAGACGTTCCTCCATTATGACATCACGGGGAACAGGAAGTCATTGGAAAAAAAAAAAAAAAAACTTTTTAAAGCCCTGAGCAGAGGACAGCCATGGACCACACAATATACAAACAGATGCCAGGTGCCTGAGGAAAGACAGAGATGAATGAAAGGGAAGGAGACGCGACCTGCCCCAGCTCAGAGCGCTGATGGTGGGCCACATGCTTCGTTCAGGGCCTCTGGAGTGCTGCGAAAAGCAGGATGTTTTGGTTTATTTAGAGCTTAATGTGGGTGTTTCCAACAAGGTGTGCAGTGCCCTCCTCACCACAAAGAAGTAGATTAATGAGAATGAAGACTGGTGGCACGGGGCTAAAGTGAGGTAGCATCTGACCTGTGATACTGCTATGCCACAAAGTGAAACAGAATACATTTTCAGACACATTTATTTAAATTTAAAACAAATTTTGCACTATCGACCAAAAAATATCTATCTATCTATCTATCTATCTATCTATCTATCTATCTATCTATCTATCTATCTATCTATCTATCTATCTATCTATCTATCTATCTATTTATCTGTCTATCTATCTATCTATCTATCTATCTATCTATCTATCTATCTATCTATCTATCTATCTATCTATCTATCTATCTATCACAGATAAGTTGGCAAAATTTCAGGTAATCAGTTACATAAAAACTTTTAAGTTAGGAAATTTAAAGTGTATGTATGGGGTCCGCAACGTATCACTCCAATAAACATATCCCTCAAATTTTATTGTCTCTTAACTGGTTGCCGGTGCGTTATAGGGTCGATTTGAAAATATTGTTGTTTGTTTTTAAATCTTTAAATGGTCTTGCACCTTCATATTTATCTGAACTTTTGACAGTGATCGTGCCGGATAGGTGTCTACGGTCCTCCAGCAGACATAATCTGTCCCAGCCACATTCACAATTAAAGTCGAGAGGGGATCGTGCCTTTGCTGTTATCGGGATTGAACTTACAGTTTTTCTCAGTCGCTTTGGTGCATTTCTCACATCACTATTTACATTTGCACAACAGTTAATGCAGTTCTCAAAACAATTAGTACAAACTGCAAAACCTAGTTGATAACCTGCAAAAGCGTGTCACTTGCTCAAAATGGATCGCTCATTCCTCAAAAGCAAGTATTCATTTCAATGAAAGTGTCAGTGTCATCAAGATGAAAAGTATTGACACCATTGCTTATGAACAAGATAGTCAAATGGCTTTGTCATGTTTTCATTATGACAGTTTATTCTGTAAATGTTTATTCTGTAAATATGCTTGTACGTAAAGTGGGGGTTTATGGGATTCAGCTCTGACAGTGATTGTAGAGAAGTGGCTTATCATTGGTTGCAACTAATGCTTCACACATCCCTTCGCATCAGTGAAAGTTGAGATTCACCTAAGATAAATTGTTCAACTTAGGAGACATTTTCAAAAATGATTTAAAAAAATGTGTAAAATTTGCTTGACCGATTTTGACAACTAGTTCAACATTTTTGTATGTAATGACTCAAGCAATGAAAGGAGGACTATTAGTTTTATATGGAATGACTATTCAGCATTCACAAGTATAGTTAATTTTGACTGACATGACATAAGCAAATGATAATGTTATAAAACAGCAGAGAGTTGTATGAAAGCAATTGATGCATGTCCAAAAGCATTTGCAATTTGTTCGAAGGAATAAGAAACGGCTACTATGATGTGCACAAATGACTAAATGTTGTGGAGGTTGAACTAACTGTTGTGCAAATGTAAATAATGATGTGAGAAATGCACCAAAGCGACTGAGAAAAACTGTAAATATACTATCTGTAATAATAATAAAATAGTAATTGACATATTACAAAACATTTTAAGTTAAATTAACTCGATTTTTTTTAGTTACCATTACTTAATTATTTTTGGGCAACCAGTTTACTCATTTTAAAGGGACAATAAGTAGGAATTACTCCCATCTAGTGGTGAATTTGTATTTTGCATTCAAACTTATTTTGCTCTCCAGCGCCTCGCTTTTTCAAATGCGCATTGCATCTACGGTAGGCGATATGTACCGAAAAGCTTTGACAGGATGTCTTCTAATAGCACTTCGTAGAGTTTTCCTTCAGGTGAACAGGTGTGTTATTTCAAACAAACTGCAACATGACAACAAACAAACAAATGTTACAGTATGAATTACTGACTGTGAAAAACATGAAATATTGTAGTTATGCCCAGGGTACGATTTGTGAAAAAAAACAGAGAATTGTTTTGAAACATTGTTATTCATAAAAATAAATCATGAGAACATGAACTTCATCACTGCATTTGCAGGAATTGTAAAATCTTTTTTCTTATTAACTGAAGTAGCCTATAGGGTTGTAACGGTATGAGATTTTCACGGTATGATAATCGTCTCAGAAAATATCACGGTATCACGGTTTCACGGTATACGGTATTAAACCATCATCGGTATTAACTATTAAATCATTATTATTATAATCATCATCAGCTACAATGACTCTTAAATGAATGAAACCAGATAGGGTTTTTTGGTTTATTAAACAGAACCATAGATATAAAGATATATAGCCAATGCGACATCTATATATCTACTAGGGCTGGGTATTGTTCAAAATCTTTCGATCCGGTGCCAATTTCGATACCTCAGTTTCGATACCGGTTCCTAACGATACTTTTTTCGATACCAATTTTATGGAATCCATTTTAACAAGATTACATAACACATTACCTCAGAAAAACGTTGTTTTTTTTTTTTTCAGTTTGACTCGTGCTCCTTGCAGTGCACAAAGGAATAAAAAAGCACAAAGGAACAAAAAATGTTTTATAAAGAGCTCATGCTCACCAAAGCTGATTTTTTAAATAAAAAGTACAGTAAAACGTAAGTAATATTGTGAAATAGTATTACAATTTAAAATCTTATTTGAATATATTTCAAAATGTAATTTATTCCTGTGATGTCAAAGCTGAATTTTCAAAATTATTACTTCAGTGTCACATGACCCTTCACAAATATGAAAAGTTTGCTGCTTAATATTTTGGAAACTATGATACCTGTACATTTTTTCATGATTCTTTGATGAATAAAACATTCAAAAGAAAAGCATTTATTTAAAAACGAAATATTTTGTAACATTACACATTTTAATGTCACCTTTGATAACTTTAATGCATCCTTACTGAAAAAAAAATTCTGACTAACCAACACATTTTTGAACGGCAGTGTACATTCAGTAGGTTATTGTTTATTGCAATATAAACACTGTCCGAGTGATCAACAAGATATCTCTTCATTTACCAGTGGAAGACGGAGCAACTTTCTGCTCTTATGTTTACTCCATGCACTGTCAAGGTCTACATCTTGTCGTGGTACTGGTCTTTGCAGCAATTATTTTACCGCAAATAGGCCTACTGCATCGCGCGCTGTTGGCATCGAGCCTGGAGAAATGTACCCACACTTTTGATCGACTTTTCCACATGGTGTGTGGTCGCGTCTCATATGCGGCGAGAGTTTGTGCGTGCGCGCGCGCGTCTCACATGAGTGACGGCGGTGATCCACTTGTCCGTGCGACACTTCTGTCGCGCTGCACTCCACTATATTCCTATGGGTGACGTCAAGCGACTTTGACGCGCTCGCAAAGCATTCCGGGAAGGCGGCGCTTCATTTGAAAAAATGCCGCGCGTCAAAAAGCTGGCCGATGCCCATCTTTATGCAAATGAATTCCGTTGAACGCGAGGCGTCTATCCAATAGAAGCACGCACATGGAGACGGAGGGAAGTCTCTCGCGGGTCCTTTGTTTTTGACTGGCCGCTGGCTCAAAACCACGCCCATAGCGGTAAACTAGAAGAACGCCCATCAACGTTCACATGTGGGGAGGCGTTGCGACACCACACGACATTCGTGTCGGACAAGTGGATCAGTACCGTGACGGCGGTGATCCACTTGTCCGTGCGACACTTCTGTCGCGCTGCACTCCACTATATTCCTATGGGTGACGTCAAGCGACTTTGACGCGCTCGCAAAGCATTCCGGGAAGGCGGCGCTTCATTTGAAAAAATGCCGCGCGTCAAAAAGTTGTCCGATGCCCATCTTTATGCAAATGAATTCCGTTGAACGCGAGACGTCTATCCAATAGAAGCACGCACATGGAGACGGAGGGAAGTCTCTCGCGGGTCCTTTGTTTTTGACTGGCCGCTGGCTCAAAACCACGCCCATAGCGGTAAACTAGAAGAACGCCCATCAACGTTCACATGTGGGGAGGCGTTGCGACACCACACGACATTCGTGTCGGACAAGTGGATCAGTACCGTGAGTTCCGCGCGTCTCATATGAGTGAGTTCCGCGCGTCTCATATGAGTGAGTTCCGCGCGTCGACGCATTCCCTCCTAACAGCCATTCTTCGTCAACATTTCTGGACACAACTGGATATCCATCTTCAAGGAAAGCCCCGCGTTGCGCGTTCGTTTTTCGGATACCCAAAGTATTTCCACACTGCAGATTTTAACTTTTTTGTCAGCGGGGATAGAGATTAGAATATCCAGCCGCTATCTCTAACATTGTCTCCGCTGCACATGTGGAGTCTGAGCAGTCAAGTGGAAAGAAGTTGCGCGCATGTGAGGTCTGTTTTTTTTTTTTTTTTTTTTTTTAAACCGGTAATAAGCAAATATTCACGATGATAATCGTACATGTCAATATCGTGATAAACCGCCATACCGGTATACCGTTACAACCCTAGTAGCCTAACGCAATATTTTTACTCTAATAGCTTATCTTGAGCCAGATGCTCAAGAGTGAGTGAGTAATCATTTTAAAATAAAATTGACTTTAATCAAACCATGGATCCGTGATAAGTTTTGTGATCCGTCTCGCCATGTAGTAGCACTATGATCACTCTGAGGGGAGGATACATTTATCCCCACCGGGGATAAAAATAATTAAGCAGAGGCAGGGATACATTGACCAGAAAGGGGGAAATCCCAATCATTTTACGTTCAATTTTTGACTTTTTTGGTGACGATGTTTTCTTCTCCTGTGGCTTGGCATATGTATGGCATATGTATATAACAATACAATCCAGACTTTTAAACTTGCCAGTGCAGTTTCAAGCGCCTCTCACTGCTCTGCACCTGCATTTCTGCTGGTTTCGGCTGGCTCTGAACGAAAACGCGTTGGCTTAGTACTTTTTGTCCCTCTCTGCTATTATAGTTTTGCAAGATGGCGGAACGACATGGAAGCCTCCGTGGACCTACCCGTCCCATGTATATAAAGATAATAAATTCTTCATTTATAAGGATAAGTCAGATATTTGGCCGAGGTATTTGTACACCATTGAGGACATATTTATGAATAAATATATTGATTTTAGATAATAAATACCTAAAAAGATACTTATTGTCCCTTTAAAGTAGATTCAACTTGTCCGCGCTAACAGTGTGGAAGTTGTGGGGCCCTGTGACGTAAGAGGGTACCAGCTAAGATGTATGAGTTATTAAAGGAACACTTCACCCATTTGCATTAGACTTTGTATCTTTAGAAACCCAGTCACATTTTCGAATGGTCATGGTTTATTCCCTTATTTTCCCCTGAGATGGGAGAAATAAGGATTTAAGTGTTCCACTTCCTGCTTTTTATGACGCAAAAATCGTCAATTTGCGTCATAAAAAGCAGGAAGTCAAATTTCCTTGAATAAGGGTAAGACTACAAACACTAGCTCATCATTTATCCAGTAGAAGGCGCTGTTCCGCATGTTTTCAACCCGCCCATAGAGGGATCTCACTCACAGAATGTACATATAGTGTCAGCCATTCTTTATTTGGAAGCTAAGCTAAAAGTTTCTTATTCTGTGGAGAAAGCTGAGTAGTAGCGGTGACCATCCTCTTTTTCCCGGACATGTCCGGCCGTCGAGATCGTCCAAAATGTCCAGGATTCGGCTTTTGCTTTCTGCAGTCGCCATTCATAGTTTACATGCACACCTTTTGTTTCAATCAAACTGAATTTATTCCGATTGGTGAATCTGAATGTAGTGTTTACATGAACGCTAAACAAGTGATCGTTTGATGTGCGTTTTAACATTGCTAGGAAAATTCCCTCTCCTCCGTGAGAGATACGAGACCGGTGCGTCTCACAGGCGCCGGCGCCGCTCATCAGTAATCACGCCACCGGCCTCGCGTCGTTCTCCGCGGCCGTCAGTCTCGTTCCTGCTCGTCACAGTAAACATGAGGAATGGCGACTGAAGAACGCAAAAGCCGAATCCTGGACATTTTGGGCGACATCAAAATACTGGGCAGACTCACTAGTAGCATAGCCTTGTTGTTTACTGCGATCTCTTACCGGTAGGCGTGGCCTAATAAGGCAGCGAAGCAAGTGCATTCTGGGAGTTGTTGTCTTTCATCCCCATAAGCCAAAAATACATTTTCTGGCTTTTCTCAGTCTAGAAGGCTCCAAATTCAAAAATAATTTCACATTTCTTCTACATAAATGACCCATTTTAAATACACATTCATCTTTCCAGAGGTGAAGTGTTCCTTTAAAGGTGCTCTAAGCGATCTCGGTTGGCGTAACCTCTTGTTGATGTTTGAATAATTATCAAACAAAACGGAGGCTAGCTAGACCCTCCCTCCTCCTCATCCACGCAATAACCCCCCAAACCCCACCCCACATCATTCTTGTTGGTTATTGGCTGGAACAGTTTGTTATGTTTCGTGGTGCGGGTCGCTCTGTTTCTCAGTTTGTTTTTGCTGCTGTTTGTGGAGCTTGGGGTCTCTGCAGAGACCGCGTTTTTTTACAGTGTGTTCAGGGGACAGGCAGCTAGCGGATAGTGAGGAGATGTTTGCGGTATGTGAAAAAAAAGTTTTGGCCTAAAAAACGCGCGAGATCGCTTAGAGCACCTTTAAGAGCAGTTAAAATGTATGAGTAGAAAATAAAAATCAGCCAGTTATGCTCACTGTTAAACCCAACAAACTAAGCTAACTCATTTCATTTGAGGAAACTGATTACCTCAATTCAATTTAAGGTGCATTAAGCAACTTTTCATGTTAAAAATACCCGTTTTCTAACCCATACATGCTTAAACCATTGCCTGATGGGCTGAATGAGCCCTTCTCTGATCACTGAGATTGTCTCTATAATCCTGTAAAGTAAAATAAATAAGAGGGATTCGGGCCGGAATTTTAGACTGGGCGTGACGTCATGCGCATTCATGGCACGCTCACATAGCTATGTCTGGCAGGTTTGTGTATTTGCCGGCATTCTCCGTAGAAGATGGATTGTAAGAGACCTGCTTGTAGTTCATTTCAAACACCAACGCAAACTCCACGTAAGATAAAAAAAAGAAAACTTTTGTCTAGTGCAACCAAAAGGGCCAAATTGGACTCAGACAGGTGCCGGAATAAGACGAGAGTAAACATAGGGAAGGCTTTCAACAAATGGAGATATCTCCGGTCTGCTCTAGGGCTCAAACGGGATTTATAACTTTATTACCTCTGAAGACATTATGATTTTAAACAAAATATTTGCGGCTGATGCTCCTTTGGTTATGAACAGCTCGTGCTCATGCAAGCGTGCGTGTGGTCCATGAGCGTGCACATCTCTGGCTGCAGTTTCACTTGCCGCCAGAGGTGGCATAGTTCTGCAAAAACTCAGAATCTTGCGCTATGCACCTTTAAGTTTATAAAAAACAATAGTTATGAGTAGGCTTACTCTGAACTTATTTTAATTGAGTCCACTAAAACAATGATATAAAGCAACGACAGTGTAACATCAATATTACTCATCTTTGACTGAAGCACAGACTCTAATCTCCAGTACAATGGTGATGCACAGAACTAATGAATTAAACTAACAGATCTCTATCATCTTGCAAAAACACATAGAACACGTAAATTCATTTTGATGCAGTTGATTACCGTTAAATTACGCTTCATTCTGTTTTTTTCTTTTATTTTACACATTTAACCCTTTTAACCCCATGCAAAATCTTCCTTTTAAGTGAACACTGTTGGGGTAACACTGAAGCAGTGTTGAAGTTAATGATATAATTCAGTGATTAACTGATGATTGAGCAGTCGTGATGAACACCTGATGTTAACAAGCAGAATCACTGAAGGACAGAGGAACAAGATAAAAAAAGCGAAACACAAGACCTACAACTGACTTAAGACATTACATTTCTCAAGAGCTCAGCTGAGGAGGATTAAACAACTCTAAAAAAATAGCTTTACCAGCTTCACTTATTACTAACCATATTGACTTTATTTATTGTTTCATACGTCTACAGAAATTCCCATTGAGAATTAACAGAGGTTTAGATGTTAAGATGTTGTTTTGTTTCAGTTTATGTTACCATTATGGAGATTAGTGTGTGCTTTAGTTGGGCACTTGACCCTTGACTATAAAATTGGTTTGTCATTGGCTGCTGAAATTGTGTGTTTTTAAGACACATTTGTTATGGTAGAAACAAATCCAACAAAAATTAGATCAGGTGTTGCTGGTTATATTTTGATTATTACGTTGTCACATTTGAACAATAGCTTCAGTTGTACACACACAGACATCAAGAATCAGCCAGTGAATCTCAACAATGGTGACAATCAACAAAAAAATATAGCCTAACATCAAATCTGAACCTCACAAAACACACTATTAAAGTAAACACAAAACCAACAGCAAAAATAAAAGCAAAAAGTAAACATTAAAGGAAATAACCAGAAAATTCAGCTGCATAATTTATTCATGCCGTAATGCATGCTGGGAGTCATGCACGATTTTTTGTACTATGCTGGTACCCAACATGCATTGCAACATGACACTTTTTTGATTGTCACCATTGTTGAGATTCATACACTGATTCTTGATGTCTGTGTGTGTCTGCTTAGATATTGAAGTTAAAAATGGACTGACCATTAACTTCTTAAGATTCTTAATGTTTCGGGTGGTCAAAATTCCGATAGATCTTGAAATGTCAAGCAACAGTAATACAGTAATCAAAAATACATAACATCATCCATAAAAACTATTTACAATAAAATAGATCAGTAAAATACACAGCTAGATGATGAATGTGTCACTGTCATCTATAGCAAATGTATTTTAAAAGCACAACTTTCACAGCCAAATAAAAACTAATGTTCAGAAATAAAGGGTCAAGAGCCCAACTAAAGCAAACACTGATCACCATCATGGTAACATGAAATGAAAATCAAATGACATCTAAACCTCTGTCACCTTTTAATAAGAACTTCTGTGACCGTCAAAAAGAAATAAAGTCAATCTGGTTAGTAATAAGTGAAGATGGTAATGCTGTTCGTGGAGTTGTTTAATCCTCTGCTGAGATCTTAAGATATTTAATGTGTTTTGTAAATCCGAATTCACACACACCACGACAGATTGGCGCTATTCAAACATTCAAATGATGTCCACAAATTAGTAGAATCTACTTATATTTTATTAGTAATGCAACTTAAATAAAACTTAAATAATTTAATTAAATTGTAATTAAATTCTTTATTAGATATAAAAAGCGGGCTAATGGTGCGTTCACATCGGACGCGAATAGCGCGTCAGGCGCGTGTGATTTCAATGTTAAGTCAATGCAAAGACGTGTTTCGCGCGTAAAAAAATCCTGCGGCGCGAATGAGGCCTAGAGTGCGGCGCGGTAGATGCGAAACTTGACGCGTGAATGGCGCGAATTGAGTGTCTGGCGCGTTACGCGCGTTATGTAGTGCTTTTTGTGTATTCACGAATTTGACGCGAAAAGTTCACGCGTTTGCCGCCCGAGTTGAAAAATCTGAACTTCTCGTGCAGAATTTAAACATTTAAACATTTAAACATTTCTCGTGCAGCGGCAAATGTCAGGAGGACTAGCCGAGGTAAGGCTGTTCCAGGCGGGTTACATGAGCGCTGAGCGCCCGGATCGCCTGGATCTCACAACTCCGAAAACGTCGATACATTTTTTTAAATAGACGCTATCTTTATAAATAAACCACAGATTTGAGCTTTAAACAACTACATTCTCGACTGAACAACTCTCAAAACTAAATTTCGTGACACAATAACACTAACAGTAGTATTTTTAAATTTTGCGGCCTTTCTTGCAAACTTTCACCTCTGACAAGGTGAAACGTCAAAATCGCGCCTGCCGCGTCTAGTGATACGCTTGACCACTTTGTGTTAATTTGCGCGTCAAGAGCGAATTTCGGCAGGCATGACGTGAACAGTCTCTGGCTCGGCAGGCATGACGTGAACAGTCTCTGGCTCGGCGGGCATGATGTGAACAGTCTCTGACTCGCCGGGCATGACGTGAACAGTCTCTGGCTCGGCGGGCATGACGTGAACAGTCTCTCGCTCGCGGGCATGACGAGAACAGGCTCAGGCTCGGCAGGACGAGTCTCTGGAAGGGCGGTCTTGGTAGGACAAAACTCTGGACGGGCGGTCTCGGCAGGAGAGAGATTGAGGGCTTCATGCTGGAGATTATAGATACATCAGTTTCAGTGATTGGAGTAAATTAAGAAAGTGAGTGGGATGGAGTGGAGGTCCAGGGTTGGAGGAGGGGGAGCTATGGGCCAGTTGATTATGGATGTTGTCGATCTTGGTTTTGAAGAAGGAGAGGAACAAAGCACACTTAGAGGTGGTGAATGAGTTGGAGATTGTGTCCATGGGTTTCAGAAGTTTGTTGGATGTGGAGAAGAGGGTCTTGGGACAGTTGGAGCCGGATTGGATGACAGAGGATTAGTGGGAGGAGCGGGCAGAGTTGAGGGCGTTTTTGTATTGTTGTCTGTAAAGTTTATAGGCTTCCAGGTGGACAGTGAGACCGGTTTTATTGGTGAGTTGTTCCAGTTGTCGGCATTTGGCTTTGAGGAGGCGGAGTTGGTTAGTGTACCAAGGGGCGGAGTATGTGAAGGAGACAGATTTGGTTTTAAGGGGGGCGATGGTATTGAGACAGGATGAGACTATATCATTGTAGGCGTTGACGAGGACAGTTGGGGAAGTGTTTTGGGAGTCAATAGAATTTGCAATGGTGGTTGTCAATATGGAGGAGAAAGAGGTGGGGTCGATGGATTTTAGGTTCCTGAATAATACTGTGCGTTTTTGATTGGTGGGTGGAGTTGGGATAAGGATGTCAATGGTAATAGCCAGATGATCAGAAATGGTGAGCTCAGTGTGGGTTATGTTGTTGATGGTGGTACCACAGGAACAAACCAGGTCTAGTGCATGTCCTTTTTTGTGCATGGGGAAATCAATATGTTGGCTGATGTTGACAAATTCTAGAATGTCCTGTAAATCGGTAGTAGTTTTGGAGTCTGTGGAGTCAATGTGGATGTTTATTTATTTATTTATTTGAGCATTAATCATTCTGCTCAAAAAGGAGAGGGCTGAAGCTATAGCTTATAATAGTACCAGGAAACCGTACAAAAGCAACAAAACAAACATAAGAACAACATCAATAAATAGTACTACAATAGTACCAGGGAACTTAATGCAAAAATAACAAAACATCACTAGGACAACATCAAAAAAATAGTACTACAATAGTACCATCAATAAATAGTACTACAATAGCACCATAGAACATAGTGCAAAAGCAACAAAACAATCACAAGGACAACATCAATAAATAATACCACATAGAACCAATAGTACCAGAGAACATAATGCATAGCAACCAAACAACCACAATGTCAACATCAATAAGAAAACAAAACAACCAAAGATGATTATGTACACTAGCAATAATGATTGCACCTAATGCTAATTCATTTCTTCTTCTCTATATTTTTCAAAAATCTTTAGTTTGTATTTATACTTGAAATGATTGATGTTTGAACATCGTTTCATCTCTATCTCTAAATTATTCCACAATTGAACCCCCTTAACTCTAGGACTAAAACTTTTCAGAGTTGTACTATGTTTCTGCGGATGTTAAAGTCACCTAACAGAAGAATGGATGGAGATATGGCACAGAGCTGGGATAGAAATTCCGATAGATCATAGAGGAATGGGGGTAATTGAAATGACCAGGGGTTTAGTGCTCAAATAAAGTAGGAGTGGGGACTCTCACATGAACTCTCCTTTTGTGAAGATGGAAAGTCATGCAGGTTACAGATTTTACATTTTGACTGAACTAACCATGCATTCATATCAGTGTTATTTTGGAGCTAATCTATTTTTCCAGAGTGTAATCTTGATGTGTAGCAAAAAGTTTTATATTAGTAGTTTTGGCAAGGCTTGAATTGATTCTCTGTGGTTGTTATTGTTAAGATATTGTTTTACTTTCTTGTATGAACAGCAAAATGAAAGAGAGACAATTTAACCCATGAGGCACCATGAGGTCAACTATAATTACTGCATGTGTACTACAAACGCACCGCTCTTATCTATGTTATTCCACATACTCATATCATTTAAAGCTGGAGTAGCCTACTGTTTGAAGTAGACTGTCTGGTGACCTTCTGTCACACAATCAGAAGGTCAGAACATCAAAGCAGGAGCAGGACACTCATAACGTGAAAAAAAACAAACAGCAGATGATGATAGATAGATAGATAGATAGATAGATAGATAGATAGATAGATAGATAGATAGATAGATAGATAGATAGATAGATAGATAGATAGATACTGTAGGTTGGTAGATAGATAGATACTGTAGGTTGGTAGATAGACAGACAGATACAGTAGATAGATAGATAGATAGATAGATAGATAGATAGATAGATAGATAGATAGATAGATAGATAGATAGATAGATAGATAGATACTGTAGGTTGGTAGATAGATAGATACTGTAGGTTGGTAGATAGACAGACAGATACAGTAGATAGATAGATAGATAGATAGATAGATAGATAGATAGATAGATAGATAGATAGATAGATAGATAGATAGATAGATAGATAGATAGATAGATATGTAGCACGCATAGCTGCCTAGTTACTGAATGGCAATCACCTAATTAGATCCAGGTGCGCTATAGGTGTGTGAGTGTGTATAAGGAATCTTCATGCGTTTGTTGGAGCGCGTTGACTGCTGCAAACTTGGACGCTGACTCTCTGAGCTGAGCCGTACAGCAGCTGGGTATGTTACTATGGATAAATAAACATTTAATTTGGGGTGAGCTGTTGGCTGTACGCCTTCTGTTTGTTATTTAGTATGCATCCCGGGCTGTGTGGATCACCGTGGTTTGATGTTGGAAGGGCTGATTTGCCAATAATCAGGTGGGTAAACTGCTAATTTAATGGGTGAATATTCACGAAAGGACTTGCTGTTTATATCGTGTTCCCCTCTGTTTTAGCTGAAAAGACCAAGAGCTGGTAATGTCCGTGTGATCACGGACATGATTGGGACCGTGACCTGGCTTCCCCTTCCTTTTTGTTTTTTATTTTTCGGAATACTCTCCGTGTTGCGCATTGCCGCATACAAGCAGACAAGCCCCCACATTAAGTGAACTTGACGTCGGGAGATTGTGAGACCCGAGTATTAGTCCGTGTGGCCGTTTAGCCACCCCCGCACTGAACAACTGGAAGACTGTGCGTACCTTGATTGTCATGTGAATGAACTCATAAGTTGATGCGAGTTAGTTGAGTGTATTGAGTGTTTGTTTATCGTTGGAAGTGACGTGGTGTGTGTGTGTGTGTATGTTTGTGTGTGTGTGTGTGTGTGTGTGTGTATGTGTGCGCGCGCGTGTGTGTGCGTGCGTGTGTTCGCGTGAGAAAGAAGAGTAGTATTCGTGTGATGTTAATGGATCATGAGCTTAGATGTTGGTGAATGTGTAATGTGATTGCATCTGTTATTTTGTTGCTTTTGTATTTTTTTGGAGATCAACTTTGTATTTTTTGTTTATTGATTTGATTTGTGACAATTTGATGTTTAATGTTAACTATGTTGGACTGGCTATGAGGGAGCGCTGACCACTCTAAGTCCAAGTTAATGGGCACCCCTGTTCACTGAGTGATTTGATTCTACATTTTCTTTCACCTGAATGCACGTGTGTGTGGTGAAGTGAGTACATTAGTGTACGTTTGAAGTGCGTAGTGAAGTGGAATTGAGTAGGTTTTGTTATCTCCCCCTGCCATCTGACCTGTTATATTGATTGTCTTATTGGTTTGTTTATTTTCGTCTTTATTTTGAAGCCATATCCATTCATTGTCCGTTGAACTGTGTGTGTGTGGAACACTTTTATGCTATCTATAAATCAAGTATTATTGTTATATTTTCTCTATATTCACGTCTCTGCCATATCCTTGTGGGAACGAACTTGTGTCCTTATTGGACACATTATTTCCCTGGGTGAAATTCCCAGGGTGGCGTAGACGGTATTACGAGGGGTCAGGTGTCCAGTTGTCCTGGTCCACCTCTGTTGAAATTATCATTGTCCAAAATAACGAAAACCACCCCTTGGGTGCACCATTTTTGGCGCAGTCGGTAGGGTCCCACATACATTTTTGGCCTGAGACGTGAATTTGTTTGTTCCATATTTTGTGGGGTGAATGTTGTAATTCTTTGTTTTCTTCTATTTTTGTGTTGAAACAGAGCGGTGGTGTGCACGGAACGTAGTGATGTATGTCTCGAGACCGGTCTTGGTCTCGAGACCGGTCTCGAGATCACTTTTACGTGGTCTCGGTCTTGTCACAGCCTTGACGGTCTTTGGTCTCGGTCTTGTCTTGGTCTCAGACCTCTCGGTCTTGTCTAGGTCTCGCTGTCTGACTGATAGTGGTCGGGGGATTTAGCAATACAATACTGCAATATCCACAACGACACAACGTTCGATAATGCAGCATTATTAATTATTTCGCGCCCTTCAAATGCAACCAATCACATGCATGTATTTTTTGTTACAGAGCTGTTTCGGCTTTTTAGAATAATGTATATCTTAATGGTCCAGTGGTAAAACTTTCGCCAACCGTGCCAGAGGTTCTGGGTTATAATCCGCACTCGTATAGGTTTTTTTTTTTCTCGTATAGTTTTTTTTTTTCTCATCAAAACCGATTATGTTCATCAGTGGTTGTATATCAAGCAGGGACACGTTTGTGTGCATTATGTTTTGTGATTTCACCAGAACGAATAGAGAGTATCCGCAACGGATTGAAGCGCGCGTCCGAGTGAAGACAGTGCGGCGTGCGCGCGAGCCACACGAGAAAACACTGTATCCGCGCCACTGATCGCAGCGCAACGAGCACTTTGATCACTTGATTTAAAAACCACATATCAGTGACATGATGGGTTTTAACTTCATTCAGGAGATTTTGGGTAACTGCACAACTGACAGATGACTTTGATGGAGGAGCAAGATGGTGTTTGATGTTTTGTCAGATGAACCAGTACCAGTCATGTCAGTACCAGTCAACAGTACACAAAAGTTAAGGGAGTCTCAATCCTCTAATAGTGCAGTAACAGCCGTCATGCAATTGCTACACAATTGATCTCACCCAGTTTGCAAAAAACATTTACAGTGAGCTCACAGTCACACACACGACATGGTCTGTCTCTGTTGTTCTGAATGTGTAGTTGAAGTAATACCGTCTAATATGTATTGAATGTAAACTGCGGCTGAACCCTAGTATGCTGCTGTTCTTGAATTCATTCAAGTTATTGCTTAGCTTCAACACTAGTCTGTTTTTTCCCCTCCGGTCTCGACTTGGTCTTGGTCTTGGTCTTGACTTGGTCTGTCTTGGTCTTGGTCTTGGTCTTGTCTTGGTCTCGATACCCTCTGGTCTTGGTAGTGTCTTGGTCTCGGTTTAGGCTTGACTACAAGTCTAACGGAACGTCCTATCTGTTTTTGTTGGTAAGTTTCACAGATTTCTTAATGATGGATGAGGAATTACGTGAACTGCGAGATCTAGTGTTACAGATGCGGGCTGAAAATGATAAGTTGAGACAAGATCGGACCGATACAGCTGAACCCAGACCTGGCCCGTCTAATGCGTCCTCAGCACTGCCTGTTGACCCTCCGCCTGCAAATGCTAGTGTTCCGGCTGCGGAGAGGTTTGTGTTTATACCACGAGATTGTAAGTGTCCCAAATTTAATGGTAGAGCGGGACTGGGTATAAATGAATGGTTTGACGAGGCAGAGGCCTGTGTGAGGGTTCGTCATATGTCCATTGCCGATCGCGCATTCTTTTTATTTGATCATTTGGAAGGGGAAGCTCGGGAAGAAATTCGATATCGCCCAGCGATAGAGCGGGAAGACGCAGAGAATTTTTTTTTTTGCATTGTGCAAATTGTACGGGTGCTCCCAGTCCTTTGTGGCTTTACAAGAAGCATTTTTCTCTAGGAGACAGCATGAGGGAGAAACCCTATTGGAGTTTTCTTTGGCACTCATGGGTCTGCTAGAGAGGGTTAAACAGCGGTCGCCCAGTGGTCTGCCAAATGCTGACTCTTTATTGCGGGATCAATTCGTTGAACATGTACGTGAGAGCAGCCTCCGTCGAGAATTAAAGCAGCTCGTTCGTTGTCAGCCAAATTCCACCCTGTTGGAAGTGCGAAGTGAAGCTATACGGTGGGAACTAGAAGGGACCCCGGGAGGCGCTAAGGGCCGTAGCCATTCAGTTCCGTTGGTTCAAGGCTTCCAGTAGGGCTTTTCAGAGGTAGGTGACAGCTCACGCTCACTAACACAACTAGTGTCTTCATGTCCACACTTAGATGTCCATATTGGTGGGGTGGTTGTGTCTTGTTTAGTAGACACTGGAGCAATGGTGTCTACAATTACGGAGACCTGTTTTTGTAGGCATTTTGAACCGTGGGGGCAAGACCGCTTGAAGTCCTGCCAGTGGCTGCTATTGCGTGCTGCAAATGGGCTTTCTATTCCATTTATAGGTTATTTGGAATTTGATGTTGAATTATGTGGGCACATGGCCTCTAATTGCGGTATTTTGGTTGTTAAGGATCCCCCAGGGGGCATTGGTTTCCAAGCCCCTGGCGTACTAGGGATGAATGTCTTGGGGCGGTGTTACCAGCAGTTGTTCGGGCAGCATGGTACTGCACTCTTTAACTTTCCTTCTGTGGCAGGAGTACCCACCCTCGTGAGGCAGGCACTGCAACAGTGCCATCAAGTAAACACTCATTCTCCTCCTGGTTGTTCAGGATGGGTTAAGGTGCGTGGTCCTAGGCGGTTCTATTACGTTAATAGCGGCAACTTGTTCAGAACAGTTTGCGGATGGAGTATATGTTGGTCTCGCCAGCATTGGTTCGTGTCGTCAAGGGCACAGTTTATGTGCCAATACTTAATGTGGGTACTTTAGATGTTATGCTTTTCCCACGCAGGGTTTTGGGCTCTTTAAGTAGCGTACACGTGGTTCGTTTACCAGCAGGCGTTACAGAAGTTCGTTCTAACACAATTACTGCAGGTTCGCCAGTTGCTCGCCCTGCGGAGCGAGCGCAAATAGACGCGGTTAAGTTGGGTTCATTACCTGATGAGGAACAGAGTAAGGTTAGGGTCTTGCTGCAGCGGTATCAGTCCATTTTTGCCGTCCATGAAAATGACTTGGGCTGCACGAATCTCATCTCTCACGACATTCCGTTAGTAGATGAAACCCCTGTGAGGCAGCGGCACCGACGTATTCCCCCCTCCGAGTATGAAACCGTCCGGGAACATATAAACCAGTTGCTCGAGTCCCAGGTCATTCTGGTGACAGGACAGGAAGAAGGATGGTAGTCTACGCTTATGCGTAGACTACCGTCAATTGAATGCTAAAACCAGGAGAGATGCTTTTCCACTGCCCCGCATAGAGGAGTCGCTGGATGCGTTGTTGGGAGCACGCTGGTTCTCCACTTTAGATCTGGCTAGTGGTTACAATCAGGTTCCCGTCAGTGAGGGAGACAAGCCAAAGACCGCTTTTTGCATCCCGTTCGGACTATTTGAGTGGAATTGGATGCCGTTCGGGCTCTGCAATGCTCCCTCTACATTCCAGGGACTAATGGAGCGGATCTTTGGAGACCAACAATATCAATCTCTTCTGTTGTATTTGGAAGACATTGTCGTATTTTCGTCTTCTATTAGCCAGCACCTGGAGCGGTTAGAAGTAGTGTTCAGGCGCTTGGAGGGGGAGAATTTGAAGGTGAAACTGGAGAAGTGTGCCTTTTTCCAGCCTGAGGTAAGGTATTTAGGCCACATTATTTCAAGTGAGGGAGTCGCTACTGATCCTCGCAAGATTGAGGCGGTGATACAGTGGCCCTCTACTGTTAAGGAGCTGCGTTCATTTCTTGGATTTGCCAGCTACTACCGCCGTTTTGTGGATGGGTTTGCAAAGTTGGCTGTCCCTCTACATCGGCTGGTAGGAGAGCTTACTGGAAGCAAATGAGGGGTCAGTTGTCCTGGTCCACCTCTGTTGAAATTATCATTGGCCAAAATAACGAAAACCACCCCTTGGGTGCCACAGATAGATGTGCTGTGTCTCCAGCTGAGCGGTCGCCATCGCGCGTTTATGTGTTTTGGGGGCGTGGCTTTGGAAGGAGCCCAGAAGGGAGGGGGTGGGAGTGAATGGAATAAGTAGCTGTGTTTATTGCAGCCCTGAGAAAACTACAAACACTCGATCTGTATACTCTTTTTTTCAGAGTACTTACATTTTAATTATGTATTGGTATATAAAGACAGTTTAAACAAATTTGGGAAACCGTTTTTTTTTTTTTTTAAATACTGCCTACCCTGCCTTTAAGTAGAATACATTTTTTTTTTTGGTTGTCATTTACCAACGTCCTTTTTACACACTTCTGTGTAGTAGTCCAGTAGGGGGGTATATATCGTAAAGATATGTTTCGCCATCAATCAGAAGAAGAAGAAGAAGAAACATTGATGATATGCTGCATGTTGCTTTATATAAAAGGATAAATATATTGCAATGATGTTGATTGCGTATGATTTTTTTTCTTCTGTTAAATTTCAGTTTAATAAATAGAAATAAATGCACAGTTTATCATTGTCCCAACACTCTTATGTCTTTGTATTAACAACTTTGAGTAAAACATCCTTGAGAAGTTTAAGGCAATAGGTTTTCCATGTTTTCACACGTTTTACAGTGTAATATACAGTAGTGTAAATATATTTTCAATATAAAAGTGGAAATTCCTTGTGTATTATTCAATATGTAAGGGATAATGTACATCCAGCCGGTTGTTATCTGAGAATAAACGGAGAATATCCCGACGTGAAGCGGAGATGGATGGATGGATGGATGGATGGATGGATGGATGGATGGATGGATAATCACAGTGACTGTGCTTTGACTATAATCCTGAGTAATCAATGCTATTTGACGTGAAGCAGAGATAGATAAGATAGATGGATGGATGGATGGATGGATGGATGGATGGATGGATGGATGGATGGATGGATAATCACAGTGACTGTGCTTTGACGGGGTCACTATAATCCTGACTAATTAATGCTATTTGATGTGAAGCGGAGATAGATAAGATAGATGAATGGGTGGATGGATGGATGGATGGATGGATGGATGGATGGATAATCACAGTGACTGTGCTTTGACGGGGTCACTATAATCCTGACTAATCAATTTGACGTGAAGCGGAGATAGATAAGATAGTTGGATGGGTGGATAGATAGATAGATAGATAGATAGATAGATAGATAGATAGATAGATAGATAGAATCATGACTGTGCTTTGACGGGGTCACTATAATCCTGACTAATCAATGCTATTTGACCATCTCAGATTAGTGGCCAGCATGTCATTGCACTCCAATGACATTGCACTCCAGTAGTGTTTGCTAGTTGGCCATTAAGTGTGCTGCACATCATAATCTGTTTTTCTCTATCACGCAGTCTTTTCTCATGTAATGATAGTGTTAAGTGATAGGGCCAGGGTGGCTGGCAGCCTTCCTTGGGGCAAAACTAGCATGATTACAGCTGCTTGTTCCAAAGGTATTTTCTCCATGTTCAAAACAATCATCACTATCATGACCTAATGATCTATATTTAAAATAAATTTGTCCCCTATAAACACAATTATTATGTCGCATGATACAAGCTTTTCATAACAGAACTTGGATTATTGATCTGATTGTTCTGAATAATCATTTTGAACCTGGTACTTACATTTTTTTTAATAGTTAATTTGATATGGAATAATTGATACAGATATAGTTATAGTGTAGTCTGAACACTGAATGTGGAGTTTAATTTCGAAGGTGTGCACTCCCCCCCCCCCCCCCCCCCCACAAATCAATTTAAAGTTGTTTTTTGATTATCTTGACATGTACTGTGAAATGTTATCATCCCTCATATTTTTGTCTTTCACCAGATAAAGATTTTAGATTAATTATTTTAGTCATGAACACACCATGGTGCAGACAAATAGTAGGAACTTTAGAAGGGAGCACTTTCCCGTGCGCTGAATGGCTGCTCTGATAAACTGTTTTGGTCCATATGTTCTTTACGTCATAATATTGTCAATAAATCATCTTAAACTCATTAAAATAGGTTCAGCATTTATAGTTAGGTAATATGCTACTAGATTCAACTCAATTTTAAAAAGTTTATTTAATCAATTGAATGCACAATTGGAATATCCCGCTGGGTTCATTGCTCTTATTGGTAGGTTCGGCGTTACATCACACTGATTTAATGACGCGAGGCTGTTTCCTTTATCCGTGTCTTTAAGCGCTTCTACAGCTGGAGAGCGCGCAGAGCGCACAACTCTTCCGTCATTATCGCTCATTTTCTGCTTCAGCCATATGCCGCCTCGCCCTACTAGAAGATTTGATATCATATTCTGTTTGTCATCTCACAAACCACTGCAGCTTTTTCTCCAGACATTTGCAAAGTAAGTGACATTTTTTCCCTGAATGCCAATGAATGAGTTGCAATATAGCCTACGTTCACATTTTTGTTTAGCAGAGTCACTCTTTAGTGACTTTAGTGAGTCTTCTCTCACTTCGTACTTTTAAACTGATTGTTCTTTTGGATTTTTACGCGATTGTTGTTTTCTTTTTCACAAGCTCGGTTTATTTTAAAGATATTTCGAGTTTGGAATGCTGAACATTGTAGGCTAAATTATATTTATTTTAGAGTGTGAAATTAATTATGAAACGGTTACATTGAGCGCAATGTTTGTGGCTATTTGACGAGAGGTTAGTAGTCTAATACTTTTTCTCGTTGTCCTCATCTGCGGAATTTAAAGAGAGCAGTTTGATGTTTCAAACTTTTTATTTTGATATGGTTGTAGTTTGCTCATTTGAAAAGCTGCGGAGCGGACACGTGTATTTAAGACGAATTGTTCTGTATTAATACGAATTGATAATGTGGTGTAAAATTAACTCAAATAATAGGTCAATGAAGTGTAGATTATTTTAAATCCCTCATGTATTAATTGATTGAAAAATGTTTTAAAAGCAGTTTTGCACTTGAATTCCCAAGCTATGAGCATATTTTTTTTTAAGTCAAAAAAAGGTTAATAGCCTACAACTGTCCTGATGGCATAATGAAGGAACAAATATTTTAAAAGTTAATTCTTACACTAAAAAAAAGGGTTTTGTGGTACTGGTTTTTTTACCCAATTATTTTTTTGTTAAAGCAACACAGATATATTTATTTTACCTCCAAAACACTATTGTATTGCGTTTAATTAACTTAACCTGTATAATTTCCCACTATTATCAATCGTTAAACTAATGTAAAGGGTTTCATTTCGTGATTCACATAAAACAACCTAATATTGTGATTTCTAACATATTGGATTAAGACGCCATGCGAAGAAGGTTGAAAGGTGCATGACATCAGAGCTAGAAGTCAGCCATAGAAAATAATAAGTTAATCTAAAGGCAAAGTCTTTAATTTCTGTTAGTATTTCGGAAAGTCTGTCCTGGGATGCTTTTAAAATATTGCACAGAAAAAAATATATTTTGGCTGCTTGTTCAAATTGCTTCATTCAAAAGAGCTTAAGGAACATAATTGCTATACATTTTGTCCAAACTTAATTTGATTGTGTTCAATCTGTTTAAATATATATACAATTTAAGTTTACTTAATCCATTTGTGTTGGATTACATTAATGATTTGTTGCATTAACTGAAATTGGGTGGTGCTTGTTAGTTCCCAGCATGCTTTGCATAAAGCTAAATTAAGATAGAATAAATGTTGAAATTAAGTGTTATTTTAAGTGTTTTTGAGAAAATTAGAAAAGAGGAACACTTGATAGTGTGTAATTGTGTTTAATGTACAATTACATTGAAATTATTAGAACCATTTCAATTACAGTGGGTTACCATTTTGGAGAAGAGTGGAGCATTTGGTTAGTCTGTGGACTGATTCAGTTTAACTGTAGTGGCTGAAAGAGCACATACATCTTAACATTTAAAAATGTTAACAAGGGTTTTCATTAATTAATAGATATGCTATAGTCTCTAGAAGTTCAATTGATAAATCTTTTAAATCCAACTCTATCCAATAAACTAAAGCATGTTCACTAAACTTAACCAGTTTAAGGTACAGGGAAGCAATTCCATTGATTTGGTTGGATGTTACTTTTTCACATAGATACGTTCTCATTCAGTTGTGTTGTCACAACACAAGGAGCTTACATAGATTTAAAAAAATCCATTAATGTTAATATAAAATAATTTACTTGTGTGAAACCACTGTCCGTAATTGAATTAAGTTATTTTAAAGAGTCATTTTTTTGAGTGTAAGAGGAAACTCTATTGGCATAATGTTTCATTATTATTTCTTAGATTATATAAATCATTTTGAATGATTAAGCTGTGTACACTCACAAATATTAAATGTTTAAGGAATAGTTTTAAAATGACTTATTTTTAAATGTTATTACTTTTAATTGATGGTTAATTGGACTGTTAATTTCGTTAAAAAATGTTACGTTAAAACCTTTATTAAAAACGGTATACAAGTTTTTCAAAAGTGTATGAAACCCCTATGAATAGAAGAGAGCATGTTTCTATGGCAATGAGTTAAAACTGTGTAGGTTTTAAAAATCAGTTTTAACTAGATTTATAAACTTTTGAAGTAAGAAAAATAAAGATCTTAAGATGTGTGGTAAATGTCTTGAAGTTGGCCATATTGTCAGAAATAAAGTCAAGTCTATGTTTGTAGAGTGAGTACACTTCTCTTCTGCAGTTTGAAAATGATTTTTTTTTTTTTTATTGGTTGAGCAGCTTAGATTTTTCCATTTATTTATTGTGGTTTATTATTTATGTGTTTTTAAAGAATGTAAGAAACCTAACATGAATTTGGGCAATTTGTTTATGGTTAATTGTATTTTGTGTCACTGTCATTCTGGGAAAATACTTCGCTTTCTACAGTTTTTAACAATAGGGAAGACGACTATTGAGACCATAAATATGGATGGTAAAACAAACTAATATTTTCAAACAGGTGTTAGTGTGTAGTGTACAGGTACACTGTAAAAGTTAGACTTAGGCCTACTTAAGCCTTGAAAAAATTTGTAAAGTGAAATAGGATTATGTTGTACCGACACATTCTTAGTATAGTTCACTTACACAAGAGTTCTTGTAACTAACTAATATAATATAGAATAAATAAAATAATATAGAATAAATAATAAATAACATGTAATTGTTACCATTGTTGTGTTTGTCATGCTGAAGTCTGTGTGACTCAAACATCGTCAATTGCAAGATATTGTCACAAATAAAAGGATTATATCAATCCAACTAAAAGTTTCACAAGGTGTTTATGACCTAAGTGTTAACAACTAAATTTTAGAAGATCATTATTTCATATGACACTAAATAAACAAATAAATAAGTAAATAAATAAACAAATACAGTGGTGGCCAAAATAATTAGAACGTTACGATTTTTTTTATGTTTTAAAGGAAGTCTCTTCTGCTCACCAAGGCTTAATTTATTTGATCCAAACTACAGCAAAACAGTAATATTGTGAAATATTTTTACAATTTAAAATAACTTTCTATTTTAATATATTTTTAAATGTAATTTATTCCTGTGATCAAAGCTGAATTTTCAGCATCATTACTCCAGTCTTCAGTGCCACATGATCCTTCAGAAATAATTATAAAATGCCGATTTATACTGAACAGAAACAGAGAGAACTTAAATACTAGTGATAATGAGGGGCACAGATGACAAATCTATTAAAGGGCACCTATTATGACATTTAAAATGTTCCTAATGTTGTTTAGGGAGTCCCCAACAACAGTTTTACATGCATGCAATGACAAAAAACACTTTTGTTGTCGTATAATATGCATTTATTTTTACCTGATTTGCTCACCGACTCCCAAATGATTCGTTCAACGACTCATTTTTCCAAACCCCTCCTTTGCGCGACGCTAATCGTTGATTGGTCAGATGACCCAGCAGTGTTTACAGAGATAATACTTATTGTTTAACACAGAGTACAATGATGCTTTTATCAATTGAATTGTGTTATAATAATGATTATAGTCCACTGCTTTGTAGTTTGTAGTAAAAAACTAAAAATAAGATAAAGAATTTAATGTTATGTTAGCGAGCATATTGTAAAAGCACAATCAGTCTTTGTTTGCGTTAGCCCGATGCATAAACAACGTTTTTACAGGTATTAAAGGGGTCATGACATGAGAAACCAAATTTGCCTTGATCTTTTGGTATATAAGAGGTCTTTGTGTCATTAAAACGTCCTGCAAGTTTCATAGCTTAAGACGTCCTCCCCATTATAAACGAATCATTTATTTAATCAAGCTCTAAATACAGCTCGTTCTGGATCCATGGTAAGAAGTGACGTCACCGTACGAAGTGACGTACCAGCGTTTGCATATGACCGCCTCCGTCACAAGACAACTACGCTTTAAGCGCAAGACTACGCTCATTTCGTATCATTGTCGCGCCCGCGCGCCGCACGCCGCGCGCCGCGCGCCTCACAAGTGTTCAGTCGACGGACAGCGAGTGGGTCTGTGTACAGGGAAATTACGATGCCGCAGATGTGCTGTTCCTGGCTGTGGACAAACAACATCTTTGAATACGCTGCCGAAAGATCCAGTCGTCAGGGGAAAATGGATGCACTTTATTTTTTGCGGACGACCAAGTCACGGCAGTGTTAATTTAAGCGTTTGTTCTTTGAAGGATGACTGTTTTGAGAACAAATCCCAAAATGATGCTGGCTTTGCCAGAAAACTGCTGCTCAAAGATAAGTCCATGCCGACTATTCTGGGCTCAACAACGACGACGCAAACTGTAAGTAATGTATTTAAAACTTTAAACTACTTTTTAAATACGCCGAATCCGCAAATGTTCTGGCTGGGGGCATTAATAATTGATGCATAGGCACTGACGTTAGCCAATCATAACAGTGGGCGTTAACACTGAACTCTTAAAGGGGAAACACCCCCAAAACAGACTGTTTGAATCAGGGGATGAGAAACAGGGTGGGAAAAGGTCATAAATCACTACATTTTAAAAGTTTTTTGTAAAAAAAACTATAGTAATACTATAATTGCACCTAAGGGAACATAATAATAAAATAAAAAAAACCATGTCATGACCCCTTTAATCTATTCTATAAGACAACTCCGAAAACAACGACAAACACTTCACATATTTCAATACAATTGTCATTGAAGACCTAGAAGCTAAACGGTGCTTACACAACAGACAAAATAATTATTAAGCATGCTACATAAAACATAAAAGCAACAATTATTAATAACACTTACAGGTTGTGATACGGAGGAGGAAGCTGATGCAAATACACTTGGAATGAACCTTCCTTCAATATCAGCCCAGCTCGCGAATCCAAGTTTGATTGCATTTAAGTTGGTAAAGCAATCGTCTTCAAAATGGCGCGAACAAAGCACAAGGCTCGGACTAAAGGCTACTTCTGTGGTATAGTTGTATATAATTATGAATTGTAGCCACTTAGTCTTCAAATGCTGACTTCACTTGAGTCGCACTTCAGAACACAGCGTCTCGTCGCCATGACGTTTTCAAGTTTTCCCTGGCCTTGGAGCGCAATAAGTGGGCGTATCGTATTCAAATAACTTGACAAGTTGACGTCATCTAGTCAGAGAAAAAGCTGTGAGGTCTTCTAACGATTCATAAAAATGACTCCGAGTCGACTCTTACTTTTGAAAGACAATAACTTTATATATGGTGCACTTTCATATTTCAAACTTTGCAGGATGTTCTTGTTCACTTAGATCTATGTTACACACTACATGAAAGGTAAATTTCAAAATTCCATAATAGGTGCCCTTTAACATCCATGACAACAAACTAAAGGAAATGGTGCGAACTGAAAATTAAGTCCAAACAGTTTGAGTGTCATATATATATATATATATATATATATATATATAACGTTATTTCCTTTCAAATCAAGTACCTGTGCTTTTTGTATCATCAAATGGAAGAGAATTAGAATAAAACAAAAAATGTTCCACAATGTTCCAAGTGCCCAACCACATGGAACACTATTCACCATAATGGTGAGTTCAAACTAAAACGTTTTAAATCAACATCGATTTATGAAGTTTATGTTCAAAATTGTTCAGTTATATTGACAATTGAACATTCAAGATGGCTTTGGGAAATGAGTGAAAAGACTATTGCAGAAGTGAAAGAAAGATAGGTGGCCAAATAGAAAGATTGAGTCACATTTTCTCTGGCTAAACAAAGCACAAAGAAAGCGGATAAAGAGGAAAAAGACTGTACTGTAATGGCCTGTAATTCTATCTCCTATTTATTGCTAAAATAGTTAATTATCTCCCCTTCCTAATAGTATTTATATGAAATATAATGAGCCATATTATATCTTTTTGCAAATATTTGTTTTAGATTTTTTAATATTTTGACATTGTATTGCACAAATATTTTAGAATATTCTATTATAGTTTTATTATTCCAGTACAAAGAACGTATTTTGTGTTTGCCTCACTTGTTCTGTTTTTCTGTCAGTAGGTGACAATGGTGATAATGGTTTGATTCAGGAAATGGGTCAACAGCAGCACCACAAATGCCAGCCCATGACACAGAGTTCTATCTAAATCTACAGACCAAGAGAAGACGGGTGGACATTGGGGTTAAGAGAATTAGCTCAGCAGCCACATCAACACATACAGCTTCTGCTGTCATCACTGTCACCCGTGCAGCCAAATCTACTGTCAACTTTGATGCCATGAACTCCCATCACAGTAGGAAGCAGGATGTGCTTGAGTGCCAAGGGGCTCATCTCAAGCATCGGGACTCAGGTGAGGCTAAGTCAAATGTTCTCCGCAAACTGCTTAAAAGGAGCAGCTCATATGAAGACAACATGATACCCTTTTCTGGTGCCACTATCATCACCAAGCTACTGAACAGCAATAAGGCAACGAGAGGAACAGGAGGCAGGGAGCCAATGTTCCCCAGGAAAGCAGAACCTGAACCACCACAGGAGGACACTTGCAGCAGCTCATCCCAGGAGAGTGCTAAAGAGTGCCTCTCACCATTTGGACAAATCACAGGGACCCACTTGGACTTGGAGCGGCTAAATGAAGAGCACCTGCAGGCCAAGCGTGCACGCGTCGAGAACATAATTCGTGGAATGAACCACTCACCAAATGCGATGACACCCTCTATCCCCAGTGGAAAAGATTGTGAGCGGGATGGAGACGGAGAAACTGGGGTTCCTGTTCAGTCCTTCAGCCCACGAGAAGGCTATCGTGAGAACAAGAGGAAACAAAAATTACCTCAGCAGCAGAGCTTTCAGCAGCTGGTTTCCACACATAACGAGCAGAAAGTTGAAGAACGCAGGCAGTTGAAACTACAGTTGGAAGACCTGCAGAAACAGCTGAGACAGCTTCAGGAGAAGCTCTTCCAGATCTATGACAGCACAGATTCTGAAGCAGATGGAGGGAATCTCTCAGAAGACAGTGCACAATCTGATGGAATGCTTGGTCATGGCAGTATCGCTGAACACCTCATTCAAAGTTATGTGGCTGATCGAACTAATAATGTGATAGCGGACTTGGATCCGGAATGCGTCCTTGATGAGGCGAGGGTCGTGCTCGGTGAACAAGTATTGCTAGATGGAGAGATGGCCAAACGGGAGAGTTCTTTGAGGAGCAAAGGTTTGATGTCTATGCACGAAGTAGGCAAGCATCTGGCAGAAACCCTGAAGCAGGAGCTGAACTCTGCCATGTCTCAAGTGATAGACACCGTGGTGAATGTTTTTTCGAAACCTCCACGGCCACTTTTACAAGTATTCCCATCACTTCCGGCAACACAGGAACGATTTGCTTTTAACGGGGACAACCCAAACTTCCACACTGCTAATCAGAGACTGCAGTGTTTTGGTGATGTTATCTTTCCCAGGCCATTTGACTCCTTTGTTGGAGTCCCTCTTCCAAGTGCCACTGACCAGACGGAGGCACTTCCACTGGTGGTACAAAAGTCTGTATCTGAACACCACCAGTCCACAGATCTTGGAGCTCAAAGTGGCCACCCACATCCCTCCCTACACACTTCTTCTCCTTCTGGAAATACAAGCTTCATCTCCCCATCATTCCGTCATCCATATCCGCTACCTTTCATGGGTTACTCCTTTCAGAGCACTCTTGGTGCTTCATCAACAGGATACTATAGTAAAGAATCTCCCGATTTGATGGATCTGTCAAGGGAGACCACCAGCATACGGAAAAGAATGACTTCCAGTCACCATCTGATGCATAACCGTTCCTGCTCACCAGTTTACTCAGACAGCACTGCTGAAGGGCTGTCACTCAAGTCTGAATGTAGGGATCTCTTTCCACTGTCAGATATCTCGCCACTATCAGAGAGTACAATATCCTTTTCATAGTAGTGAAAGCTATTTTTTTTGGTGCTTTAGATTGTACAAATCACTTTTTCTCATGCTTCTCTCGTTTACAAGTGTAACCATAGTTTTTCGTTATAGTGTAAACGAACTTCCCAGCTAACAGACTTTTGTTATAAGAACGTTCTCCAAACATTCAGTTTTGGTTCCGTGAATGTTAAAATGTCCAGTTTTCTTGACGTTAGAGGAACGTGTTTTAAAAGGTACACAGAAAAAACTCCAGTGTTATAAATTAACTCTCCTGTGAGTTTTTTTGGTTCAGCCTCAAGAGTGTAAAGTGTTAATATATGAGTGTTAAATTAACACTCAAGAGTGTAAAAGTTAATGAGATAATTATGTGATTAATTGAGTGATGATTGAGGATTATTGAAGACACCTGATGTTAACAAGCAGAATCACTGAAGGAGAAAATCAATCAAATTTTAAGTCACCATTATGGAGATCAGTGTTTACTTTAGTTGGCCAGTTGACCCTTACATGTTTAACTTTAGATTTTGTTATGCTGTTGTAACTGAGTTAAAACAGACAGATGGACAAAAAAAGGTGATCAAGTGATGGTGGTCGTATCTTAACATAATAATAATTTGACCTCATTTAGAGCCTAATCTCTGATTAAGATTAATATTATTGATTATAGCATCACAGTGAAACTACATCATAAGATCCATTGACGATATACATTTATCTAAAAGATTTGTTATAAAAAATATTCTGATAAATAAATAAAAAATCTTTCTCTTAGGCTCACACAGACATCAATAATCAGTGTATGTATCTCAACAATGGTGAAAAAAATAATATTCAATTAGGAAATGGAAATTACTAAGACAATTCAGATCATAATTTATTCATACAGCAATGCATGATGGGAGCCAATGGATGAGTTTTGATTGGTGGTACCCAGAATGCACATGCTTTATTATTGTCACCATTGTTGAGATTCATATGCTGATTATTGATGTCAAGTGTGTTTAAACAAATAAACTGGTTCAAAGTCTGTTTTTTCTATCAGTACAACTATTAGTTAAAATTAATTTTGATTGTACAGAAAAGCTGAAAACCATATGCTGTAGAATTAGAGGGCTGCTTTAATCAACAATGTAACTAAAGGTTTAGTGACTCAGGTTAAATTATGAAAATTTTCCATCCAACATCACCTGATCATATTATCTCTTTGTTTATCCAGCTGTCGTAACTCATACAGCAGCCAAACAAAATTTAAAATGAGAAGTTTAAGGGTCAAGAGCCCAACTAAAGCAAACACTGATCTCCATAATGGTGACTTAACAATTATATTTTCTCCTTTTGGTGATTCTGCTTGTTAACATCAGGTGTCTTCAATAATGCTCATTCATCACTCAATTAATCACTTGATTATCTCATTAACTTTAATACTCTTCAGTGTTAATTTAACACTCATATTTTAACACTTTACACTCTTGAGGCTGGAGCCAAATAAACTCCAATCCATGGAGTCCAAAGTCCATTTAACACTGGAGTTTTTTCTGTGTACCTTTTAAAACACGTTCCTCTAACGTCAAGAAAACTGGACATTTTAACATTCCCGGAACCAACACTGAATGTTTGGAGAACGTTCTTATAACAAAAGTCTGTTAGCTGGGTTCTGCCCCAAATGCCTTTCTAGTTGAAGCCAATTTTAAAGCAGTTAGTTCTGAAATCAACATATTAGGTATTGAATTCAACATGACAAAACAATTTACTTTAGTTAATATGTACGTCTTAAACAATCGAAATTAATCACTCCATCTCTGAAATGACTATGCTTTTTGCCTCCATGTTAATGTTAATCAGTAGCCAAGTAGCATGAAGTGATTGTAAATCTCTTCTTTTAATGGATATTTTGTTTTATTGAACAATAGAAAGAATGGCTTCAGATTTGGATGTAGAACTTTGGGATTGGATTGTGTCCAAATGGGACAATGCAGTTGAATTTGGTTTATGGTCATGGAGCTTACACTGAAAAAAATCTTTTGTCAGTTCTATTTAGACAATGTACTTCATGTGGTGATATCTACATTAACTGGTTTTGTTGAAATGAAATACATGATTTAAGATTACTGATTATAACTAAATTCAACTAACCTGAAAAAACAAAGTTGAGCGTAAAGTTTTACTGAAGAATAACTGTCTGTAGATATAACCTGATTTCTCCAGCAAATTACTTAATAAGTTTGATATAATATTTTTTGTTTTATATTATGTCTTTTTCCACCTTGATGTACACTCACAAAAATATTAATTAACCTTACTCAAATTAATTGAAATCATCTTCACACACAATTTAACTTAGTTAGTTCGAAATAAACCTGTCTAGTTGGGTTTATACAATTTAGTTGGTTTAGGTCACATTAATTCACACTAATATTTTAATCTTCATTACATTAGTCAAACAAAAAAAATGTATGTTAGTTTAAACTAAATTGTTAAATGTTGTTCTAAAGTTTACCTTTCCTTCAATAATTATTTATTTCTCAATATGATCAATACATTTATTAATTACCTAGCAATAAATATATATAAGTAGTATTCATTATATTGCTTACTGAGTGTCCACACCCTAACCAGCAGCGCTACTCTTCAGCACAATGGTGACCCCAACATTCAATAACAGAAACTCCTCTAAATGTCCAACTGAACATTAAACATTAACATAAACTACCAACATCTTTCCCTTTACTGAGAAACACATAAACTAACACTAAAAAAAAATAAAAAAATCAATCCCTACATTTACTCTTCGAATGCTGTCTCTGGCAAAGCATGCTGGGAAGTACAGATCCACCAGGGCTGCATTTCTCAAAAGCATCTTGAGCTAAGTTTGATCGTAGAGACCATTGGTGGCAAAGGCTTTACGATCTACGATCAAAGGCAGTGAATCTGTAGTTTCCAGCATGCTTTGCAAAGGACTGCATTAGGAGAGTAAATTTAGGTTTTAAGTGTTATATTTCAGCAAATTTTCAGTTGGACATTTTGAGGAATTTGTGTTATTGAATGATGTGGTCACCATTGTGCTGCAGAGTAGGGCTGTCAAATGTGATTTTCACTATACTGAATAAAACCACAGCATAGAAGCAAATTATCTTGTTTTGCAAATTGCAATCAAACACGATCTTTTTTATCTTTGTATTCCAGAGCAGATGTCCTGTAACAGACACTTCACATGAGTCACGATTATATTGCTCTAACGGGTGTGGCGCATGTGTACATCATGAGCTGGTTTGGAAGTTGTTTATTGGATCAATGTAACTCAATTAATTTAAAACAGCTTTCCCTTATGTTACATCTCATAATCCTGATTAAATTAGGTTACAACTACAACAACAACAAATTATAGGTAGAAACACCTCCTTAAAGAAACATCTGCACATGTTCACTTTTTTACAGTCTGTTGCACTCAAAAAAATAAATTGTTGAATGAACATGATTTAATCGTATCACCCATTATGCATCTAAGCAAGATTTGAATATTTTATTTGAACACAATATTGGTTTGTAAATTGAACATGATTGTAATATGTCAATGCAACTTCTTTGCAACTAATTGAATCAACATGTTTGTATTGTGTTAGACTAATCAAATGTATTCTCATTCACTCAAAGCACAGGAAAGCAGAATCACCAAAGGAGAAAATCAAATTTTTAAGTTACCATTATGGAGATCAGTGTGTGTTTTAGTTGGGCTCTTCACCCTTAAATTATTAACTTAGTTTTGTTTGGCTGCTGTACATAAGTTATAACAGCCAGATGAACAAATAGAAACGGTGATCTGATGGTGTTGGTTGTGTATTAACATAACCATTATTTCACAATCATTTAACCTGAATCACTGAACTCATATAGAGTCCAATTTATGAGTTAGGTTTAATTTATTAATTTTAGCTGCATAATAGGTTAAGCATTTTCAAGGAAATTAAAACGATCAAATCAATACAAATTAAAATATATATATACACATTTCTTTTTTGGGCACACACAGACATCAAGATTCAGTGTATGAAATCTCAACAATGGTGACATTTATAAAGCATGTTGCAGTGCATTCTGTGTTGCACCAATCAAAACTCATTCATAGCTCCCATCATGCATTGCTGCATGAATAAATAATGAGCTTATGATCAGAGGTGATCTGTTTCTCACCATTGCTGAGATTCATACGTTACATCTTGATGTCTGTGTGTGTCTAAAAAAGAAATGTGTATATATATATGTTTTATTTGTATTGATTAGATCGTTTAATTTCATTGATAAGGCTAAACATATTATGCAGCTAAAATTAATAAAATAAACCTAACTCATAAATTGGATGAGTTCAGTGATTCAGGTTAAATGATTGTGAATTGGTGGTTATGTTAATACACAACCAACACCATCAGATCACCATTCCTATTTGTTCATCTGGCTGTTATAACTTATGTACAGCAGCCAAACAAAACTTAAAGTTAATAATTTAAGGGTGAAGAGCCCAACTAAAACACACACTGATCTCCATAATGGTGACTTAAAATTAGATTTTCTCCTTTGGTGATTCTGCTTTCCTGTGCTTTGAGTGAATGAGAATACATTTGATTAGTCTAACACAATACAAACATGTTGATTCAATTAGTTGCAAAGAAGTTGCATTGACATATTACAATCATGTTCAATTTACAAACCAATATTGTGTTCAAATAAAATATTCAAATCTTGCTTAGATGCATAATGGGTGATACGATTAAATCATGTTCATTCAACAATTTATTTTTTTGAGTGTGGGGAATGGGTTTATTGCCTGAGGAGACAATATGGTGCTCCTCTTGATATATGGTGCTCCTCTTGATATATGGTGCTCCTCTTAATATGGTGCCCCTCTTAATATATGGTGCTCTGTATCCTGCGTCTAGGAAGTGGCTTTATTGGAATATGGTCACACTTTAGATTAGGGTCCAGTTCGCACTATTAACTAACTATTAAGCTTTTTCCTTAAAGGAGAACTCCGGTCAATTTTAACATTGAGCTCAATTTTTAGTAAATTTGGAGTGCTGTCAATACAGAGAACAACGACAAAAATCGGTGTTGCCTACACCGTGTTATCCTATTTTTAAAATTTGCACCCTATTGACTTGAATGGGGCAAGTTTTAAACCTGCTTTTATCCTCTTAACATCTTTGATGTGTCATTACAAGTGCCCAGCCATGTGAGTGATTCCTTCAGAGTGAACACGAGTGAATCTGACTGCAGTAGATGTGAAAGATATGAATAAAAATGATGTTAATTCAGCCAGCGCAAATACCTGTATTTAGTTCCTGTTTTCGGTGGAAGTCCAAAGTAGTCGATTGTCGAGTTCACGCGCGTGATCATAGTAACTAAACCTATGCGCGTGAACTCGACAATCGACTACTTTGGACTTCGACCGAAAACAGGAACTAAATACAGGTCTGTGCGCTGGCTGATATAACATCATTTTTATTCATATCTTTCACATCTACTGCAGTCAGATTCACTCGTGTTCACTCTGAAGGAATCACTCAACATGGCTGGGCACTTGTAATGACACATCAAGGATGATAAGACTAAGAACTGGTTAAGTTTAAAACTTGCCCCATTCAAGTCAATAGGGTGTACATTTTAAAAATAGGATAACACAGTGTAGGCAACACCGATTTTTGTCGTTGTTCTCTGTATTGACAGCACTCCAAATTTACTAAAAATTGAGCTCAATGTTAAAATTGACCGGAGTTCTCCTTTAAGAAACTCATAATTACTGTTTATTAATAGTAGGATTAGGAATATGGTCATGCAGAATAAGGCATTTATATGTGCTTTAATAGTACTAATAAACAGCCAGTATCCTAGTAAGATGCATGCTAATAAGCAACTAGTTAAGTTGTGAAAATTGGACCCTAAACTAAAGTATTACTGCTTATTATTAATACATTTATGTAAATTATTGATAAAGTTGTGGGGTAGTGCTGACAAGAAGTTTATGTGTGTGAGAATGACTGTATGAGTGCGAGTGTGTGCGTGGGAGATAGAGCAAGAGAAAGATATATTGTGCTTTACATAGGTAATTAAACGTTATTTCGTCTAAAAAATTGAAATAGTTTGCTATTTGTTTTATTCTATTGTTTGTCATATTTATTTGCTTGGCTGATGTTTTTGTGGTTTTGGCAGCAAGACTCTTTGAAATAACTGAAGTAACTTGGCAAAGTGACGTGGATCTGTGAGGTTGACAGATTTGGAACCACTGTGCGTTTAATGGAAAATAATTGCACACCTTAGAAGGTCTGTCAACCAATTAGAATCAAGCACTCTACAGCATTTATTTTATATACACTGTAAAAAGTGAACATGTACATACACTGTAAAAAATAAAACATAGATTTCATTTATATTTAATTAATTAAAATGAGGCAACAGATTACAAGCAATATTATTAATTAAATTTTACAAATTAGAATTGAGTAATAATTAATCAAATTAATTCCTTAAATGTTACACTGTAAAAAATAAAACATAGATGTTATTTATATTTAATTAATAAAAATGAGGCAACAGATTACAAGCAATATTATTAATTAAATTTTACAAATTAGAATTGAGTAATAATTAATCAAATTAATTCCTTAAATGTTAACCATTTAAAATGAGTAAATTTTACAAAATATATGTTATTGCCAACATTGAAGACACCTGATGTTAACAAGCAGAATCACTGAAGGAGAAAACCATAATTAAAGTCACCATTATGGAGATGAGTGTGTGTTTTAGTTGGGCTCTTCACCCTTAAATTATTAACTTTAAGTTTTTGTTTGGCTGCTGTACATGAGTTTATAACAGCCAGATGAACAAACGGTGATCTGATGGTGTTGGTTGTGTTTTAACATAATCATTATTTCACAATCATTTGATCTGAATCACTGAACTCAAATGGAGTACAATTTGTGACTTAAGTTAATTTTATTAACTATAGAAGTACTGGCTTTGTACACCATAATATTTTTATCTTTTACAATGTAATTCAAATAATTTCTAAAAAGTTTCTCTTGTACAAAAAACAAACAAACAGACATCATGAATCAGCCTGTGCATCTCAACAATGGTGACATTTATAAAGCATGTTGCAGTGCATTCTGGTTTGTACCAATCACAACTCATTCATGGCTCCCATCATGTATTGCTGCATGAATAAATAATGAGCTCAGAGGTTGTCACCATTGCTGAGATTCATACGCTAAATCTTGATGTCTGTGTGCGCCTAAAAAAAAAACAGATATATTTTTTATTATTATTAATTTGATCATTTGGATTCCATTGAAAAGAATAATAATATTATGCAGCTAGAATTAATAAAATAAATTTAACTCATAAATTGGACTCTACATGAGATCAGTGATTCAAGTCAAATGATTGTGAAATTATGAAACACAACCAACACCATCAGATCAACATTTCTTTTTGTTCATCTGGCTGTTATAACTCATGTACAGCAGCCACACAAAACTTAAAGTTATTATTTTAAGGGTCAAGAGCCCAACTAAAACACACACTCATCTCCATAATGGTGACTTTAATTATGGTTTTCTCCTTTAGTGATTCTGCTTGTTAACATCAGGTGTCTTCAATGTTGGCAATAACATATATTTTGTAAATTTTACTCATTTTAAATGGTTAACATTTAAGGAATTAATTTGATTAATTATTACTCAATTCTAATTTGTAAAATTTAATTAATAATATTGCTTGTAATCTGTTGCCTCATTTTAATTAATTAAATTTAAATGAAATCTATGTTTTATTTTTTACAGTGTATGTTGCTTTAAAAAGGAATTTCTTCCTGATTCTACCTACAAATTAGTTGTTGTAACCTACACTTCAATCAGGCATTAATAAAGGGAATGCTGTTTTAACTTAATTGAGTTACATTGACCCATAACACAATATCCAATAAAGCTCAGGATGGACTCTTGCGCATCTGCTCTGATGATCGGACAATTTTCTTCAATGAGAAATTATGATCGTATATAATACACATTTAGTTATATCAATCGCAATTGACAGCGCTACTCTTCAGCACAATGTTAACCACAACATGGTAGCTCACGATGCTTTTGATTCAAAACAGAGGTCTGGGGCATGTACAAAATTATTTTGCAGGCTCAAACTGTGACTTTGAAATGTAGTTTGCCCCATTGTACAGATGAATTAGGTGGATTGGAGATATGGTTTTGATATTAAGGATATTATCTGATTCAGATAAGCATACATGGATTTGCTTGCTGTTGGCTTTTTTAAGCAGATGAAAGCTCCTCTGTTTGTCCACTGTTATATTGGCAGAGGTTGAGGTTTTTTGTTTAACAGTCACACAAAATGTGTTGCGCTGATGTCAGAGCTCAGAGAGGCCTTAAAGGAGGCAGCTCGGCCCTCTTTGTCTGGTGAATTTGCTCAGTCAGCAATTTTGTTGTCTGGCAGAGGTCAGTACAGGACAACGGCAGGAGTGTCACACGCAGTGCAGTTTGAACTTTCAATGTGTTCTTATCTTGATTATTGATGGAGGCTGAAAGTATGGAGGAAAATGTGCAGTGTTGGCAGAAAGATCAGACAGTTAGCCAGCCTGTTTGTTTCCCTTCAAACATCTAACATAGTAGACCTTGGTAGATTTATAATATATTTAATAACATCAAGCATTGGAAATTTTCATTATTAAATACATTTTTTTTTACTTAATTTTAGGTCACCTTAAGTCACCTTCATTTATATAGCGCTTTTAACAATATAGAAAGCAAAGCAGCTTTACAGTGATAATAGGAAATTAAAGTAACAGCGATAATTTTGGCTTTATAGCAGCTCTATAATAAAGTTATTGTCCAGCTAAAGTTAGTTTTGATTGATTTACTTCCTCGCAACGATCATTAGTTATTAACTTAGGGGCCGCTAACACGACACCATTCTAATAGAAAACCCTTAATGCGATCCGGCCGCTCATTTGCACAAAACAGTGTCTGGTGTTTCGAGAACCATGAAATAAGTTCCAACACTGTAAACAATTCTAACCTCCCCAACTAAAATCTAATTTTTTCAAATTGACCCAAGTGAAATTCTGCAAATTGATAAAATTAGATGTGCGGAATTTGAAACCTTGAAAAATGTATAATACAGAATTATTTAGTTTGTTTTTTACGGCTTCTGCATAGCCACGTGAACCGGAATTATCCCGACAACGTTTTATCTGTACAGAGGTAAAGGGAAGGGAGGGAGGCCTTCACAGGGACACTTCAGGACTGCGTTGTCATCGTGTCCAGGTGCTGACATCAGATCCAGATACGGCCTGAATCTGGCGAATTGCGGTAAACCTCGGGATAAACAGAGAGACTAATATTAGCGTTTGCCATCCTTCTTATGATGTAAGTACATCAGGATTTATGGGAAGTGTGGGAATTTTAGTTGCTATTTACATCTTAAAACATGTTTTGAGTCAGTGCGCATTAGTTCCCTCGTTAATAAAGTCTCATCTAATTATTAATTAAAATTTACCTCAAATGTACTTTACAAAAATGTAAATACTGAGTACATAAAAAAGCCTTAGCCCGATTCATTACTGCAATCTTGGTAGCACTTTATTTCACAGTCCTCTTCTGGATACACACAATGTACTTATTATTGCAATTACAATAACTGGGTAATAACTTGCTTGGGAAACACTGTAAGTACGTACTGCAAAATAAAGTGTAACCGTAATCTTCATTTATTTTTAATAGTGTCGGGTCAGATTATTGTCACCTATGGAAAACATATGCCATGCCCAAAAAGATCCTCCCAAAGCCCTTACCGCTATATTTGTGTTCAGTCCCTGGTAAAATGAAGGTTACAAACACATTTGAAGGAGATATGCAAATACTATATTTATCTCTTTGACATCTGGAGGTTTGGGATCAGGGCATAGGGAAAGACGTTGATCGCTTTGCCTGTAAAATGAGTTTCTGATGTAAAATATGTTGGTGTGGTGTTTTTCATGTTTTATTGAACGTGACGAGCCGACACCTTGAGTGATGAGACGATAATGTCAAGCAAATATTGTGCCTTAGCATTGGGCTTATTTTCCTTCACTGCTGGTCTCACATCCAGGAGGGCTTGTCCCCAAGTCACCTGAAGAAGGCCAAACTGATGTTCTTCTACACCAGGTACCCAAGCTCCAGCATGCTCAAGATGTACTTCTCAGATGTGAAGGTGAGTGCAGACTGATAGAGATTCTTTAAAACTTAATGTAACTTGTTACCCACTAAGCAAAATGATGTCCAAAGCACGTCTTTTCAACGTCTTTGTCACAAAAGTCGGACGTTGATAAGACGTCCACTGAGGAGCCAGAATGAAAGTTTTTATGACGTCTTTTTTTGACGTGTTCTGCACGTCCGATTTAGACGTTCATCGAACCTTCGTATAAGGTTAAAAACTAGTTCAGATGTGGCCATTGTGGACATATTTTCAACATCATGTATGGTCTCATTTAGACATAATCACTTTGACTATTGCTGTCAGATGATCTTAGTGAGAATTAACAGAGGTTTAGATGTTGATATTTGTTTAATTTGAAGTGTCACCATTGTGGTGATCAGTGTTTGCTTTAGTTGGGCTCTTGGTTCCCTTTCCTTATACTTTAACTTTTTTGTGGCTGCTGTAACTTTATAATTGCTGTTGCAGAGAAAGCCAAGTAAAAGTATGAGGTATTATCAGCTCGATGTTGATATAATCATCAAAAAAATGGGCATCTATTAGTGTTTTGAAACTATTGTGTTTATATATGGTATTCATAACCACCAATCATTGGTGCTATTAGCATTTAAATTTTCACTTGTTTGAAGGTAGAAAAAAAGCATGTCCTCATTAATGTAGTCACACACAGACATAGAGATTTTGGATATGAATCACAACAACGGTGACAATAAAAACAAAAAAGCTTGGGAATTAGCTTTTTTTTATTGTCACCATTGTTGTGATTCATATCCAAAATATTAATGTCTGTGTGTGACTAGATGACACATTTGCTTAAAAACATCATGTGCATGTGATTTTTATATATCTTCAAGTAAGTGATTATTTTAATGCTTTTGGTACCAATATTGCAGCTCCTCAAAGATGGTGGTTATGAATGCCACAGCATCTGACAATATTACATGCTTGTTTTGTGATGATTTCACCATCATCAATAAGCTGAAGACACCTTATCTCCTCATTGTTTGCTTTCTCTGCCACTACAATTGTGCTACACAAACACAATTAAAGCAGTCAAAGAAAAGCTAAAGTAAAAGGAAAGGGAACAAGAGCCCAACTAAAGCAAACGCTGATCACCACAATGGTGACACTTCAAATGAAACAAATATCAACATCTAAACCTCTGTTAATTCTCACTAAGATCATCTGACAGCAATAGTCAAAGTGATTATGTCTAAATCAGACCATACATGAGTTGAAAATATGTCCACAATGTCCACATTTGAACTAGTTTTTAACCTTGTACGAAGGGTCCATGAACGTCTATATCGGACGTGCAGAACACGTCAAAAAAAGACGTCATAAAAACTTTCATTCTGGCTCCTCAGTGGACGTCTTATCAACGTCCGACTTTTGTGACAAAGACGTTGAAAAGACATGTTTTGGACATCATTTTGCTTAGTGGGAGTATTTAACATCATGTATGTCTTAGTTTAACAGGTGCATCACATCTCAGCTGATAAAGTGGTTCAGTAACTTCAGAGAGTTCTACTACATCCAGATTGAGAAGTTTGCCCGGCAGGCCATAAATGATGGTGTGGTTACAGCGGATGACATCAGAGTGAGCTGTGATTCGGCACTCTACAAAGTGCTCAATATGCACTACAATAAGGCCAACGATTTTGAGGTATGAGCTTACTTACAAACACGTACACAGGCGCAATGATGATCATTGTGATGTTTATAAACTCTTTCCTCGCCAGCGTTTTAAAAAAAATAGTCGCTAGCCAGCACCAGCATTTTTGATAATTTTCACAAAATTTTCATGGCCCCTATATTTGCTTGTATGCATATCTGAACATGCAATATATTAAAATAATGAGCCGAGCCTCTGCAATTAAACAAAAAACATTTTATAGTTTCATGCAATCTTTTTATATCAAAGCAATATTTTGAACAAAAAGCTGAGAAAATCATCTTTTGGTCAAAGACTTCCAGATCGAATTCACAACGATGATCAAAACATAGATGGAGTAGATCAAGTCCATCAACACCCCCTAAATCCCAAAAAGCACAGTCCTATAGCTTCTCCTGGCTCAACATTTAACATTAGGCAGTTTTGATTTGTATGCTGTTTGATGATTGCATTATTTTACATGCGTAAGCAATCGCTTGTTTCTGCTTCTTCTTCGCCTGTGTTAAGATTCTGTACTCTTTCAGAATGCTTTTAAAACATTGCTTCAAAATGCAATGTTGTGCTCATTCGCACACTTCCACATTTTGTGCAGTTTTGAGTTGCAATCTCAATATACTGAATGGATTTATTGTATCAATGTGTATTTTATCTTGAATATTTCAACCCCTTCTAAGTTTATAAAAAAAATATTTGTTTTGTTCTCATGCATCTCACTCAAGACACATAAAGACGCTATTTAGGGATTTTAGCGAAACATGTAACCGGAGCTTTTGGACTCATATCGCCAACATAATTAGCTTATTATAAAAAAAACAACAATGGAAAGTCTTTGCTGGAGAATGCAGAAGATGTCATTTTGTGGCAGCAGAGTGGGGCAGAAGTGCTGCGAAAGGGCTTGTTTGAGTGTGTTTATAGGGGAAGGTGACCTGCCAATGCAGAGTTCCTATGGCAAGAGTCCTGACTCCTGGAGTCATGTGATTGAAATCTACCCTCACCTTCTCACTGCAACAAAATCTCTCCATCTATCATGCTCTTTTCAAATATACTCCCCCCCATCTTTTGTCAAGCTATAGTCACATATGAAATATGTCCTATTAAAGATACAATATATTAAATTATTTCAGGGATCTCGTTTTTCTTTCCTGTTCTCACACACACACACACACACACACACACACACACACACACACACACACACACACACACACACACACACACACACACACACACACACACACACACACACACACACACACACACACACACACACACTGTTCTGGTTCCAGGAACTGCATCAATACTATTTACATATATAAATAAGGCATTTGCAAAGAGTGCAGAGATCAGTGTACAAATCTACTGTTAGCTCTGTTGCATGCTTCGTGAGTGTGTATCTGTGTGAAGACATGGAAGGGAACATGATTTGCATGTTAAGGTTTTTCTCAGTAGGTGTCTAAGAGATGTGACGTTTGATTAACTTTGCTTAGGGAAAGTGTGCCAAGCCATGCAAATTTCACACACAAATCAACCGCCTTGACTTTTACCTTTGTAAGTGTGTGTGTGTGTTTGTGTTTATCAAATGGAAAATCATGCTACTTGTGAACTTAAATCCCCTACTGCTTACATCATCAACTGAAACCAGACCCATACCATACTATCAGCACACACTCAGGGATGCATACGAAAGCAATACTCTCTTGAGTTGGCCATCTTGACTGGCCATCTGGCAGACCGGGCACCCGGTGGGCCGACGTGCTTTTTGGGCCGATTCATATCATACTTTTTTTTTTGTCTGAACGGTCTATAAAACTCGTATATCGACGGCCCATTCGTTTTGTTATGTTTTGCTAAATTTGATTTGTGCCGGTGTAATGCACTGGTCAAAAAAATAAAATTCTCAGACCGGCCCATGAAAAATGTAGATCAGCGGCCCATTGGTTATTTTCTTGATTGACATTGGGCTGGCCCAATCACATCTAAACACCTCCCCCTTTGGGCTCTGAGCAAGCGTGCAGTATCAGTGTGTAACTGTCAACATAGTCAGATGGAGAAGAAACGCAAGGAATGTGCAGAGAAATAGCGTGGAAAAAAATAAACAGGCCCTTCAAGCAGACGCTGTAAAATGTGTCAAAATAACAGATGTTTTCTGCAGCAGCAGGACCTTCATCAGCTCCCGTGACTGATCATGATAGTGAGGAGGAGGATAAGGAGAGAGATGAGTGAACACACATTTTCTAAATATGAAATGCATTATTTCCACATGTCCCCAAACTGTCCTAGAAGGACAGTGTTCCACCCACCAGAATTATCAAAGACCCTGTGGTAAACACTGGTATTACTATGCCAATGTTCTATAACTTGTGCAAATATGGGTGGTGTTTTTTGATCATATGCTGTGGGCCAGTCTGGGCCAAAATCCCAATCCATTCACTCCTTTCCTTATCTCTTCTCTTTTTCGTCCTTTGTTCCACCCCTTTCATCAATCTTTGAATTTTAATTACATATTTGTCTGGCTTGCAGCGTGATTTACACAAACAGCATATAGAGTGTTTATTCAAATGTATCACTTAATACTCATTTTTGATCACCAAAATGTCATATTTGAAACGTTTTTCCTTTAATTTTTTATGCCTTAAAATAGCTTGTGACTTCAGAAACACCAGTGATTTCAAACCGTGTTTTTGAGACTGTCTTTGGTTCACTGGAGTTTTAAGGAGAAAATACTGAATGCACATGGTTTGTCTTAAATCATATTAAAAACACCACATAGACATATAAACATTAAACGCTTGATTTTAATTATTTAATTACTGTCTTCTCCAATGTTTTCTTTGTTGTTTTTATCAGGATGGGTCATTAATACCCTAGAAATTCACACCACAGAGAACATTTTAATTTTACAGTGTTTGTTTACTGCATTTACATTGCAATGAAGAGATGTGGAACAAATCAACAGACAAAGCCTTTTAAGGTGGAGTTTACACGGCACGGTTTTCAAATAAAATCGAAAAACTTTTTTTTGCGTTTTGGCCATTCATTTACGCGACAACAGCATTTTGAAAACGCAATTGAAGATGGAGGAAAAAATATATTGAAATGCTTTTGCATTCACTCGCAAAACGTTTGCGTTCCCCTGTGAAACTTGTGTTCTTGGGGGAACACAAATCATTTTGTGAGCAAATGCAAAACATTTGCGAGAAAGCAAAAACACAGACATACATTTTACACAATCATGCCCATTTAGGGCCTTGTATAAATAAACCGTACTTGTATGAATAAATAATAATAAGGAATAAGACCTCATTAATAGACCCTTTTCACATTTACGGGGGTCTCAAAAGCGGAAGTCGTCATAGTTGGGTACATTTCTATGGTGAAAGGGAGATGACAGCAAATGTAACGTTTTGTATTCCAATTTGCTTTGATAGCAAAAGAAACAAAAATCAATGAAAGTGTTTCCACAGTCTTCCAAAAGAGGGGAAAAACATAGAGAGTCAGAAGTGAGAATGATGTGAATGTAATGAACGATGACTTGCCGTCACTCCCTCAGCTGTTGCATTAGACACACTCACGCAAAGTGTTATTTTTTTTCTTTGTAATTTACTGCCGAGGTAAAACAGTTTTTTTTTAAAGAATGAAAATAAGAAAACTATGTTTTAATTGAGCCATAGTGTTTACAGTTTTTGGGGGACTCAAGCTACCAATGGTTTACTTGCCTTAATTGTCTCTCTGCATATTAAGCTAAAGAGAAGGAGATAAGAGAAAGTATTTTTAACGTCCCAGAAAAAAAAAAAACTTTCCAATATAGGATACTCACAATTAATATAATTAATAAGGCCATAAGGATAAAATAAATCACTTTGAAGAGAATTGAGATGGCTCTAAATTAGATTTTTTTATTAATTTTTTTATTATGTAATATGATATTAAAGAGACAGTTCACACACAAAAAAAGGATACAATTCTGTCATCATTTACTCACCTTCATGCTGTAACGCGTCTGGTGGCTGTAGAAAGGAGAAGATGGTAGATACAACAGAACGGGGAGTATTTTGCTTGTGTCTACACTTTGTTTGATGACGAGAGGATTCACAAGCGCTCATAACTCAGTTGGAGAGCCTTGGTTTGTTTTATGGGTGAACTATACCTTTAAGTTATATGTTTTATCATTGTCACAATATGGTAAAATATACAGTACATCTAGCAGTTATTGAAAAGTGTCAAGCTTGCTGACTGTCTCAGGATTCAGATTTCTAAAGTGGTATCAATGTGTTCTTTTAATTGTTCTACACTTTTACCTGAGGGTGAAACACAGTCTTTGGGATATCCACACCTCTGACCTTGAGCAATCAAGGTCTCTGTGGTGCAGTGAAAAACAACACGCTTCAGTTTCAGAGATGTGATTGAGTTTAGCCATGCTCCAAGATCCCCTAGGGTCCTCATCTGAACACGGTCTCAGTCATTGCTAGAGATGGTCACATATCACCATGGATATATGAGGGCCATACTGTATACTCATCCAACAGAGGACTGGTAAAGACCTTTTGGATCGATTTCAGTGTATGGAAACATTTATTGCGATAGTCTACAAACTATAAGGAACTTTAAACTTGACTGACTGTCTAACTATTTATTGTGATGGTCCCCCAAAAGACATTCTACTGACTATAAGTAACTTTGCAAGTACCTCCATATTATATTGTTCTACTAACCCCAACCCCTTACCTAACAGTCTACTAATACTCTAATGAGAGTTAGTTGACATGCAGTTACAAAATTACTTTTAGTTATAGTGTAACCGTTTTTACTTCTCTTTCCATCTTCTTCCGCTTATCCGGGCCCGGGTCCCAGACTTCCCTCTCCCCAGACACTTCCTCCAGCTCTTCCGGGGGAATACCAAGGCGTTCCCAGGTCAGCCGGGATACATTATCCCTCCAGCGTGTCCTAGGTCTTCCTCTAGTCTCCTCCCGGTGGGACGTACCCGGAACACCTCCCTGGGAAGACATCCAGGAGGCGTCCGGAACAGATGCCCGAGCCACCTCAGCTGGCTCCTCTCGATGTGGAGGAGCAGTGGCACTACTCGGAGCTCCACCCGAATGACCGAGCTCCTCACCCTATCTCTAAGGGAGCACCCAGCCACCCTGCGGAGAAAGCTCATTTCGGCTGCCTGTATCCGTGATCTTCGTCCTTTCGGTCATGACCCACAGCTCATGACCAAAGGTGAGAGAAGGAACGTAGATTGACCGGTAAATTGAGAGCTTCGCCTTGCAGCTCAGCTCCTTCACAACAACAGACCGGTACATCGTCCGCACCGATCTGTCTGTCAATCTCCCGTTCCATCCTTCCCTCACCAGTGAACAAGACCCCAAGATACTTGAACTCCTCCACTTGAGGCAGGAACTCTCCACCAACCTGAAGCGGGCACATTCTGTACATACACATTTTGAACAGAACCGGTGACAAAGGGCAGCCCTGCCAGAGTCCAACATGCACCAGAAACAAGTCTGACTTACTGCTGGGAATGCCAAACCAAGCTCCTGCTCCGGTCGTACAGGGACCGGACAGTCCTTAGCATTGGTCCCCGGACCCCATACTTCCAGAGAAGCCTCCACAGGATGCCGCGAGGGACACAGTCAAATGCTTTCTCCAAATCCACAAAGCGGATGTGGATTGGTTGGGCAAACTCCCATGAACCCTCCAGCACCCTGAAGAGGGTATAGAGCTTGTCCAGTGTTCCACGACCAAGACGAAACCTGCACTGTTTCTCGTGAATCCGAGGTCCGAATCCTGAGAAGTATGATCCCCCTGTAGTTGGAACACACCCTCCGGTCCACCTTCTTGAAAAGAGGGACCACCACCCCGGTCTGCCAGTCCAGAGGTACTGTCCCCAACTGCCACATGATGTTTCAGAGGCATGTCAGCCAAGACAACCCCACAACATCCATAGACTTGAGGTACTCAGGGTGGATCTCATCCACCCCAGGTGCCTTGCCACCGAGGAGTTTCTTGACTACCTCAGTGACTTCAGCTTGGGTGATGGACGAGTCCACCTCCGAGCCCTCGGCCTCTGCTTCCTCAATGGAAGACGTGTTGGTGGGATTGAGGAGATCCTCAAAGTATTCCTTCCACTGTCCGACGATATCCCCAGTTGAGGTCAACAGCTGCCCACCTCCACTGTAAACAGTGTTGGTTGGGCACTAGGACGGTTTGCCAGAATCTCTTCGAGGCCAACCAATAGTTATTCTCCATGGCCTCACCGAACTCCTCCTATGCCCAATTTTTTTTTTTGCCTCAACAACCACCCGGGCTGCAATCCGCTTGGCCTGCCGGTACCCGCCAGCTGCCTCAGGAGTCCCACAAGCCAGCCAGACTGTCTCGGAAAACAAGGGGTCTGAGAATGCGGGACTTTGGGTGCGGGACAGTAGCTGCAGGCTCCGAGTCATACTACTCACTTAATCAGGTTTACAGTGTACGTCTAAGTTGTAAAATTTAGATATTTGAGTAGAGGAAACAAGGCAATCAGTTGCCACATAATATTTAAGTAACATTGCTACTTGTGACGTAGAGGCGGAGACGGTCGAATCCATTTGCAGATATTTATTAAAGGTGATGACAAACAGAGAATAATCAGACAGGAACTCAAAAGATGTCACGGGTAATCCAGAATCGAAGTCAAACAGGCAAAGTTCAGAAGCCTACAATTTAAACCTACAATTTAAGTTATATCAAATTATATAATTGAATAAAATTTAAAGTGACTTAAAAAAAACTAAGTTTAGATAAAGTAAAATTTTGATATGTATAAAAATGATATTTTAAGTTTCATAAGTGAATTAATGAAAGTTGTCAGTAAAACTTTGAGTTGCATTAAATTAAGATGAACAAAACACTAAATATATATTTTGATTTAAATTAATGTTCATTTGTAATTTACAGTTATTCAAAAAAACGACCTATGCTTACTGATTTTACAGTATTTTACAGTGTATACAACTTATCGTTTCTCTCTTTGACTTTTCATGATTTAGTCTCTGAATGACCATGTTAGGCAACTGCTGTTTGAGATACATTTTGAGACGCTCCAAAAGCAACAATGATCAATACTTTTTAGATTGGATTTCATTTATACTTTATTTAGGTAATTTTTTATAAAATGGTACCAATAAGTTTATTATTATTACTATTTAATTGTAATTTTTCTGTTTAACTATTTCATTAATTCTTTAAAAAAGGTAACTGCTGAACTGTAAGAAATCATATCTGATTAGTAACAATGGCCAAATCACCAGACACTGAGGTGCCGCCACAACGGAATGCGATTATTGGTAAACAAATGTTGTTCTTGTTGTTTTTCAAAAGCTACTAAAACTAGTGCAGTCTGTGCATAGTTATTTATCTTTACCGATAATACTTTTTATTTATATAGCGCCTTTCCATGGCCCAAAGAAGCTTTACAATGTACATGCAACAAGGAAATGATAACACCAATAGTGTAGACAATGATGACAAACAATAGTAAGTAGGTTAGAGTAACAAGCATACAGAACAGTAAAACAGCATTAAATAGACGGGGCATAATACAGCAGAATAGAGATAAGCTCAACGAAATACAGAACACAATTTAAGAATGATAATATTCAGAAATGAGTGAGTTTTGAGTACTGATTTGAATTCAGAAATATTATTAACTCAACAGAGTGATCAGACTAATACTCAGCAACAAGTTTTGCAAGTTTTATACACTACCAAACAAAAGTTTAGACATGAAAATTACTAGTAATACAGTGCTGCAGAGAGGATATATTTTTGTAGGCAAAATCAGAAGTTAGAAATACCCTGGTCCCCTCGCCAAAAAGCGAGTTGGATTTTTCCATTGGCTTTTGGATTATTGCAGGAAATAAATTTGACCAACAAAAGTTTATGATTCTCACACGTTTTGTTCATAATTATAATGAATACAACTTTTGTGAATTTTGAAGCCTTAATACAATCGGCAGAATTAAAAAAACAAATGTATGATATAAATGAACTACACCGTAGACCAGGGATGGGCAAACTCGGTCCTGGAGGGCCACTGTCCTGCAGAGTTTAGCTCCAACTCTGATAAACTCTGTCTGCATGTAGCTTTCTAAAAATCCTTAAGATATTGATTAGCTGGTTCAGGTTTGTTTGATTAGGGTCCCAGATAGATAACAACCATAGAAACAATGTTAAATCAATGTTAATGTATACATTTTTGACCCGGCATCACTTTTACTCCCACATATAATATTGAATTGTTTTCAAGATTTCATCCATAAATCAACTGTAATGGCATTGAATGACATTGGTCTTCTGCTGGACTGAAGCACAGGCTCTACTCTTCAGCATAACCGTAACCCACAAAACCCTTTAAATCCCAACATAACATTAAACACTAACAGATCTCTCAATATCTCAGTATGGAATAAACAACAAAAACAGTATTACCGGCTTCGCTTATTACTTACAGTTTGACTTTATTTCTGTCAGACATCTACAGAAATTCTTTTTTTTTTTATATATATATATTTTTTTTATTGAGCAGATTTTTAGATGACAATATGTGCATGGCATATATGAAAAACATCACAACCTGCTTTTTTTAACATCCATAGAAATGAATTAAGAAAAATTATACAAATATACAGAACACTCTTAACTCTACCCAACCCAACCCAAAACATCAGACAAAATAAATAAATAGAAAAGGGAGAAAAACCTCCAATGAAGGTACAGTCTCAACAAAGGACATAATAGGATTCCACGTTTTATAAAATGAGTTAACAGAGTCTCTGATGGAGTGTTTAATTTTTTCCAGGTGTAGAAAGGACATTAAGTCTTTCAGACTTTGACTTTGACTATAGCTTAGATATAGTAGATAGTCAGACTTCAGATAGACATCTAAATCAGACCGTTGCACAAAGCACTTAATACTTTGACTATCTTACTACACTGCAATGCATTCTGGGTAAACTAAGACACTTTTCAAAACAAAAAAACATGGCGGATCGAGTAAGCGCATTCAGCCGCTCAGTGCAGTTTATCCCAGCAGAAAATATGTGTTTGTTGGAGGAGTATAACAGTTACAAAGACATATTACTTTAAAATTTACTTAAAATTTAGCGGAGAATGTAGTAACAAGAAGAAATGTTTGGAAAAAGACTGCTATGACAGTTAACAGCGTTAATCCGACCGTTGAACGTTAAAGACGTACAGAAAAGATACAAAAACGAAACCGACGATGAAGTCCTCATTATTATATATTTCCACTAGGTTACTGCATAATGTCGTCTGCAAACCACAAATTATGAGCCATTTTCCCTTTTCTTTTGGCTGTTTGTGATGTAACTGTTAAAGTGCGGTATTTCCATATAAAACATGAGTCCGTATTCTTTGAACTGGCCCAACGGGGTCTCTATTTATTTTCTCCAAAGGTCTACAAACATTGTCACATTTCAGACTCCTTCCACTCTCACTCTCTGGCCCTCTTAGCAGGACACGCCTTGTTCGCCCCCTAGCGGCCGGTATAGCCTGAACAAGCATTATAACAATTAGATATTGTTACATCCTTTCTCTTTTAGAAAGTTTTTTCTTTTCCCTGAAACACGTGCAAACATTACATGCCCATAAGAATGTACTTTCAAATGTACGAACAACTTAAATACATGCCATTACCCAAACTACCAAAATGGCTTTAACATCTCAAAACAAGTTTTTTTTTTTTTTTTTTTTTTTTTTCTTCTAAATGACAGTTTAAGTAGTAAAGTCCTTGTAGCGTTGAGGCTGATGAACAACTCTACCACATCTAGTTGTCTTCGGCACATCCCTGTCACAGGTATCGCTCTGAGTCGGAGGGCTCTGCTGGGATAGTACAGTGTCTATATGGGTTCCCGGCGTGTTTACTGTCTCTATATCAACAACCTCTGTTTGAGGAACAACATGGGCACGTCTGAGGTGTCTACGGTTCCTCCTGAGAACTGCGCCCGAATCCATTTCAACCTCATAGGATCTAGGGTCAACTGGTCTTTTCACCTTGCCCAGCTTCCATTTGGTGTGAGGCTCAAATGGCTGCACTCTGACCGTGTCACCTGGTCGTAGGGCATCTAGATCCCTGGCTGATCGGTTGTAGTACGCACATTGACGCTGTTGGTTGTTAAACAGTGCCTGCTCCGCTTGAACCACTTTAGGCTGGAGAAGGCTGTTTTTCACCGGTAACAGAGATCTCGTTCGACGGTTCAGCAGTCTTTGAGCTGGGCTGCTCTCTAGTCCTTGTGACGGTGTGTTACGATGGTCCAAGAGCGCGAGATATGGGTCTTGTCCCGAAGCTTTGGCTTTGTGTAACAGTCTCTTTGCAGTTTTAACGGCAGACTCTGCCTTGCCGTTACTCTGTGGGTAACCTGGCGATGAGGTTTTGTGGTCAAATTCCCACAGTTGGCTGAATCTTTGGAACTCTTGAGATGAATATTGCGGTCCGTTGTCTGAGACTACTGTGTTGGGAATGCCGTATCTAGCAAACTGTGCTTTTAGCTTTTTTATCACTGTAGTAGCTTTTGTGTCTGGCAAAAAATCAATTTCCCAAAAATTGGAATAGTAGTCGACTGTTACATGGTAGTTTTTGTTATCAAAGTGAAATAGGTCAACGCCTACTTTGGCCCATGGCCTGCTTGGCACCTTGTGTGGGTTGAGCGTTTCTCTGTGCTGTTTGTCATCCACTGACCTGCAGATGTCACAGCGAGCTATGTGTGTCTTTATGTGGTCGTTCATGCCAATCCAGTAGACACATTCTCTGGCCCTTCGGAGACATCCTTCTGCTCCGAGATGTGAGGAGTGCAGGCGGCGGGTGATGTCTTTCTGCAGTGATACTGGAATAACAGCACGTTCACCTCGAAACACAATGCCGTCCTGATAACTTAATTCCTCCTGGAATGAGAAGTAGGGTTTAATTTCCTGAGGCACGGCCCTTTTGTCCGATGGCCAACCCTGCTTCATCAGTCGGATCACAGTTTGTAGAGTTTTGTCATCCTTTGTAGCTGTCCTGATCTGGCTTAGACTGTCACCTGAAATGGGTAAGTGTTGCACCATATTAACCGTCTCTATTTCAGCTTCTACAGAGCTCAGAGATGGGCATTCTGGGAGATATGCTCTGCTTAAGGTGTCTGCAAGTAACATGTCTTTGCCAGGAACATACACTACAGTCAGGTCGTATTTCTGAATACGTAGCATCATTCTTTGAAGCCTCTTGGGCGCACTCAAAAGAGGTTTCCTAACTATGGACTCTAACGGCTTATGGTCAGATTGGACCGTAACTTTGCGACCATACGTGTACTGATGAAACTTCTCTACACTGAACACCATGGCTAGAAACTCTTTCTCAATCTGGGCATAACCCCGCTCCGTCTGTGTGAGTGCTCTGCTTGCATAGGCGATGGGCTTACCCTTTTGCATGAGTGCTGCTCCCAAACCTGTGTCTGATGCATCACATTGCACTACGAGGTCCTCCTCCGGGCAGTAGTACTTCAGTATAGGAGCATCTGCAATAGACTTTTTTAGTTGCACAAAAGCATTCTCATGCTGCTCCGACCAGTCCCAGTCTGTGTCTTTGTGTGTCAACTGCCGCAACACGGCACACTGGTCCGAAAGGTGTGGGCAAAACTTAGCCAAGTAGTTTACCATACCTAACAGTCTCTGTACTGCTTTCAAATCTGTAGGTCTCGGCATGTGTTCAATAGCACGAACCTTGTCTGGATCCACTTTCAGTCCGTTTGCTGTCAGGCGGTGCCTAATGTATGTACACTCCCTCTTCCTCAGCTTGAATTTGTCTGGGTTCAGTTTAATGTTCTTTCTCCTGCACCGCTCCAGGAACAGTTTCAGCTTCACATCATGGTCTCCTTCTGCCGCTTCCTGCGTCTCTCCCTGACCTGTAATGAGCACATCATCCGCAATAATGTATAGGCCCGGTAACCCGTCCAGTGCTTGGGTCAGTTTTCGCTGGAAAACTTCCGGTGCTGGACTTATTCCCATGGGCATCCTTAGCCATCTGAAACGGCCAAATGGGGTGGAAAACGTAGTCAGATAACTGGATTTCTCTTCAAGCTTGACATGCCAAAACCCGCTTTTGACGTCACACACCGTGAACACTTTAGCTTTAGACATATCTGGGAGTACATCCTCAATAGTTTGTAGTGGGAAGTGGCTGCGCTTGAGTGCCTTGTTGAGGGGCTTTGGATCAATGCATACTCTAGGTTTACCGTTTTGCTTTTGTACCACCACCATGCTACTGATCCAGTCCGTGCTACAGTCTACTGGTGTGATAATACCTCTGTGCTCAAGATCCTGAAGCGCCTCTTTCAGCGGTTTCATCATGGCGACCGGAACACGTCGCTTTGGGAGTTGCACAGGTTTCACACTCTCATCTACTTCCATTTTGTATTCTCCTTCCAGACAGCCGTCTCCTGTGAACACATCTGCGAAATCTGTCTGTATTTGTTCCAATGTCCATGGTCTTTTTGTGTCTATCCCTGTTGTCACAATACTGTCAATAGCCATAATGTTTTCATAGCGTACTTTTATGAGTTTCATAGCCTCACTGGCTCTCTTCCCAATCAGTGGTACAGTACAACCTTTGTCCACAACCTGAAACTCTAGCTGGTACAGTTTTTTGTTTCTAGGGTTTCTTAATTTCACTTTACATCGACCCAGTGGCTTCACTTTGCTTCCATTGTACATCACTAACACAGAATTTGTATCCTCCAGCTTAGCATCTGTGTTCAGCATGTTAATGGGCAAAACATTACATGTGGCTCCACAATCGATCTGAAATTTTATAATATCTTTTCCTAGGAGCATGCCTGCAAACAACTGGGAGTCATTACTTTTGTTAGAGTCAACAGCGTTCACATTTTCACTTTCTGCTACGTCTCTAACACACAGTATGTCCTCATATTCGCTTTCACACTCAGTAACCTTATGCACCGATTTTATCTTCTTTGGTTCAATGCGGGCTTTACACTTAACCGCAAAGTGGTTTTCCTTACCACACTTTGTGCATTTCTTTCCAAATGCTGGACATTTCTGTTTGCTCCTCTCATGTGTCTTGCCGCAAAACTTGCAATCCACGGTGCTTTCTTTCTGTTGTAGGCGCGAAGCTCCTTGCACTATGTGAACTTCCTCCACTGTGTGTCCCGCTATGGCCTTGCAGTTTTCCCGCGACCACTCAGCAGCTCTGCAAAGTTGAATGCAAGTGTCCAATGTCATGTCTTTCTCCCGTAATAGTCTCTCTCGCATGTTGCTGCTGTTAATCCCACACACAATCCTGTCACGGATGAGTGAGTCTCGCAATGTCCCGAAATTGCATGTTTTTGCTAACAACTTGAGTTCAGTAACATAACCATCTATGGATTCACTGGTACCTTGATTTCTTGTGAAGAATTTGTACCGCTCCACGGTCTCGTTCACTTTAGGACTGCAGTAGTTATCAAACTTTTCAATGACGTCCTTAATCGTCCAGTCCGACTTCGCTGTGTCTCCCATTAACGTATCCAGTAGCTCCCTGCCACTCTCACCGACCAGATAACTGAAAAGCCTGACCTTTTTTTTCTCGTCGTCCTCGGCAACAGTTAATCCGATGTACAGTTCAAACTCGTCTCTCCACGACTTCCACGTTTTAGACAGGTTGCAGGAGTCCAGACACAACGTCTGTGGCGGTCTAAGTCCGTCCATGCTGATAGCGTTAGCTTGTTTACTTCGATGCTAATCCACGCTACACGTTAACGTTAGCACTTTACCGTCTTCGGACTTCGCCAGCGCCTCCGCCGCAAACCACTAAAAACTTGGGCAAAAATCCACTGCCGCTGCCACCATGTTAAAGTGCGGTATTTCCATATAAAACATGAGTCCGTATTCTTTGAACTGGCCCAACGGGGTCTCTATTTATTTTCTCCAAAGGTCTACAAACATTGTCACATTTCAGACTCCTTCCACTCTCACTCTCTGGCCCTCTTAGCAGGACACGCCTTGTTCGCCCCCTAGCGGCCGGTATAGCCTGAACAAGCATTATAACAATTAGATATTGTTACAGTAACTGATTGTTACTGCTGGTTGCCAAGGTAACATAGAGTCTTAGACCCAAGTTAGCCTGGGGGTAAGGTGCACTGTAAAAAAATTCTGTAAAAAAACGTACTATTACTGTACTATGTTACAGTAACATACTGTTTTTCATTACAACAGTAATATACCGTAAAAAATGCATTCTGGGTGATATTTGTCGTTTTCGAGAAACTAGCCTACAGGAATATAATGTGAATTAACAGCACTCAAAGTCGACACTCAGAGGCTGTGTTCCAAATCACACCCTATACCCTCATTCACTATTGCCTAGTTCACTAATACAGTCCACTTGACTGAGTGAATAATTTCATAGTTAATTCAGTTAATTTTCGAAGTTAATTGAGATACTGAGGAACACCTGCTGTTAACAATCAGAATCATTGAAGGAAAGAGGAACAGAGGAACAGAAAAAATATGAAATCAAGATAAAATTAATGAAATCTTAGCAAAAGATCTTAGCAGAGGAGGATTAAACAACTCCACAAAAAGCATTACCAGATTCACTTATTACTAACCTGACTTTATGTATGTTTACAGAAGGACTTATTGAAAGGTGGCAGAGGTTTAGATGTCATTTTATTTTCATTTGATGTTACCATGATGGTGATTAGTGTTTGCTTTAGTTGGACTCTTGACCTTTGAACATTAGTTTTTCTTCGGCTGCGGTAGCTATGTCTTTAAAATACATTTGCTATGGCAAAAAAGCTGAAAGAATACAGGATCAGATGATTATGGCTGTTAGTTAACGGTCTCAAACATCACATAGTGGACCAATTCAGTGATCTCATTTGTTGTCTAATGTTATTATTAATGGTTTATATTTTTGATTTTGGTGATACTGTAATTTTACAGAATTACATTTTTCAGATATTTACCATTTAGAAAATATGACTGATTTTAAAAGACTTTATTCCAAGAACATTTTGAATTTCCAGATCAGCCAGACACACACACACAGACATCAAGAATCGGAGTATGAATCTCAATAATGGTGACAATCATAAGTTTTATGCTGCAATGCATGTTGGGTACCAGCATAGTACAAAAAAAATCAGCCATGACTCCCAGCATGCATTGCAGCATGAATAAATTATCCATCTGAATTGTCTGGTTATTTTCTTAAATTTGTACTTTTTGCTTTTATTTTTGCTGTTGATTTTGTGTTGACTTTTAGAAGCGTATGATGTTCAGATTTTAGGTTTTTCTTTTTTGTTGATTGTCACCATTGTTGAGATTGATTGGCTGATTCTTGATGTCTGTGTGTGTCTAACTGAAACCATAGTTCAACATTTTTTAATGAATGATGAGTTTAAAAATCCTTCACAACTGATTGCGTAGCAGTGCTTGGTCTTTTGCTGTAGTTTCACAGTGTAGTAATACTAAATTAAGTTGTATTGATAAAGACATTTTTGATAAGTGATTAGAAACTAATTGAGATCAGTGAGACAAACATTATGTGATGACATAATATTCAAAACATAACCAGCAACACTTGATATCATTTTTGTTGGCTTTGCTTCTGCCACAACAAATGTGTCTTATACATACACAGTTAAAGCAGCCAAATGACAACTAATGTTAAGGTCAAGGGTCAGGAGCCCAACTAAAGCATACACTGATCCCCATAATGGTAATGTCAAATTAAACAAAACAACATCTAAACCTCTGTTAATTCTCAATAGGAATTTCAGTAGACGTATGAAAAAATGAATTAAGTCAATCTGGTTAATAATAAGTGAAGCTGGTAATGCTATTTTTTTAGAGTTGTTTAATCCTTCTCTGCTGAGATCTTCAGAGATTTCATGTCTTCTGTGGCTGAAGTAAGTTGTAGTTCTTGTGTTTCGCTTTTTTATCTTCTTGTTGTTCCTCTGTCCTTGTCAGGTGTTCATCACTAATGCTCAATCATCAGTTAATTAATCACTAAATTATATAATTAACTTCAACACTGCTTCAGTGTTACTCCAACACCCTGTAGTGTGGACATACAAGTGTTCGTTTAAAACTGAAGATTTTGCAGTGGGGTTTAAAGGGTTAAATGTGTCAATTAAAAAAAAACAGAGTGAAGTGTAATTTAACGGTAATCAACTGTAAATTAATTTACGGCATAAAACTGTAGAAAAACAGCATTTTACTGGCACCCCAGCTGCCAGTATATTACCGTAAAATCAAGGAAAAACAGCAATATTCTGTAAAAATTTAACAGTCAGATTTACTATACAAAAGAAGTTAATTTCACTGAAATATTAGTAAAAGTTCATAGAAAAAAGTTATGCGAAGTCAATAACTGATAAAGAGAGGAAATATTCAACTGAAGTGTTTTATGTGTTTTGCACAAGATGATACAGGAGAGATCTTTTAGTTTAATTCATTAGTTTTGTGGGTCACCATTGTGCTGGAGAGTAGAGCCTGTGTTTCAGTCAAAGATGAGCAAAGTAACACTGATGTTATGCTGCCCGTTGCTTTATTTAAATGCAGTAACTATAGTTGCTGATGCAGTGACAATCTCGTTGCTAAATACTTTAGCACATACATGTGTGCTACTGTTCGCTAAATGCGAATTGCAAAGATTCTAGTTAATGTCATGTTTGTAATTCATTCACGATTACACATTAGATGTTTGCAGTATTATATTAAGAGATATTCATTTTCAGTGGACTCTAAGTAAGTTCACAGTACTATCAGTATAAATACTCGTTTTTAAACTTGAACTGTTTGAAGCAATCGGTTTCCCAAATGTTACGAGTTACCTTCCATTGTATTTTTACAGTAACATACTGTAAAAAAGGAGAGCTGTATAATAACGGTAAAGGGCTGTAAATTAACAGTACTTTGCTGGCACCCCAGCTGCCAGTAAATTACTGTTATTTTACAGCGCTTTTTTTTACACACTGTTAGACCTTACCGGGGTTTTTTACAGTAAAATACTGGCAACACTGTTGCCAGTAATTTACTGTTATTTGTACAGTTATTTACTGTATTATACAGTTTGTTACTGTAAAATGCACTAAATTAAAATTTGACTTAAAACTAATTTCACTTGCAGAAACCGACTGCCTTAAATTGACCAACTGTAATTTAAATGTGTAAAACTAAAATGTGTAATGCATTAATAATGTGAGAAAAGAGTTAAGAACTTCAATTACAAACCATTAAAAAACTTAAGTACATAAAAAGATTTCCACTGACCCAGCAATTACATTCTGTTAAATAAAGCAACATGCAGCGTATCATCGATGTTTCTAGATCTTCTGCTGGACTGAAGCACAGGCTCTACTCTTCAGCACAATGGTGACCCAAAAAACAAAATTTTACAGTAAACTACTGGCAACAGTGTTGCCAGTATAAACCTGTTTTATAACTTACAGTTTATTACTGTTTAAATACATTTTGTGGGTGTGTCTTTTTATCTTACACTGTTAACCCTTTCAACCCCACAGGAACATCCACACTACAAAGAGTAAAAAGTAACATTGACGCAGTGTTGCAGTGAGATCATTAAGATCATTAAGTGAATATGTAAGTGATTGTTGAGCATTAGTGATGAACACCTGCTGTTAACAAGCAGAATCACTGAAGGAAAGAAGAACACAAGAACAGAAAATAGAGAAACACAAGAACTACAACTGACTTCCAGCCATAACACATTATTACACGTATTATTAACCAGTTTGACTTTATTTCTGTCATCCATCTACAGAAGTAGTTATTGAGATGTTTAATTGAAAATGTTTGATTTAAAGTTACCATTATAGAGATCAGTGTTTGCTTTAGTTGGGTTGCTGATGCCAACACATAATTTTTTCTCTTCCTGCTTGAGCTGTGTTTTTGCAAGTCACACTTGTGCACACACACAGTTCGTGAATGATTGTGGTTATATTCACTATCATGACAAAATCATTATGTGGCCTGTCCATTCACTAAGAAGTTAGTTCTCTCTCATTCAGAGTTTAATTCTCAATCAAAAGTGTTACGTTACCACCACTGTGAAACAACAGCAACAATGACTAATTTATTTGTAACACATGCATAACCAAAAATAAAAGAGCTATACTGTCTTGTAGAAACACAGAAATATCACAAATTAGAACATGCATCTCAACAATGGTAGGAATATATATATTTTTAATTATTATTCATGCAGCAGAGCATGCTGGGAGTTTTATACTATCCTGGTACCCAGCATGCATTGCGAAATGAAACTTCTGATCATCACCATTGTTGAGATTCATATGATGATTGTTGATGTCTGTGTGTGTCAAAGTCAAGCAGGAGTTAATACAAATTTAATGCACTATATGATTTCAAAATTTTTCAGTTGACCTGATTTCAGAAATATTGCTGTATTTCATGTTGTGGATTATTAGATATATGGTATTAAACCAGAAATTCATAGCTCACATATATTAAATAGTAATAAATCATGTATGATTTTGAAATCACAAAACCAAAAACTCCTGATTGACTTCCCCTTGACTTTTCTTGCTGTAACAAATGTGCTTTATTTGCATATATACACTCACTGTTACAGCAGCCGAAGAGAGATGATTGAACGAAGTCTTTGAGTTAAGGTACAAGAGACCAACTAAAGCAAATACTGATCTCCATCATGGTGACAACAAACTTTATTCTTAACTAAATCCCTGTTCATTCTCAACAAGAACTTGAAATAAATAATGTTAAACTGTTTTCACACTCAGTGTGGCTGGAAGTCAGTTGTAGTTCTTGTGTTTCTCTTTTTTCTGTTCTTGTTTCTCTGTCCTTCAGTGATTCTGCTTATCAGGTGTTCATCAGTGTCTCAATTCACTCACTTCTTTTCATTCAAGTGGACTATATTAGTGAACTAATGTAGGGAATAGTGAATGAGGATATAGGGTGTGATTGGGAACACAGCCTCTGAGTGTCGACTTTGAGCGCTGTTAATTCACAGTATATTCCTGTAGGTATATTCCTGTATATTACTGTTTTAATGGAAAATGGTATGATATTGTAAGAATGTGGGCTTTTTCTACAGTAAGGGCTAACAGTGCAGTGTGTCTACTTTTTTTGGTCTAAATTAAGTCAGTCTTTATTTTTGTGAAACAGTCTAACTTGCATTAGACTAGTCTATGAGCAAATTTTAGACTTGTCTAACACTATAGACCGGTCTAAAATAGCTTTATGAAACCGGCCCCATGTGCAACAGTATTCGTCTTCTGGCTACCAATGAAGCAAAAGCAATAATGTCAGCATGACGCTTGTTGTACAAGCCATCAACAGGTGTTACTCCAAAAATTACAATTATTGGGCAGGGTTTCACAGAGACATTGAGAGCCTTTGACAGTGTAGCAAAAAATGAAGACCAGAATGAATACAATTTAGGACAGGTAGACCTATAAAATGTATGAGATCTGCTGGGGAGAGCGAATATCTTTTGCACCTATCATCTTCTGTTAAAGAAAGTTTCTTCAATTTTGCTTTGGTTAAATGAATTCTGTGAACAACTTTAAACTGAATAAGATTCAAGCGAGCACAGATGCAGACAGAGTTAATTTTAGCTAAAGCGTTATTCCACAGCTCCTCTTCAAGCTCCAGTCCTAGCTCTTTTTCCCAGGTTCCCTTGAGTGCAAAAAGAGGAGGGAACTGGGAAGATCGTAACAGGCCATAAATTGAGGAAATATGGCTATGTGATTTTGGGAGTGACATTATATCTTCAATTAAAGTTTTCTTTGGTTGGTGAGGGAAGGTAGCAAAATGTGCTTTAGCAAAGTCACGCAATTAATAATAGCGGAATACATTGGATTTAGGAATTTTGAATCTACTCATCAAATCATTGAATGACGCAAATATATATCATCAAGAAACAAATCATGAAACAGTACTAGGCCCTTCTCTCTGAGCTGTGCAAAAGTTGAATCCAAAGTAGAAGGCACAAAAAAATGGTTACCGCAAATAGGCATTAAGGAAAATCTACAGAAATTCTTATTGAGAATTAACAGAGGTTTATCTGTTGATTTATTGAAAGTAATATAATTTCACAGTCACCATTATGGAGATCAGTACTTGCTTTATTTGGGCTCTCGATTTTTTTCTCTCTGTCTGCTGTAATTGTATGTGTATAAGACGCATATAATGTGTCAATACATTAATTAATGTATGTATCAGTGTAATTATACATTATGATATATAGACCATAAACGTATGGAAACCTATTTAAGTTTTTTTTAGGGAAGTGCTACTGTTTAACTTTGTGATACAGAACAGTTTCATCACACGCACCCTGAAAAACATGGCATCATGACACTGTGTGAAAGTGATATGCAAGGCTCGACTCAAGGCCAGAGTTCAAAGTGTTTACTTAACCTTCATCAAGGCTGCTCAATTTGAAGCCTTGCTTTCAGAGAGGTATCTCTGAGCCCTCGAAACAACCAGAGAGGTTGCAGTATACCTGTGCAGTTCCCAGCTGACATGGGAAGTGTTCTGAACTGCATTCCCATGTTGGTTGGTTATGGATTAAACAGAGCAGTTTAGAGTGTGTATGCATGTATGTGTGTGTGTGTGTGGTTCATGGATCCTTCAAGTATATCGCTTCCCCTATCTCTCATGGCCAGTGTGTGTTTGGGGAGTGCAGATCAAATAAAAACATGTTTCCAGAAGACTGAGTCAAAAAACTGTTCTATGTACCTTGTACCTACAAGGTCAACTCCAAATAGTTTTGTCAACTATTCTTAAAGGAACAATTCACCCAAAAATTTAAATTCTGACATTATTGACTAAAATAAACATAAATAAAGTCAGAAGGACAAAACTGTATCCTTTCTATGTAAATGTAATTAGGATCATTATAGATTGTGCTTTGCATTTACATGTATTGGGTCTATATGTCAGCTTGGTGAACATGATTTCGCCAAGTACATCTTTGTTGATCCTGGAACAACATTCCAATTGATCAGATTTGAGGGACAATTTTACAGTTTATTTCAAGTTTTGGCTTACCAGGCTTTCTCAGAACAGACGGGATAGCCTTCGTTGCCCTTGTGCATTGGTAAGCCTTGTGCACCCAACAACCAGTCGCCGGTTTGTGGTTTATCCCTCCTCTGACCACTGTGGGTAAATTCTCACCACTGCTGACCGGGAGCAACACACAAGCATTGTTGTTTCAGAGATACTCTGACCCAGTTACTTTGCCATAACAGAGTTTCATTAACACTGTCTTACATTACATTACATTCTTACATTAATCTAGATACATTTGAAAGCTGCTTTTTCATCTCAAAATGCTCTGTCCACATTAGTGTTTTCAAGCATTTTCCAAAAGTTTCTTGTCCACACTGAAACATCTGATAACACTAAAGTCACCTGACTGTGCACGTGTAAACCGGCATAAAAGCTCACGGAGATGATACAGATGGAACAAGACATAAAGTTATCATGCAATTTTTTTGGCAGGATCATTTTATTTAGCAAAATATCTCACCATTCACTGATGCACCCAGGTCGCACTCTCTCACCACTGTATGTTTGTTCTAAAACGCAACTGCTCTCATGTATTGTAGTCAGTGTTGCCACAGGTACTTTGAAATAGTAATCTGATTACTGATTACTCCTTTAAAAAGTAACTTAGTTACTCTACAGATTACTTGATTTTAAAAGTAACTAAGTTAATTACAAGTTACTTTATTAGTTACATTCAGCAGCTGCCGACGACACCCCCGCCACCTCAACATAAAAATGACAACCGGTTTTGCCAACACACTTTATTGGAAGTGCATTTTTAACAGTAACATCAACAATGTATCTGCTGACATTTTAAGCTGAACTTAAACAATTTTTTGAAAAAATTTTTTTTATAACAAATTAAAAAAAGACAGTCTTTCTTGACTTAACTTAACATAAATACATGTTTAAAAAAAAAAAAAAAAATGAATAATAACAGTGTAGGAAACTTTTCCTTCTTCTAAGCAAAGACCAGGAGACGTTTGGATCACGTTCAAGCAGAAGTTATTCTTTATTGAGCGTGGCTGCAGTTCGTTCAAACAGTCTGAATACTAAAGCAGTTTACATTGTAATTTATATACATTCCAAGGGGGAGGGATTAACATTGTGATGAGAACAAAGTCTGTAAATGCAGTGGCCTGCATGAGTCAGCTCATTTACAAAGAGACATGACAGGAATCTAAGCTGATATCATAATCTTAAATGCTAAATTCAAGGTACAAAACTTTCTCAGTTTATATATACGATTGTATTGGAATCTAAATTAAACATGTGATACATTTGTAATACTACATTTCCCCCTTTGGGAGTTCTAATAACTCCCACAAAATACAAATTTAGACACTTAAAAGTTCATTCTTGTAACTTGTGATCGTTACAGGCACATAGCATAATGATCTGTGATGATTTTCTGTAATTGCATGCTGACACAGAAACAAACATGCAATTAGTTTGTGAAGTATCTTCAGTTATCTGGTGTAATTTTGCTGAAAGATCAAGAATGTCTTGTTGGATTTTGTTCAAGTTCTCTGTTGGATCCATTAAAACCTGTGGGACGGGATTAATGCTCAAAGTTCTTGACCACCACGTTTGTGCACAAGTGAGTCCTGGAATGCAGCCATCTTCTTTGTTTGTGGTTGCGTGTGACGTGCAACGTTCTTTCCAGCAAACAAGGCGTTCTTTGACAGAATATGTTGTTTCTGGTGTCTACTCTTTGCACAATGTCCATGATGGTTACTAGTAAGGCAATATTGATCGTGTTGATGGATGACTGAAGGTATGACTCCGTATGTGAGTCTTTGCGTTGTGTATTTTTTTCTTTTTTTCTTTGTGATAGTTGGCTCGGCAGTGGGTCGAGTCATTTTCTGGAAGTTTGTGGCTTCATACGCAGGTGAGGAGGTTGGTGCATATGGGTCTCGGGACAGCCATCCAGTGGTATCTGCACAGAGGAAGAAAACAAACAAAAGAGAACACGGCAACAGAGCAGTATTCGTTGTAAAGACTGCAAACATTAGGGTTGTATCATCTGTTCAATCTGAGTCTGCTATTTGTTGTTCCTTCTTTCCCTAATTCTTAATTCATGACACCTAAAGAACAGTGAGGTGAGGATGGACTAGTGGAGGGGAAGGGCCTATAAGGGAGTCTTCACCACAAGGTTTGATCCCCGAAGCCTGTTGCTTTCGGTTCTTCCCTGGGCTCCTCACTGGTCCATGTGTCCGCCATATCCTATCCCTGCAGGTGGAGGAACAACGTTACAGTGTGACACATGAGTCCAAGTTTTCTTTCCCTGACACAATACTGCAGCTGCTGTAATCAACATTACTTGATGTGGTCCGTGCCACTTAGGTTCTAACGGCTTGTGTCTGAATGATTTTATCATGACCCACTGACCTGGGATGATTGTGTGTCCACCCTCTGGTGGAGTCGGCCAACACAACTCAACTCTCTCTCTCTGGCACTCTGTACAGCCTTTGTAAGGTGTTCACAGTAAGAGATCAGGGCATCTGAGGCAATGTGAATATCAGCATTTCTAAGATCAATCACACCTGGCATCTGCATTGGGCGTCCTGTAATAATTTCATGAGGGCTCAGTCCTACTGATCTGTTATGTGACGCTCTCTTGCAGTTTGCTTAGCCTGGTTTTGATTGTTTTGTTTGCCCGTTCAATCTGTCCTGATGCTTGTGGCCTATATGGGCAATGTAGATTACACTTAATCTTCAACATTCTAGACACTTCCTTGATGTCCTGTGAAGTGTGTACCTTGATCTGAGTCAATGCAGTCTGGTAATCCCCATCTGGGAATGAAATCAGTGACAAGACATTTAGCAGTATGTGCAGCTGTAGCACGCCCTGTTGAATAAGCTTCTACCCATCTTAAGAACTTGTCTATTACTACCAAAACATCAGTTTTTCCCTTACAACAAGGCAACGATATGTAATCAACTTGCAGGTGACGAAATGGTCCTGGTGGAGCTGGGGTATGCGCTGCTGGTGTAGTGGCTGCTGGTACATCATTATTTTTCTGACATGTAACACCTCTTGGTTGTTTCGGTGGCTACATTTCTGAATTTTGGATTCCACCATTGATTTGAGAACCTGTGATTCATCGTTGCTGGACCACTGTGACCCAAATTGTGTATTTGTTGAGCCAAATATGGCAACAGTGATTCGGGAGCGACATACTTTCCCCCTTTGGTCCAGCAACCGGATGAATCCACTGTGGCTCCTTTGTCTAACCATGTCCATGCTTCATATAAAGGAGCGTCTTTGTAAAGATCAATGATTGATTCAGGAGGAAGAATTGTCTTCTGTGCTGCACTACCTGAACACACTTGCACAATCTCATAGGAACAAGCCTGTTTAGCTGCTACATCTGCAAGATTATTACCTTTAGCTTCCACAGTGTTAGTTGTGAGATGTGCTTTCACTTTGATCATTGGTAATTTCTTTGGAAGTTTCATGGCAAACATTAGATCTTTCACGAATCCAGCATGCTTAATGGGAGATCCAGCAGAAGTTAGAAACTGTCTGGTTTGCCAAATGACACCAAAATCATGAATTACCCCAAAAGTATACCTGGAATCAGTGTAGATGTTTGCAACCGATCCTGACGCTAGCGTGCATGCTCTTGTTAAGGCTACTAGTTCTGCAGCTTGAGCTTAAAAATGATCTTAGATTAATAAGATGGTCATGGAGAATGACCATCAACAAACAACTCCAATTCTCTATGGGAGTTTCTGCTATTTCACTTGTCGCTGCGTAAGTAAGCCTAACACAATCATGAGTCATTTCGCCTTCATCCTCTAACACAACTTCAGTCATTGTAGACATCATACATGAGGTTCGTGACGGGTGCACGCTGTAAAACAATATTCGGGGCTGTGAGGGTCGTTAACCAATTTCCCCAACGAGAGGAAGTGACAGAAGTGACTTTTGCTTGATTCATTAGTGCGGACACTGTGTGAGGGCATCTTACGTTTACACCCTGTCCTAACACCATTCCTGATGAAGCCTGAAGCACTAAATGAACTGCCTGTACTGCTCTGAGGCATGGGCCCATACCTTGAGCGACTATATCAAGTTTACCAGAATAGTAATGAATTGGGCGTAAACTACCCCCATGATCTTGCATTAGACATGCAGTCATGAAGCCTAAGTGTTCATGGACATAAAGCACAAAGGGTCTATCAGATTTAATGAAAAATGAGCGTAGTGTTTTTGTTGCGGCAAACGTCTGCTGTCACGCCGCTCGTTACACGGGAATGACTGCCAGGTGAAGCTGGTTTCAATCAGTGTGGCAGTAGGCGGAGGTATGGCTTTGACTGAAGCCGCTCGATCCAGTGTAATGGATCTATTTCCTGCACCAATTGTTTGACCCAGAAATGTGACTTGCTTTTTAGCAATTTGAGCTTTGTGAAAGCTGCATTTGTGTCCTCTTTTATGCAAATAGTCCAACAATGCTGCCAATTCAGTTTGATGTACCTCGTGATCTGTTGAGGCAATCAAAATATCATTGACATATTGGATCATAGTGGACTGTTTTACCGGACATTCTGGGTCACACAAATCACGTCTGACAGCCTGATGGTACATGGTTGGGGAGTTTTGAAATCCCTGTGGCAATCGTGTCCACTGGTATTGTTCATAGTCAACTATGAAAGCTAACCATGGCTGGCTGTCAGATTGCAACGGTACATAAAATAAACCATTAGACATATAAATTACTGAAAAAATCATACAATCTAATGGTAAGCCATTACAAATTGTAGATGGATCTGCCACTAGGCGGGTGATTTTATCAATATGTTTATTGGCTACTCTATAGTCTATTGTAAGTCTCCATGTTGCATTGGACTTCTTGATGGGCCATATGGGTGAATTGCATGGACTGTTGGTTTTAACTAGCACTCCTTGTGTCAGCAACTTTTCTACAATAGGTTTGATTCCCTGTATAGCTTCCTTATTGATCGGATATTGTTTGGTGACCGGAGGTGGAGTCCCCGTCAATTTAACTGGTTCTACACCTGTCAACAAAGCACAAGCATCATTGTCTTTAGCCCATATTGGATGATTCTGTAAGAAAGCATACTCTGGAGGGATTACATTATTGGTAGAAACTTGTGCTGAGGAAATTTTAATGCTAGCAGATTCTGAGGACATGTCTAAAGTTAGATGTACTTGTCTCAGGAGATCCATGCCTAAAATTGCACCTGTATTCAATGGAGCACATAGCAATTTTTCGGGCCAAATTGTACCTCTATGGGCGGGGTTTCATACAAAACAAAATCTTCACCTATTACGCCAGTTAAACAAAGTTTGGTTTTCTGGTACGGGATGTTTAAACCTTTAGCCAATTTTGTAGGAATTATTGTAATTTCTGCACCTGTATCAAGCAAAAAGTCAATCTCTTTCTCTTTTATGCTACCTTTCACAAAAATTATTTTGTCATTGTGATGGATTACAGGGGAAAGGTATCTACTCACAGCCCTAACAATTAGTTTTTTTCCTGGTCTTGTTGTGCTCTTAGAAGAGCCTGAACGAGCTGTTCTAAAGTTTCAGTGGACACTTGCGGAACTGCTTCAGGGTTGTAAGCATGGCTGAGAAGGAGCAGAATTATGCATAGCATTTCTTTTTGTATCTTGCAACTTCTTCCTACACTCTTTTTCCCAATGTGCAAATTTTACACAGTAGTGGCAGTTTGCCTTCTTTTGTAGACCACCTGTTTTCTTGTTTTGCTGTGCTAAATGTAGCTGCTGCTGCTACTCTCACTTTGGCTTTAACATCAGTATCTCTTTCCCATGTAGCCAACCTGTCTAAGTTACTTCTGAGAGTTCTGTTAGACCAAGTTAGATCTACGATTCCACTGTAAGTTACAGCTGACTGACAAAACCTCTCAGTATATTCACTCACAGTTTCTTCTTTCTTTTGTACACAGCTTGTAATTCTAGACCAATCTATTTTGGGTCCCAGGATATTCTTTAGAATTTTCAAGACACCTTCTCTCAAATCACCTTTACTGGCATGTAGCAGTTCAGAAGCAACAGCAGACTCAAAATTGTTGAATTCAGATTCAGTTAGAATTTGTGACATCAGCTGTGTGACTTCTTGCAGAGACATGTCGTAAAGACACATTTTGCTGATCAATGTTCTTCTAAATTCAGAAAAATGTGTGCGTGCTGAGGGTAAGCTTTGGGATAGTCTCTCTATATCTTTAGGTCCTAGTGCTTTGGCAACAGTTTGTATTTAGACAACAGAAGAGTTGGGAGGAACACTTTCAGTTCCCTCAATTCCCTTTCAATTCCCTCCTAGCGCCACATACTCTTACTGAATTTACAGGCTCATCAGTTACTGATTGGATGGCTACATCTGTTTCAAAGAAAGCTTGTAAGTCAGGATAAATGTTATCCGACTGACTAACTTCTACATCAGTTTTTCTATAGCTTTGTTGCGATTCAATTTCTTAGTCAAAAAGGAAACTCTAGCTCGTAGCTCTTTGTTCTCTTCCTCTAACTCGGAGTTATGCTGAGACTGCTGTGTAGCTAGTGCTAAACCCAATTATCTGTGCCAACAGATTATACCATTCACACTTTTCTTGCGGATACTTGCTCCAAGCACCTTTTTCCACTCATCTATCGACCAAGTCTTGTCTGGATGAATCTCATATTTTTGCGTTAGTTCTTGTCTAACTTTTTCAGTGACTATTAGGTTAATTTGTACTCCTAACAGTGATTTTAATTCGTTGTCTGACCACAAAGGAGTCGCTAGACCATTTTTTTCAGTTGTGGGGATCAGTCTAGCATTTTTTCTAACCATTTTGTGATGTTTCTATGTTACCAGCCAACCCCCCAAAAAAACTAAAACTTCTCTGATCAACAGACACCGCTTAGCTATTGTTAACCTTCCAACACCACACCAACAAACACTAAAACTTCTCTGATCAAGAGGGTACACTTGTGAACTATTGTTAACCTTCCAAATTACCAACACTTCACACTTAACTTCCCTGCCTACAAGAAACCGAGGATAAACCAAAATATTAGCACGTAATGTTAACCTTCCCAGCCTGAACAGAGGATTAAACTTCTATGACTACACATAGGATAAATCAACTTCTCTGGTAAAGCAAATAATAAACATTCCCTAACTATAAAGAGGATGAATCGTCTCTAGCAAACGTAGAGGGTAACAAAATAACTAGCACGTAATGCTATTCTTCCCTGCCTGAAACAGAGGATAAACCAAAATATTAGCGTAATGATAAAAGTCCCTGCCTAAAAAACAGAGGATAACTTTCATCTCTAAAAGACATCTTTAGAGGATAATTTTAGTTAACCAAACCCTGCAGCTGTTTGTTAACGCTTCTGTTACGGCGCAGAGGATCACACATTTGTACTGGTCTTAAAGGTTCTTTTGGATAGAGTGGCACTCACCAACCCACTCAATGTACAGAATTAAGTCTGGATATCTTTGTTCAGCTGGAAGTTTTGCTCTGGATTCCAAAAGATGCAGTCTGGAAAGCAGATCTTTGTTGAGCTTGAAGTTTTCAATCTGGATTCAGGTGATTCAGTCTGGAACTCAGTCAGATCTTTGTTGAGCTTGAAGTTTTCAATCTGGATTCAGGTGATTCAGTCTGGAACTCAGTCAGATCTTTGTTGAGCTTGAAGTTTCAATCTGGATTTAGGTTGGAGGAAGCTGGAACTCTATCCAGGTCGCGGCACCAAAACTGTAGGAAACTTTTTCCTTCTTCTAAGCAAAGACCAGGAGACGTTTGGATTACGTTCAAGCAGAAGTTATTCTTTATTTAGACAGTTTCGTCAAAACAGTCTGAATACTAAAGCCGTATTCATTGTAATTTATATACATTCCAAAGGGGAGGGATTTACATTGTGATGAGAACAAAGTATGTAAATGCAGTGGCCTGCATGAGTCAGCTTATTTACAAAGAGATTTCTTGATCTCATCAGTCAAATGATGCAATCAGCTAAACTAGTCAACGACTGGGCCAGGGCAAAGGACAAAGGGCGAGATTTAAGTATTCTGACTCATTTAACTCACAATAGAGAGAACAGGACTGCCAGGAATCCAGGAAAATGCTGGAAACTCAATAAGCATCATTTATACCTCAAATGAAATGGGTTCTTAAAATTAGTTATTCTTCAACAGTCTTTCTTTAATTCACTTAACATAAATACTTGTTTAAAAAATAAAATAAAATAAAGATAGTCTTACTTGACCTGACTCCAAATGTTTCTTCAAATTTGATGTAGTGTTTTTTTTTTTTTGTACCTAGATAGCTCTTTGTCGCAACCAGATTGTACAACGGACCTTAATATTGCCATCTTTAGCTGACACAAACTCAAAATAGTGACGGGTGATGTGGTGGTGACGTGTTCATGTAACGTAACATGTAAGGGTGGCGCTGCCAATAAAGCACCTAAATGCTGTATAGTAAGCAAACATATAATAATAATAATAATAATAATAATTTGTTACATTTATATAGCGCTTTATCTGAGACCTCAAAGCGCTTTACATAGAAGGGGGGAATCTCCTCAACCACCACCAATGTGCAGCATCCACTTGGATGATGCGACGGCAGCCATATTGCGCCAGAACGCCCACCACACACCAGCTTACTGGTGGAGAGGAGACAGTGATGAAGCCAATCAGTATATGGGGATGATTAGGAGGCCATGATAGACAGAGGCCGAGGGGCTAATTTGGCCAGGATGCCGGGGTTACACCCCTACTCTTTTTCGAAGGACATCCTGGGATTTTTAATGACCACAGAGAGTCAGGACCTCGGTTTTAACGTCTCATCCGAAAGACGGCGCTCTTTTGGCAGTATAGTGTCCCCGTCACTACACTGGGGCATTAGGACCCACACAGACCACAGGGTGAGCGCCCCCTGCTGGCCTCACTAACACCTCTACCAGCAGCAACCTGGTTTTCCCAGGAGGTCTCCCATCCAGGTACTAACCAGGCTCAGCCCCGCTTAGCTTCAGTGGGAAACCAGTCTTGGGCTACAGGGTGATATGGCTGCTGAGAAGACATAGCAAGAAGACATTTTAATTGTTTATTAATAAACAAGTGTTTTCTGTCAGTGTCGGCTGCAAAGATGAAGTTGACGATGCTGACTCGCGATCTTCACTGTAAGTAGTGAATGTGCCAGAGAGAAATGCACATTTCATACGGATTACATAAGCAGAGAGCAGTCTGTTTTCGTTTTGAATTGTTCTGTTTAAAAGTAGACATTTCAATATAGATATATTTTTCAGGTCTGTGAGGCAAGTAGGCTACCTTATACGCTGAGTTTTGGGTTATTTATGAGACGAGCTCCAGTTCACTCACCGGCGCCTCCGTGTCGTGATTATCTATTGTCTGCTATATTGTCTTCTTATTTATTAAATCCAGGCAATTGGTCGGTGAAACAACACGCATAATACAAAACGAAATACACTTTATAGAAATGCTTTGTGCTTTCTGTTTGAGGTCTCTGTGAAAAAGCACTAAGTCTTTTAGTGCCGCTTTCAGACCGATCACGTCCGTAATGGAGAACTGTCATGTCTGTAACATTGTTTTTTTCGGATGATTCAGTCGGTCATCCGGTTGTTCCGTTATGGCAAAACAAACTCAAGTCTAATGCTGCTAACATCACCCTGAATCAAATACGCCAGCTAACGCACCTTGTCAGTGTGCTGACACCTCTGGCAGACCTCACAGAAAAAATGCAAAAGGAGCTGGGGAACCTGGGGATGATCCTCCCTGCTGTCACATAAATAAAATCCCTGCTCACCGATGACACTCACGCTGCACTTCCAATGGGCATTGCTGCTTTTGCAGAAACATTGGCAAACAACGTGTCAACTCGCTATGGAATATACTATACTGATAAACATCAATTTTAGCATCAGTGTTAGATCCACGTTTCAAGACAGAATGGATAATCCGAGATGAGTCTGTATGCAACAAACTCGGGGAGATCTCCTCATAAAAGAAGCGGAGGAAATTAACGCTCCCGGCGGGACATCCGAGACCGACACACCACCCGCCGCTGACCTGAATCCCGAGCCTGAACCAAAAAGAGCTCGCCTGTTCGGGTCTACTTCAGCGAGCAGCAACGCATTACCGGAGACGCCAAAGGTGAAGTTGAAAATTACCTCTCATCCCAGAGACAGAACCCGGATGCAGATGTCATTCGATTTTGGAAAGAAAGCTCAACGTCTTTTCCCCGCCTGTCTAAAGTGGCTCGCTTTGTGTTCAGCATCCCAAGCGGGTCGGCGAGCGCAGAGAGGGTTTTCTCCGCTGCTGGCCTGCTCTCAAGAAACCACCGCATGAGTCTGAAGCCTCAGACATTGTCCAAACTTGTGTTCTTGAAGGTGAACTCAAAAGAACTGTAAATAAGGAAAGCAATTAATTTTTCAACATAAGCCAATTTAAATTGAAATACACATGCACTCTGCGCAAAAGTTCAGTTAAGAATGTTGGCCTTAATAGTTCATTTTAAAACTTTGATGTAGGCCTATAGCCTGTATATTCTTATTTATATAATTAGGCCCATTAATTCGTTTAATTTTACAGCATTTTTTTTTTGTACAATTCATATAAGCCAATTTAAATTTAAATTAATCTTGCACGCTGCGCAAAAAAAATCAGTTATAAGAATGTTAGCCTAATAGTTAATTTACTTTTAAAACGTTTGTGGATTTTGTATATTTTTGTTTATATACATTTTATTTATATTATTAGGCCCATTTATTCATTTAATTTTACAGCAGTTTGTGTGTAATGGATATAAGCCAGTTTAAGTTTTAATCGTGCGCTTTGCGCAGAAGTTCACTAATCAAAATTCTGGCCTAATAATTAGTGATGATTAAGCATTATTGGCTACATTGTTTCCCCTATTCACTAATGCTCCAACTTCATATGAGATTCTACACAGTTCAGCGCACTTGGATCAGCGTTCGTAGATCGATTGATAGAGACTGTTTTTCAAAGATGGCTTCTGCCTGTATACGCAAAGTTGACTGTATGTATAAAATATTTTCTTATTAAACTGTCTGGACACTGTCAAAGTTCTCAATGCTTCGGTTTGAAGGTAGGGACCCTCATTATTCTACCGTGTTAGTGTGGGGCTATTTTGAGCCTTGTTAGTGGTATTAACAAGCAATTTTTATTTGTCATTACTCAATGCCCTACACTGTAAAAAATAAAACATAGATTTTATTTAAATTTAATTAATAAAAATGAGGCAACAGATTACAAGCAATATTATTAATTAAATTTAACAAATTAGAATTGAGTAATAATTAATCAAATTAATTCCTTAAATGTTAACCATTTAAAATGAGTAAAATTTACAAAATATATGTTATTGCCAACATTGAAGACACCTGATGTTAACAAGCAGAATCACTGAAGGAGAAAACCATAATTAAAGTCACCATTATGGAGATCAGTGTGTGTTTTAGTTGGGCTCTTGACCCTTAAAATAATAACTTTAAGTTTTGTTTGACTGCTGTACATGAGTTATAACAGCCAGATGAACAAAAAGAAATGTTGATCTGATGGTGTTGGTTGTGTTTCATAATTTCACAATCTTTTGACTTTAATCACTGATCTCAAGTAGAGTCCAATTTATGAGTTAAATTTATTTTATTAAATTCTAGCTGCATAATATTAATATCCTTTTCAATGAAATCCAAATGATCAAATTAATAATAATAAAAAATATATACGTTTTTTTTTTAGGCGCACACAGACATCAAGATTTAGCGTATGAATCTCAGCAATGGTGACAACCTCTGAGCTCATTATTTATTCATGCAGCAATACATGATGGGAGCCATGAATAAGTTGTGATTGGTGCAAACCAGAATGCACTGCAACATGCTTTATAAATGTCACCATTGTTGAGATGCACAGGCAGATTCATGATGTCTGTTTGTTTGTTTTTTGTACAAGAGAAATTTTTAGAAATTATTTGAATTACATTGTAAAAGTTAAAAATATTATGGTGTACAAGGCCAGTACTTCTATAGTTACTAAAGTTAACTTAAGTCACAAATTGTGCTCCATTTGAGTTCAGTGATTCAGGTCAAATGATTGTGAAATAATGATTATGTTAAAACACAACCAACACCATCAGATCACCGTTTGTTCATCTGGCTGTTATAACTCATGTACAGCAGTCAAACAAAAACTTAAAGATAATAATTTAAGGGTGAAGAGCCCAACTAAAACACACACTGATCTCCATAATGGTGACTTTAATTATGGTTTTCTCCTTCAGTGATTCTGCTTGTTAACATCAGGTGTCTTCAATGTTGGCAATAACATATATTTTGTAAATTTTACTCATTTTAAATGGTTAACATTTAAGGAATTAATTTGATTAATTATTACTCAATTCTAATTTGTTAAATTTAATTAATAATATTGCTTGTAATCTGTTGCCTCATTTTTATTAATTAAATATAAATAAAATCTATGTTTTATTTTTTACAGTGTAACATTTAAGGAATTAATTTGATTAATTATTACTCAATTCTAATTTGTTAAATTTAATTAATAATATTGCTTGTAATCTGTTGCCTCATTTTTATTAATTAAATATAAATAAAATCTATGTTTTATTTTTTACAGTGTAACATTTAAAGAATTAATTTGATTAATTATTACTCAATTCTAATTTGTTAAATTTAATTAAAAAAAAATTGCTTGTAATCTGTTGCCTCATTTTTATTAATTAGATATAAATAAAATCTATGTTTTCATTTTTACAGTGTATATACTAGCGTTATACTAGCGTTATAGTCTAAACTGTTTTTAGAGATACAACTATTTACATTCGATAATCATGAAAACAAATCTCAGATAACGGTTGACTTGGTAACAATGTGTAATTAGACCAAAGGTTCATTTTGCGCCGGAGTTCTCCTTTAACACTGCTTCAGTGTTACTTATAACACTCTGAGTGTGGATTATATAAACACTAAGCAGTGTTATTTATCACTGGGGATTTAGCTGTGTTCTTACTTTTTCTTTTTTGTTGCATTCTGTGCCTCATCCGCAACACATCCAACAGTAAACCTTGCATTTTTCTTCTTTCTTAAGCAAAGATATTTCTAATACATGTTTTGTTCCTCGCCATGCTTTTTAATGAATGCTTAAAACATTAAGTGCGGTATGTTTTTCTTTATAAACCATTTTCTTAATAAACAAGTTTCAAGTGTGGTTGATTACAATACAGAAGGGTTCTACAGAATAAAAGGCATACTTGTAACAGGACAATTGCATATTTTCAAAAACACTGTATAATTTGATTAAAATCATAGTGCTCTACATATCTTATTGATGTTATGTTTGCTCTGATTATGAGCATAATCACATTAACATAATTGCAATATTCTATTTACATGAACTAAAGTTTAATTCACAGCATTGCCTTTATATATATATATGCCATTATACAGGAATTGCATTATGAAGGTGCATGTAAACAATATTTGACTAAAAGTCAACACTTTAATTTCATCTTTAACTTCATCTCCACTTATGTTTCTGCAGGTCCCTGAACGTTTCTTGGAGGTAACTCAGATTGCGCTACGTGAGTTCTTCAATGCCATATTGGCCTGTAGAGATGCGGATCCATCGTGGAAGAAGGCCATTTATAAAGTCATCTGCAAACTGGACTCTGAGGTTCCAGAGATATTTAAATCGTCCAGTCGTCTTCAGGAACTTCTACATGATTAACATGTTACAAAACAATGTTTTTAAAATGCTTTTCTACCCTTTTTTAATATATTAATAATTTGAGTTGCAGGATTTTACTTGTTGCTTTTTTTACTGTATTTTTCTGGCTTTTCACAGTTGAGTGTACTATTATAAAGAAGCATTTTATTTATTAATGTTATCATTTGGTAACCTTTTAAGTATAACTCTAGTCCATGCAGCCTATTGATTGTGGACCAGTCTCACGGTCCAGGTGTGAGAAATTCTCTAATATGTTTCATCGAATGTGAAAGGTGAACAGAATTAAGGTGAAATTATTTTTATCATTAATTTTATCCACCTTTTGTATTACTGCTCCAAGATTTTCTATTTATTCTGTGGTAACCAAAACATGGATTATTATTTCAAAATATAGAACTCAATATGCAAATGTATACTACTGAAAGATAAGTAAAAGAGGCGTTTTTCTATAGAGCTAGATTAATTTTTTCTTTCCCTTCTTTTGCAGTTTGTTGGGGTGACAGCTTAATATGCTAAACAGAGCAGTCTTGCCCTCTTGTCTGTGCTTGCTTTACAGCACTATACCTCACAACATATAAAACAATTGTGCTCACTGTTCGAGATAAAAAGGCTGACACAGCTGAAAATGCCTCTGCTGTCAGCAAATTCATCAGCATATTCCTCAATCAGACTGTGTGTGCACTTGGTCCTTGTACAGCTCTATCAGGATATCTCACTAAACCAGATGTAAGCAGAGTGGTCAGTCATGTGTCCTAAGTCCCTCCTGGATTACTGTAACAGCTAAAAATGTCATCTCATAAAGCCAACAAGAGCAAATGGAAGTGTCTGTTATTGCTGATCCCAACCATTTGGTGAGAGTGTTTGTGTAATCTTATATGTCTGAAATTGAAAAAGACATTGCAACTGAAAATGGCTCCAGCTTGTGTTGTTGATCTCTTATTTTAATTCCTTCTTGTCATGCAGTATACACCTCTGTGAATTAAAGTTTTACAATAAAATACAAAAAATAAAATCAACTGAGATAAAGGTTGCATTTTTGTCTGTGCTACAACTAAGTTGTGACACTGATTTTGTAATAAAAATGTAAAAAGCTTGTTTGACTTGTTTCATTCTGGTTTTACAGAATAAACCTACAATTACATATAATAATCTGTAAATCAGGCGACTGAGGTTGGGAGGTTGGGAGTTGGGAGTTATCTATATTCCTAGAGCCTTATTTTCCATGGGTTACACTACAACAGGGGTGCCAAATCATGGAGGGCCAATGTCTTGCAGAGTTTAGCTGCAACCTCCCAGCTGACAACATTACAAGGCTTTCTTTAAGAATGAGATGACTCCATATTTAACAGGTTTTGTGGCTCAGATAAGGTCCAGTTCTGGTTTATTGCTTTGCTCTTGGTTGACATGTGGCATTGCTATTGCCTGCTTGTGGTCCAGATCTGGCAAACAGGAGCGGTCCGCCCAAGTGCCACCATTCCACGCTGCATGTAGGCCAGATCGTATTCCACAAGTGCCAGATGTGGGCCGGATCTGGGCTGAAACAATGTTGCTATCTGGGAATAGTTGTGGTTTTGAAGCAAGTGGGAATGGTGGTCTGACTGAGGGAAAGGTGGAAGATAAATGTGAATACATCAGTCAGCACAGTAGCACAAGCTCTCCCCTGCTGCCTTGTGGGGGTTAATCCTCATCAGTGCTTTGCGCACCACAGCTGATGAGACAGTAAGAGGGGGAGGAGGGTTGAGTGGTCCAAATGTGTGCATGACTCCTCTCTGTATTGACACTGGGGGTCTCAAAGCGGGCAAAAAAGGTGTTTAGGTCATCCGGCAGGCTGTCTGAGGAGCTGATAGTGCTTGTGATGGTCCTGAAGTCTGTGATGTACTCCAGGCCTTGCCACATCCGCCCGGCATCAGTAGTAGAGTAGAAACTGTCCAGCTTCTCTCTATACACTCTCTTGGCCGTTGTTATGGCTCTTCTCAGTCCATACTTTGCAGCTTTGTAGGCCTACTCTGTCTCATTGCCAGATGTAAATGCAAAATATCGAGCACGCAGCATGTGGCGTACCTGACTGTTTATCCAGGGCTTCTGATTAGGGAACTTCCTGACTTGTATGGTGGGTATGATGTTATCAACACATGCGCTAATATACAGTATAGTCCTGAATGTTGACAGAAAAGTCTTCCTGAGTGGCTGCAGCTTTAAACACATCCCAGTCTGTCAGAGCAAAACAGTCCTGCAAAATGACCTCAATCTGTTGGGTCCAATGCTTAACCTGTTTCACGAGTTCACACTTACGAATGATCAGAGAGTAAACGGTTATGCGTATTTGGTGTGCTGTCCGGGGGGAGGGCTCCGAGCTCGGAAATTGGGCTCGAACCCAGAGTACTCCCCCCGTTTCTCTGGTAAGGAAGATAACCAAGCAAGTGTGAGAAGATGGGGTGGTGGAGGGATGCTGAAAACTGTCGTGGAATATGGGTGAGTCGACTGCATATATATTTATAGGTTTTACTCATGCTGATTGAGTGGACCTGTTGATTACTGATTGATGACAGCTGGTTGGAATGACTTGATTGTTTGATCATTAGAAAGTGTTCCTTCCGAACCTTGTTAATAAAACATAATTTAATGACAGGGTTTGTTTGTTTGAGTCTTTGTCTGTTGGCCGGGTACAAAAACAAAGAGATGTGGTCAGAGAGTCTAAAAGGGGGCTGGGTGCAGACCTGTATGCACCATGTATGTTGCTGTAAACATTGTCTAGTGTGTTTTTAGCGCGGGTGGGAATGTTTACATCTTGGTAGTATTTGGTAAGCACAGTCCGTAAATTGCACTGATTGAAGTCGCCAGCGGCAATAAAACTGCCGGCCTCTGCCCTCACTGCCGTCGCCTCAGGGGATGAGGCGGAGGGAGAAACCATCGATGACGGCTGTTCCCTCCTGGCCTCGGACAGTGAAGAGTGGTCCGGATCACACCACTCCACCTCCTCTCCGACCCAGGAGTCCGGCCAGGCCCAGGCCAGCTTGGACGCAGAACTTCCTCGCCTCTTCACCATGGCCGTCAACCAACCAGGCCTCGAGTAGTCACCGCCGAAGGCGCCCGCGCCCAACAGACTCGACCGGTGTTTTCTACCTAGCTGCTGCCAAGCGCCTGCTTCTAGGTCAGCGCCCTTCTTGCCGGAGCTCCACACTGAGCTCTCTAAATCGTGGAACGCTCCATTATCCGCGAGACTCCGCTCTCCTGTATCCGTTTCTCTCTCTCAAGTAGACGGAGCCGCCGAGAAGGTATACAATCAAATTCCCCCAGTGGAAGAGGCGGTCGCAGCGCACCTTTGCCCGCCATCCGCGAGATGGAGCTCAAAGACTGCCCTCCCATCTAAGGCCTGCAGGACCACATCAGCTCTCGTCAGTCGCGCTTTCTCCACCGCCGGACAGGCTGCTTCTGCCCTGCATTCTATGGCAGTCTTGCAGATTCTCCAGACTGATCTCCTCCGCCAAATGGACGAGAAGGGCCCGGACCAGACTGTCATCACGGTCCTGCGCAGCGCAACGGACCTTTCACTTCGCGCCACTAAGTCCGCAGCCCAGGCCATTGGGAGATGCATGGCCTCGCTCACTGTCATGGAGAGACCCCTCTGGTTAACGCTTGTCGACATGAGCGAATCTGAGCGAGCCGTGTTCCTCAACGCTCCGCTCTCCCCTGCCGGTCTCTTCGGCCCAGCGGTAAGCGTGATTGTGGATAGCGGTACAGAAAACAACGCAGGCCATGAACCTCTTCCTGCCACGACGCTCGAGTTCTACTGCAGGCCACTCTCAATCTCAGCCTCCTGCACGAAGCTCTACGCAGCACTCGTCTCAGCCTTCGCAGCGACAACAGGGCGGCCGCCCTAGATCGGGCTCAACCAGCCGTCACAGACCGCCTCCCCCCCAGGGACCCCGGCCTAAGATCGGGTTGAAACCTGAGCCCGCATGGTCCTCCTAGCAGCCGCACGGAGCAGAAGATTGCCGTGGCCGGACCGCCATCATAGCGACCCGCTCTGTAAGTCCCCTTAGCAAAGGCTACTGCAGTAGTGTATACCGCAGCCAACGAGCCAGTTGCTCAACTTGCTCGCCTGCACACAAACGCCATTTTCACTGCGACCCAGATAAATCTCAAAAAGAGTATAATGTCTGTTTATCCGGTCCACGCCGACAGTGTTCTGAGTGTTGAAAATGTGCCCACGCCCCAGTGTTCACCCCTACACACAAGCACGATCCCCCCGGTGTCTCTCACTGTCACAGATGATCGATTGCTCCTGTCTGCCTCTCTGTGACTGCTGCTGCTGTGAGTTTGTTTGCTGCGTCTAAGCCTCGTATTAGCTTCGTATTTCTTTCTGTTTTGAACCATCATTTATTATAAATTCTAGTTGTTTATACTACTAAATACAGCTTACTCAACATCTCAGATTAACCTGACATTGCTAGCTTCCGTTATTGTCAGCACAACACGCTAACTCGCTAGCCTTTTAACGCACCACCCGTGCGCTCAGTTATTTATTTTTCTCTCGCGCGCCCGCGCCTTTGAGTTCATAAAAGCCCATGTGAGTAAGAATCAGTCAACAAACACGGTGAGTAATGTCTTCTCCTGTTATTGTCACCTGCACTTCATGTCACATGTTTACCATAGCCTTCTCTGTCGGCAATATAGGATTTATATGTGATAAATGCAAGGAGACAGTCAGGCTGACAGAGAAGATTTCAGAACTAGAGACACGCATCCAAACTTTAATCGAGAATAGTAAGAAGAGTGCTAGAGCTTTAGATACTATTTTGGATGCGCCTAGCCTAGTGAACTCTTTACATGAGTCGGTTCCGGCTGAAGTAGAGCCCGTGCAGCAGGGCAGATGGGTGACAGTGAGAGATCGCTCTAGTCGCGGATCAAAAAACCACTTTTCCGTTCCGATAACAAATCGATTTGCCCCGCTCAGTGAAACACCCACTGAGAATTATTCTGATTGTGCCCTAGTTATTGGCGATTCTATTACACGGAACGTGAAAATAGAGACACCAGCCACCATAGTCACATGTTTGCCGGGAGCCAGAGCGCCTGACATCAAAGCAAATTTGAAAGTGCTGGCTAATGCTAAACGTAAATTCTCTAAGATTATTATTCACGTCGGCACGAATGATGTTCGACTCCGCCAGTCGGAGATCACCAAAATTAATATTAAAGAGGTGTGTGAACTTGCAAGTACGATGTCAAGCACTGTAATTTGCTCTGGCCCCCTTCCTGTTCGCCGGAGTGATGAGATAGTTAGTAGATTGTGTTCACTCAATGGCTGGCTGTCTGGGTGGTGTCCACGAAATAATATAGAATTCATAGACAATTGGAAAAGTTTTTGGGGCAAACCTGACCTGTTGAAAAGAGATGGTATTCATCCCTCCTGGGATGGTGCTGCTCTTCTCTCTAGTAATTTGGCTCATAGTCTTAGAGATAAAACATGACAATCTGGGCCTCAGGTCAGGAAGCAGACAGACTGGCTTAACCCTCTAAGCGCCAAAGTCGCAAAATTGCGACAAGACGTCATACTTAATAAAACAGGCTGTAGATCCTAATATGGTGTAATATCTCGTTTGTATTCCCTACCACTAGATGGCAGACATGTAATACTTTGATTCAAGACCAAAATGACGTCATGTTCCTATTCAAAGTATTGGAGAAAACCATGGAGAAAACAGCAGAGCAAGTGAGCGCTCGTGTCATTGATGCGGAAGCAGTTCAGTTCAGAGCGTCTGAGTAAATTGTGAGATTTGTGAGAGAAAATCATCAAATGGCTAATAAAAACTTGTATCGTGAGGATGTTGCAAATGTTATTCGCCGATTCTGACTCTGAAGGGGAATATTTGCCTTTTGAAAATGACGATCGCGCTTCTCCCGGTACATCTTTGCCGCGAAATGGTGCAGCTCGCGCTTCTCCCGGTACATCTTTGCCGCGAAATGGTGCAGCTCGCGCTTCTCCCGGTACATCTTTGCCGCGCAGTGGTGACAATGACAGTAGTCCGAGCTGTGCGCACTCGGCGCGCGCGCGCGAGGCAGATCTGGCCGCGCCCGCGCTGCTTGTAGCAGGAGCAGAGGCGATGTGACACGGGGCAACTAAACAGGTCTTGTCTACTTGTGTTTGTGTCATATGAATAATATATATATGTAATATATTCATATATATAATCAGAGTGCCTACTGTATGTAGTAAATGGAAAATCTCTACAGCAAAAGGCCAACCACTACCTGCATTCGGTTTGTTTCTACCATTTATTAGTAATGATTTACACAGTTTGTTTACTACTCACTATTTACCTGAGCATTCAGTATTGTGCAATATAGCATACAGAAGGTGAGGGACATTTTGGGGGGAAAGAAGTGCTCCATTTTATCATTTAAACTTGTGACTTTTCATGAAAATTCTATAATCCAAGATAGCCGCCACCATATGACGTCATAATATGCAAATTAGATGGGAAAATGTATTCCCTACATAAACTTTGGGTCATCCTTAATATTTCTCTAATTTACAGAAAGTCTCTATCTTTTATCACTTTTAAGATATAGCCTTTTGAAATTAAGATGTCAAAATCGAACGTTTTAGGAAAAAAACTCTGGCGCCTAAAGGGTTAACCGACCGTCTGCTAGCGGCCTCACGTCACCAAGGTCAGATAAATCCCATCACATAGAGCCTCTTTCACCTAGATATCATCATATAGAGACTGTGTCTGTTCCCCGAACTTGGAAATCCAAAATACGTTCAAACCCATCTAAGGTTAAAAATTTAATTAATCTTCAACAAATAAAAAACAGATATAATACAAATGAGCAAATGATAAAGCTTGGGTTGCTGAATATTCGATCTCTTACTTCAAAAGCGCTAATAGTTAATGATATGATTACAGATTATAACCTAGATGTGCTGTGTTTAACAGAAACCTGGCTAAAACCAAACGATTACATTGCTTTAAATGAGTCAACCCCACAAGATTACGGTTATAAACATGAACCTCGTCTGAAACGCAAAGGAGGAGGTGTTGCTGTAATTTATAGTAATATTTTCAAAACCACTAAGAAATCTAGTTGTAAATATAATTCTTTTGAAGTGTTGGTGCTTAATGTAAAAATATATAGTGTAACCGATAAATCACGTTTGAAAATTCTGCTGGCTACTGTATACAGGCCACCGGGGCACCATACAGACTTTATCAAAGAATTTGCGGACTTTCTATCAGAATTAGTATTGACTGCAGATAAATTACTAATTGTTGGTGACTTTAATATACACATAGATATTGAAAAAGATGCATTGGGATTGGCATTTAAAGACATTATAAACTCAATTGGAGTTAGACAACACGTGTCAGGACCGACTCATTGCCGTAATCATACTCTAGATCTAATACTATCACATGGAATAGATGTTGATGCCGTTGAAATACTGCAGCAGAGCGATGACATCTCAGATCACTATCTAGTCTCGTGTAAATTACATTTAGCCAAGGCTGCAAAGCCGACTCCGTGTTATAAATATGTTAGACCGATCACTTCTGCCACTAAAGATTGCTTTATCAATAATCTTCCTAATCAGTTTCATCATCTTAGCATCCCGGATAGCTTAGAAGAACTTGATATTGCAACAGAAACTTTTAACTCTCTCTTTTCCAGCACTTTAGACACAGTTGCTCCGCTGCGCTTAAAGAAGATTAAAGAACATAGTCCAACACCGTGGCACAACGAGCACACTCAGGCCCTTAAGAGAGCAGCCAGAAAAATGGAGCGCAACTGGAAGAAAACAAAACTAGAGGTATTTCGGATTTCATGGAAGGAGAGCTCGATTGCTTACAGAGAGGCCTTAAAAGCTGCTAGATCTGCTTATTTTTCAACCCTATTAGAAGAAAATAAACATAATCCTAGGTATTTATTTGAAACAGTGACTAAACTAACGAAAAAGAAAGCTTCAAGCCCAGAAGTTTCCAAGCAACACAGCAGTAATGACTTTATGAACTTCTTCACTTATAAGATCGATAATATCAGGGACAAAATTATAACTATGCAACCGTCTAATACAGTATCGCATCAGGAAGTGCATTGTAGTCTCCCTGAGGGAAAATTTGATTCATTCATTGCTATAGGAGAGGAAGAATTTTGCAAACTCGTCAAATCATCTAAATCGACAACGTGCATGTTAGACCCTATACCGACTAAGCTGCTGAAAGAGATGCTTCCAGATGTCATAGATCCTCTTCTTAATATCATTAATTCATCTTTGTCTCTAGGATACGTACCAAAAACCTTTAAGCTAGCTATGATTAAACCGCTTGTTAAAAAACAGCAACTTGATCCTACAAAACTAGTCAATTACAGGCCGATCTCTAATCTGCCATTTCTGTCAAAGATATTAGAAAAAGCAGTATCCTCACAACTGTGTTCCTTTCTTGAAAGAAATGATATCTGCGAGGATTTTCAGTCCGGATTTAGACCGTACCATAGTACCGAGACAGCTCTCGTTAGAGTCACAAATGATTTGCTCTTATCATCCGATCGTGGTTGTATCTCTCTATTAGTATTACTGGATCTTAGTGCTGCATTTGACACCATTGACCACAACATCCTTTTAAATAGACTCGAACATTATGTTGGCATAAGTGGAATTGCACTAGCATGGTTTAAATCATACTTATCTGACCGTTATCAGTTTGTAGCAGTAAATGAAGAGATGTCTTATCAATCACAAGTTCAGTATGGCGTACCACAAGGCTCAGTACTAGGACCGCTGCTGTTCACTCTGTATATGCTACCATTAGGAGATATCATTAGGAAACATGGAATTAGCTTTCACTGTTATGCCGACGATACTCAGCTGTATATTTCTTCAAAACCTAACGAAACCTACCAATTCTCAAAATTAACGGAATGCATAGCTGATATAAAAAATTGGATGACTAGTAATTTCCTACTACTAAATTCAGAAAAAACAGAGATTCTAATTATTGGACAAAAAACTTCCACACGTAATAACCTAGAGTACTGTCTAACACTTGATGGCTGCTCTGTTAAGTCTTCGTCGTCGGTTAGGAACCTGGGTGTGCTCTTTGATACCAATCTTTCATTTGAAAGTCACGTGTCTAGTATCTGTAAAACCGCTTTCTTCCATCTTAAAAATATATCTAAATTACGTCATATGCTCTCAATGAATAATGCAGAACAATTAGTTCATGCGTTTATGACCTCAAGGCTAGATTATTGTAATGCTCTACTGGGTGGTTGCCCTGCACGCTTAACAAACAAACTACAGCTAGTTCAAAACGCAGCAGCTCGAGTTCTTACTAGAACCAGGAAGTATGACCATATTAGCCCTGTTCTGTCAACACTGCATTGGCTGCCTATTAAACATCGTATAAATTTTAAAATATTGCTGATCACTTACAAAGCACTAAATGGTTTAGCTCCGCAGTACTTGAGCGAGCTCTTAACGCATTATAGTCCTTCACGTCTACTGCGATCTCAAAATTCCGGCCAGTTAATAATACCTAGAATATCAAAATCGACTGCTGGCGGTAGATCATTTTCCTACTTAGCACCAAAACTTTGGAACAGTCTTCCTAACATTGTCCGGGAAGCAGACACACTCTGTCAGTTCAAATCTAGACTAAAAACACATCTCTTCAGCCTAGCATACACATAACACATTATAGACTTATAATTAGGCTGCATAGTTTAGAACAGCCGGGACCGGGAACACTTCCCTTAATCCTGATGTACTTGGTACATCATAAGAAGGATGGCGTCTACGCTAATATTAGTCTCTCTGTCTATCCCGAGGTTTACTGCTGTCCACCGGAACCAGGCCGTATCCAGATCTGATGAAGGACCAGCGCCAGGACACGACGACGCCGCTGACCTGAAGTGTCAACCAGTCTCTCCTCCTCTCCACTCCGACTTCAACCAATCGGAACTGGACAAATTCATTCTGAACTTCATACACTGTTCACTCATTGGCCAGAGGAGAACTGGCCCCCGACTGAGCCTGGGTTCTCCCAAGGTTTTTTTCTCCCTTCTGTCACCTGATGGAGTTTTGGTTCCTTGCCGCTGTTGCCTTACCTTCTGGCTTGCTTAGTTGGGGACATTTAATATTCAATTATTTTCAATTATTTTTTTTGTATTTTCATGTTATAACTGTGAAGCTGCTTTGATACAATCTGTATTGTAAAAAGCGCTATATAAATAAAGATGACTTGACTTGACAGAGCCCACTCACATAAAGCGGGCACGCGCCGCTCGAGTATTAGATGTAGGAAATGATGCGTTAGGGGCTGCGTTTACAGATTTATTAAACTCCTTTGGGGTCAAGCAAAACGTTAGAGGTCCCACTCATCGTCTTAATCATACTCTAGATTTAATTATATCATATGGAACCGATCCATCCGATATAGATATTATACCGCAAAGTGATGATGTCACTGATCATTACATGGTAACTTGCACACTACGTACGGCTGAAATGTGTCATGTTGCGCCGCGTTATTGACCAGGCAGAACAATCCTTCCAACTACTATAGATAGATTCTTGAATAGCTTACCTGATCTATCTCAGCTTCTCAGTGAACCCAAACAAACAGATGAGCTAGAGGAAATGACTAGCAGTATGAGCACCATTTTCTCTAGTACATTAGAAATTGTTGCACCAATTAGATTAAAAAAGGTTAGAGAGAAAACTAAAGCACCATGGTACAACAGTGCTACGCATGTTATCAAGAGAGAAACTCGTAACTTAGAGCGCAAATGGAAACAAACAAATTTAGAGGTCTTTAGAATTGTGTGGAAAGACAGTATGTCACGTTATAAAAAGGCTCTAAAAGCAGCCAGGGCTGAGCATCTCCGCAAACTAATAGAAAATAACCAAAACAATCCAAGGTTTTTATTTAACACTGTGGCTAGATTAACAAATAAACAGACATCACCTGAACAAAATATTCCGTTACATTTTAATAGTATTGATTTCATGAATTTCTTCACTGAGAAAATAGAAAGCATCAGAAACACAATTGTAAATGTACAATCTTTGACAGCGTCTTATGATTCAGCCTCAATTATCGCCCCTCAAGAACAACTACAGCGCTTTACAACTAAGAGCTAAATAAACTTATCACTGCATCTAAACCAACAACATGTTTATTAGATCCAATACCCACTAAACTACTGAAAGAAGTGTTACCTGTAGTGGAAGAGCCTCTTCTCAATATTATTAACTCGTCTCTATCTTTAGGACATGTTCCAAAAACATTCAAGCTGGCAGTTATAAAACCTCTTATTAAGAAACCACAATTAGATCCAAATAACCTAGCAAATTACAGACCCATTTCAAATCTTCCATTTATGTCTAAAATACTAGAAAAAGTTGTGTCCGCTCAACTGTGCTCTTTCTTGCAAGAAAACGATATCTATGAAAAGTTTCAGTCTGGATTCAGGCCACATCATAGCACAGAAACTGCGCTGGTTAAAATTACAAATGATTTACTTTTAGCTTCTGACCAAGGCTGTATCTCAATACTAGTTTTACTCGATCTTAGTGCTGCGTTTGACACTATAGATCATAAAATACTCTTAGATCGACTTCAAAATTACACTGGTGTTCAGGGACAGGCATTAAGCTGGTTTAGATCGTACCTATCAGACCGTTACCATTTTGTCCATTTAAATGGGGAAAAATCAAAGATAACGTCAGTAAATTATGGAGTGCCGCAGGGATCTGTATTAGGCCCTCTGCTATTCTCAATTTATATGCTGCCACTTGGTAATATTATAAGAAAACATGGAATAAGTTTCCACTGTTATGCTAATGACACTCAATTATATATTTCATCAAGACCAGATGATAACACTAAATTATCTAAAATGACAGAGTGTGTTAAAGATATAAAATATTGGATGACGTGTAATTTTCTTCTATTAAATTCAGATAAAACGGAGGTATTACTGATTGGTCCAAAAAACTGCCCACAAAACCTCTTACAATACAACCTTAATCTAGATGGACGTCCTGTTACTTTATCCTCTACAGTAAAAGACCTGGGTGTTATACTAGACCGCAACTTGTCTTTTGAAAATCATATTTCAAATGTCACAAGAACAGCCTTTTTCCACCTTAGAAACATTGCTAAGCTACGTAATATGCTATCAGTTTCTGATGCAGAAAAGTTAGTTCATGCATTCATGACCTCGAGACTAGATTACTGTAATGCTTTATTAGCTGGTTGTCCTGCATCCTCCGTAAACAAGCTACAGTTAGTCCAAAATGCAGCTGCTAGAGTTCTTACTAGGTCAAGAAAATATGATCATATAACACCAATTTTATCATCTCTACACTGGTTACCTATTAAGTTCCGTATCAATTACAAAGTATTGTTACTGACCTATAAAGCCCTAAATGGTTTAGCTCCTGTGTATTTAAGAGATCTTCTATCGCCATATAATCCATCGCGCTCTTTAAGATCGCTAAATTCGAGGCTTCTGGTCGTACCTAGGATAACTAAGTCCACTAAAGGAGGGAGGGCATTTTCACATTTAGCTCCTAAACTCTGGAATAGCCTTCCTGATATTGTCCGAGGTTCAGACTTGCTCTCCCAGTTTAAAACTAGATTAAAGACGCATCTCTTTAGCCAAGCATTCACATGATGCATCTCATACCTTTTATAATACAGTTAAATCAGATCAAATGCATTCATATTATGAACAGCAGAATCGCTAATTATTTCCCATCTGCCTTTTTTTGTTGTTATCTCGGGACGCTTGTCCCGAGATAACTCAAATAGAGTTCGTCAGCTCCAGTTATGTATCCAGCCTCTCATGGAGACTTCAGATGCCCCAACGCCTGTGATGAGACGACTCGACGCCTGTGAAGAGACGACCCAACGCCGGCGATATGTTATGCCCTAAATTTTATGATTAACTAACTGTATTTTTGTATGTATATTTTTGAAATGCATTTTCTGTAAAGCTGCTTTGAAACAATATGTATTGTGAAAAGCGCTATACAAATAAACTTGAATTGAATTGAATTGAAATGTGCCCACGATACAGTGCCCACACCTACTCACTGCCCGCTCTGTTACACAGTTATTCCAGGGGACGGAAACTTTAAAGCATACCGGCCGTGTTGTGAACATAAGCCCTGTGCCCGGTCACGAGCGCTCACACTTACTGATAAACACTCAACACCCAGCGCTGCTCACACGCCCCGCTGTTCTCGCCACAGAATGTTCTCCGTTCAAAGCGATCGAGTCATTGAGTGTAAAGCGGCTGTCAGTGAGAGCGCACGCGCCGCGCTGATACCTCCGTTACAGGTTTTCGACCCCACGCAGTGCGGCGATCGGAACCCGGAGGCCATTCTGCCCCTAGCTATGTGTGCAAAAGCATGGGAAGCGATTCCGGGCGTGTCAGAATAGGTGCTGAATACTGTAAAGCAGGACTATTCACTACAGTTCACTCATCGCCCCCCGCGCTTTCGAGCGCGGACCGAGACGAGAGTGAATTTAGAAGTAGCACACCTACTTTGTACAGAAATAGCAAAGCTGCTGTGCAAGGGGGCGATAGAGCTGGTACATCCTTCTCTGAGCGAGTCAGGCTTTTACAGCCGTTACTCCCAGGTGAAAAAAAAGTACACTAAAGTACATTTTATTTAAGTGCACTTAGTACACTTCCATAGTACACTTCCATAATGTACTTAAGTGCTCTATTTTCACGCACTTATTTTGTACTTAATATACTAAAAGCTTATCTTTAGTACTTCTTAAGATAAACTTAAGATCATCTTAGTGTACTCAACTGTGCTATTTTGAGACACACTGAAGATGAACTAAAGTGTATTTTTAATATACTATTTCAGTTTTTTTTAAAGTGTATTTTGTTACCACTTTTAGTGCGTTTTAAATACAATAATAATTTATTTAAAATATAATAATAAACAAATTATACTTATAATGTATTCCTAGGTTTAAAAAAGTGCACTAAAATACACTTAGTTAGTACACTTCCATAATGTACTTAAAGTGCTCTATTTTCGCGCACTTATTTTGTACTTAATATACTAAAAGCTTATCTTTAGTACTTCTTTAGATAAACTTAAGATCATCTTAGTGTACTCAACTGTGCTATTTTGAGACACACTGAAGATTAACTAAAATATGCTTTTAACATACTATTTCAGCTTTAATTTATTTTATTTTGTTACCCCTTTTAGTACAATTGAACCCATCTTTAATGCATTTTTAAATACACTTTATTTATTTATTTACAAATTATTTAAAATTTAAGAATATATAATATATACAAATCATATTTATGTATTGCTCACATATTTTTTTTATATAGTAAATCATTTCAAATATGTGTTAATACTGTGAACAGTACCTTTATAAAACATAATTAAATATGTTAAAGGCCACCTATTATGGAATTTTGAAATTTACCTTTCATGTAGTGTGTAACATAGATCTAAGTGAACAAAAACATCCTGCAAAGTTTGAAATATGAAAGTGCACCGTATATAAAGTTATTGTCTTTCAAAAGTAAGAGTCGACTCTGAGTCATTTTTATGAATCGTTAGAAGACCGAAGCTTTTTCTCTGACTAGATGACGTCAACTTGTCAAGTTATTTGAATACGATACGCCCACTTATTGCGCTCCAAGGTCAGGGAAAACATCATGGCGACGAGACGCTGTGTTCTGAAGTTGGGCTCAAAAACCAACTTTTTTCATCTGCCCAAGGAGGAGCATTTGAAGACTAAGTGGCTACAATTCATACAACTATACCACAGAAGTATAGTCCGAGCCTTGTGCTTTGCTCGCGCCATTTTGAAGATGATTGCTTTTTAAATGCACTCAAACTTGGATTCGCGAGCCGGCTGATATTGAAGGAAGGTTCAGTTCAAAGTGTATTTGCATCAGCTTCCTCCTCCGTATCACAACCTGTAAGTGTTATTAACAAGCGGCAACCTCCCTGTCTCTCTCTTGAAACCAACACGGAAGTGAATTAAACGGCAATTCATCGACTGGCCGCTCGAGGCTGGCTGCAGAAGGGAGTCAAATCTGTATCTCCCGCATGTTAAAATGCCCAACTTTACAGCAGAAAAAAACATGTTTACAGCCTGGTTCTCTCTGTGGCTTTATAGATACAGCTAATTTTGCCCTTCATAATAACTGTGAGGGGGGTGCATTTTTTTAGAACTCACCCGTTTAGTTGATTAATATTTAAAGTTCTGCAAAATTAAGGGTGTGTCCACTTTTGAGTGACAGGTGGATTCCCGCTGATGTAAATGCTAGCCGGTTAGCCGTCACTTCACCTCAGCAAATTCCAGCTGCTGAACTTGCCATCTCTGGCAAGTTTGTTCTTTTTTTCGGGATTATTTCGGTAACGCTTTAGATTACAGCCCGGAAAGTACTGCGTAATTACAATGAAATTACAGTGTAACTTTCGGTAATTACAGTGTACCTATAAAGTACTTATGTGTAAGTATAGGGGAACAATATGTAAAGTCTTGGGAATAAAGGGGTAACAACCAGGAAAATACTGCGTAATTAAAACTAAATTACAGTGTAACTTTCGGTAATTACAGTGTACCTATAAAGTACGTACGTGTAATTATATAGGGGAACAATGTAAAGTTTTGGAATAAAGGGGTAACAACCAGGAAAAAAAAAATTTTATTTAGGCAAATTATTTATACTGTAAGTATTTTAGAACTACGGGGTACTTATACTATAATACAATCTTACTTTTGGGAGCAATTTAGCGAGTAGGCTACATACCTTTTTGTAATAATAGTGTATACAAATACATAAAGGCTTTTTTCAAATTACGGGGTAGCCTATATATCAGTGCATTTACAAAGTAGGCTAATTTGTTTTTATTGCAAAGGTGCACTGATTAAGTTGTTTCAAGGCAAGTAAAACTACAACTTTTTTTTTTTTAAATGCTGGGGAAATATACTCTTGTTTCTTGTAGTTACAGGGTAAGTATGACATTGCGGGCCGTAAATTAAAGTTGTGCTTCTTACCCTCTTGTTTCATGTAGTTACAGGGTAAGTATGACATTGCGGGCCGTAAATTAAAGTGGTGCTTCTTACCCTCTTGTTTCTTGTAGTTACAGGGTAAGTATGACATTGCGGGCCGTAAATTAAAGTGGTGCTTCTTACCCTCTTGTTTCATGTAGTTACAGGGTAAGTACAATAAAAACACATGTAAACACACAATCTGATATCACTTGGAAAACTTTATTTGAAAAACAACTTATTTCAAAAAAGATTTACAACATATTACCCTTATTATTCTTTATTCCTTTTTTAAAATCAACTTTTCATTTCAAATACTAAAGTCCTGACAGAAAGTATACATTTTTGCATGGCTTCCTACTTCCTCCTCCTCCTCTTGTTCCTCTTCTTCTTTTTCTATCATTCCACTGATTAGCCTAATCTTAAGAATGAGTCTTTTGCTATTCTGTATTATTTATTAAAAGAAAATACAGTACACCCAGAAATGTTCTCGTAATTTACTCATCTTTTCGCTACCGACCAACTGTCACCAGCGTCCAGCGAGTGCATGAGAGTCGGCTTGGCTTCGTGTTTGGTGAAGCTTCACGCGTTCATTACGTTCTCGCGGGAGTTAGATGTGAAACTCGCGCGAGAACTGCCATCTCTGTTCTTCTGTATTGTTTGTTTTTCATTATTATGATGTGTTATTGTTTGTATTTTGTTGTGAGCATTAATAAAAAATAAAAAAATAAAAAAATCGACATTCGGTTTCTCGGCACGCTTACGTCACGCGTGTCAAGCTTGAACTCAACCCTCTCATGTGACAGTTGGTCGGAACGGAAGCGATAGTCTTTAAAATGTTTAAATATTTGGTATTTTTCTTACAAACACTTATCGTCTCACTTCAGAAGACATTGATTCATCCATTGGGGTCGTATGGATTACTTTAGTTATTGCTGTATGTGCTGTTTGATGTCAACTTTTAGGAACACATGCACAGCAAAAACTCCAGTGTTAAATTAACACTCCTGGGAGTGTATATGAGTCCACACTCAAGAGTGTAAAGTGTTAAAATATGAGTGTTAAATGAACACTCAAGAGTGTTAAAGTTAATGAGATAATTAAATTATTAATTGAGTGATGATTGAGCATTAGTGATGAACACCTGATGTTAACAAGCAGAATCACTGAAGGAGAAAATCACAAATTGTAAACCACCATTATGGAAATCAGTGTTTGCTTTAGTTGGGCTCTTGACCCTTATATTATTTGCTTTCGATTTTGTTTGTCTGCTGTTACTGATTAATAACAGTCAGATGGACAAAGAGAAAAAGTGATCTGAAGGTGTCGATTATGTTTTGACAATCATATTGTAATCTGAAATAAACAAAACATATTTGGATAGTTTGGTGTAACTTGTTAATACAGCAGCTCTATGATTCTAAAGCATATGATGTTCAGTATTTTTAACATAATCCAAAATATTTAATAAACATTGTTCTGATCAAGAGACTTTTAAATCACTTTATTTAGAAACACAGACATCAATAATCAGCCTGTGAATCTCAACAATGGTGACAATAATCAAGCATGTTGCAGTGGCTGCCACCAATCAACTCATTAATGGCTCCCATCATGCATTGCGGAATTAACAAATTATGATCTGAATTGTCTTTTAAGTAATTTCCTTTTCCTAATTGAATATTTTGCTCATCACCATTGTTGAGATGCATAGACTGAATCTTGATGTCTGCTTGTGCCTAAAATACAGATTTATTTTAAAATAAATAATTAACAATTATTAAAACAAATTATTCCGTGTTTATTTATCAAAAATTCTGGATATTTATGTAGAATCACAGTTATGCTGTAATAAACAACTTTAAACTAAGTCAGTAATAAGGGTTCAGTGATCAAGTTCAAATTATGATTGTAATAACCAACAGATAACTTTTTTTTCTTTGTTCATCTGTCTGTTAAAAATTAATAACAGCAGGCACACAAAATTTAAAGTAAATAATATAAGGGTCAAGAGCACAACTAAAGCAAACACTGATCTCCATAATGGTGGCTTACAATTTGTGATTTTCTCCTTCTGTGATTCTGCTTGTTATCATCAGGTGTTCATCACTAATGTTCAATCATCACTCAATTATTAACTTAATTATCTCATTAACTTTAACACTCTTGAGTGTTCATTTAACACTCATATTTTAACACTTTACACTCTTGAGTGTGGACTCATATAAACTCCCAGGAGTGTTAATTTAACACTGGAGTGTTTTCTGTGAACACTGGAGTTTTTGCTGTGTGGGCTTGCATTATGCATTCACAGAGATTATATATTTTTCTAAAAAAAAAATTTGTGTTAATCTGAAGAAGGAAATTCATATACATCTCGGATGACATGAGGGTAAAAGATGAGTAAATGGTGAGGACATTTCTGTACTGTATTTTCTTTTAACACATAATACAGAATAGCAAGAGACATGGGATTCCTTCTTAAGATTTATCAGTGGAAAGAAAGAAGAAGAGGAACAAGAGGAGGAGGAAACCAAGCAAGAGAAAGTGTTGTAAATCCGTTTTAAAATAAGTTGTTTTTCAAATAAGGTTTTCCAAGTGATATCAGATTGTGTGTTTACATGTGTTTTTATTGTACTTACCCTGTAACTACATGAAACAAAAGGGTAAGAAGCACCACTTTAATTTACGGCCCGCAATGTCATACTTCAACCCATTCTCACTCCCAGGGCGTCAAAAACTGAAGCATGGTCAAGTGCCTTCCGCGTCACCTAGAAGACGTCGAAGGTGCCCCTAGGCGTCACTATATTGACGAACAAGGAACTCCATTGATTTCAACGGTTTGCCTTATGCGTCAGATTAAGACGCAAAAGGTAAATTAGCCTAGTTTAATAGACCCCATACGTCATCGCAATTTTCTAAAGCTCTGGTAAGAAATAAATAGGCCTATTAAATTGATAAAAAAAAATGTATAGCTAAGTTTCGTTTCTATAGCTACATAAATGTATTTAATGTCTATAAATCCCCCTTTTAACATTATCTGTAAAGACTTTTATCTGGGCCTGGCTACCTCCAGCAACTCGAAAGCTTTAAAATCCATAACACATGTGTGTATACATGTATATATATATTTGCGTTTTTACAATGCATAACTAAATTATTGTGTAGGCCTACTGTGTATACTTCTGGCCTGTTTCTTATTGTGAAAAAAAGAAAAGAAAGATTAAAACACACATATTTATATTGATAGATTTGAGATCTTATTGACAGGGACATTAATTATCAGCTCGCTATTAATGTTCATTATTGTGCAATCTGTAGAATCTGCGATATTACGTGCTTTTACTGTTGTGGTTCTTATGTTGGCCAATCAAAACATAACAAACTCTTACACATAATCAACCGGGTATTTTTTATAATATAATATAATAATAAGTGTATAATAATACATATAATTGTTGGTTTATAATTAATAAATGTAAAATATTGTTATATAATATATATAATAAAAGCAATGCCACCAATAAAGTTTTTTTTTTTTTTTTTTTTGGCATCCCATTCTCGCGATAAATCCTGCCAGTCTCGCGGCAGTAGTTCGTGATATGGTCACGTAATTTAATCTATTGATTCGTGAAACGGGCACGTTTATTTCGTTATTTTCGTAATTGCAGCACGTTTTTTAAACTTAATGTATTTCAATGGGAAGCATCTTTCGTGATCAAAGCACGATTCTGTCGGGCTGCAGCAGAGAAGCTGTTTAATCAACATTTATTCACGAGATCTTATCATAGTTTATGTATTTATTTTAATTATATTATTTCGGTCTTATTGCCAGGGAAGCTGGATTGCTTTGCTGTTTATTGATATTTTAAAATATATTTTATCAGTAGGAAATCGCGCTGAAGAAGTCTCATTCCGAACACCTCGCGATATTTGGCATCAGGTCACGTGTGCCAGATGTTGGTAAGTAGTCGTAAATACGCTGTCCTAATAATGTTTGATATAATGTATTTTCTGTGTGTCGAAATGAATCAGATTAGCTCAAGTTCAGTCACTGCATTATATCTGTCATCTCCACGGAGGCTTTGCGTTTCATTGCTTTCTATGAAAATGGTTTCTATGGTGATTAAACACTATCTATCTGTCACGTGATGTGCTATAGGCCTAGACCAGGCTCTGGCCTAGACTAGAGTAGACCTTCAATCAGTTAATCATATTCATATCAGGTTTTTAAGTAGTACAATTAGTTCCAAAGTTGTATGTGTAGTAGAAGCACAGTAAAAACAACCATGCTTTTACCACAGTAACATTAGTTTTACTGTGATAAGTGTAGTAAAAAGACTGTAATCACACAACTTACCATGCTTTTACCACACTATTGGTAGTTTTAATGTGGTACTTATTGTAAATGCACAGTAACCACAACACTAACCATCCTTTTACCTCAGTAACCTTAGTTTTACTGTGATGGTTGTAGTAAAGGACAGCAATCACAAAACTTACCATGCTTTTACCTCAGTATTGGTAGTTTTAAAGTGATAATTGTTGTAAATTATGCATATTAACCACAACACCTACCATGCTTTTAATGTTTAATAATGTAACATCCAATATTTGTAAGGAAAATCAGTACTTCTTCCTTTAAATAATCCTATATTATGCATAATGATATTCTATTTTCTCTGTTTTCAGCTGAAAAGACCAAAAGGGCCTTTCGGACTCAGTCAGCCCATTATTGTTGAGGACAAGTAAACGGAGGAGACGGACCGCTGCAAAGGCAAATATTCGCAATGGTATGTATGTGTTGGTTTTAACCCTAAATCAAACATTTTATCAAGCATTTGTTGTTTCTTAAACCTGTTCTTACAAAGCCATAGCCCAATCAGTATGAACAGTCTCAAAGTCTTAATAATTCACAAGATTTAACAAGTTGTCAAATTCGTACGATACTAGTACATATTTGTATACTCGTACATAATCCTGCAGCTTTTACTCCTAGTGCTGTCATTGGCTACTGCCTCAATTCCTGTACATATTTATCGCGATATTTGTAAATCAGTTGCGCCCCTTCTTGGAAAGTAGTCTGATGTCCCACACACTGTCAGAAAGTTTATATTAATTGCATTGTATTCATTAAAATATTACAAATTGGTCCATGTCTGTTGTGTTCATGTTCCAATGTCCAATGATACATGATGTCTCTCCACACCTCATAACCTACCTCTGTTTGCAAGAGTGGAAAAGCTAATCTGACTTGTCACATGACATCAGATACTTGATTATTTTGTCGTAATCAGATCAGTTACACTGCTGATAACTGTCCCGTTTGCATATAAATCATGTTATTTTTAAACGAGTTCATATGATTATTGCTTGCTATTAAATACATACTTTTATTCATAGAAATGCCCACATATCAGTAAACGTATAACATAAAAATGCTTTTAACATTTAATTATGCAACACTCTTTACAGAAATAAATCCTACAGTTGTATAACTGACTGCTTGCATGTAATGTAATAAAATTACCTTCCTTTCTGTATTGCAGGATTACTTTACATCTCTACAACATCAAACTCAACAGCTCTTTTAAGAGCCAACCCTCACAAGAGCTGCTAGTGAGTCGCAGCGGATCTTGCCGTGATCAGCCCTTCCCAGGTAAAGTTTCTAGAATATTTCAATCAGTATTTACTCATCAAATGCTCTCTCCTGAATCGTAAGGCATATAACTGTCTTAATTTATGTTTCAAGAACAATAGTAATTGCACATAGAGTAAGTAGATACTTTCTTGTTTTACAGCAGAGAAGGAAGACCAGTCCTTATATCAACACAAGCTAATCGAGTAAGTCCTTTGTTTCGGGTGAGGAAGGAACATCTGGTGCCCAAAGAAGACAGAAAGGTACGCAAATCCATTGGTATGTCTTGTATTGAAACAATGCTGTAATATGTAGTACATAATTTGATGTTGACAATTTTACATTGTACAGGTTATCACTTGGTTTTTGACCAAGTGAAGCTCTTGAAACAAGTGACAGAAGAGTGAAAATATTTTTTATATATATATATATATATATATATATATATATATATATATATATATATATATATATAATATAATATAAAAAAATATATAATAAATCAATGTGTATATTATATAATGTACTGACTGCTGCTTTGTAAATTTAAATCAGGAACGGGCAACTCTGGCCCTTTTGCGTTCTCCTTTTTAAGGTTGAGAGTTTACCTCCAACCCTAATTGAGCACATCTGAAAGTCTTCAGCTTTACTTTAGACAATAGGCAGGAGGGTTTGAGGTTGGAGCTAAATCTGCAGGACAGTGGACGCTAAGGGCCAGAGTAGCCCATCACTGCTTAATATATCGCAGAACATAGGCCCCGTTTACACGAAGTGAAGACACCGATATTTCCCTGCGGTTTGGCCTCTCATTTACACGAAAACCCAGTTTTTATCACAGAAAACGATTATTTCTAAAAACTCGGGCCAAAGTGGAGATTTTGGAAAACTTTGTTTGCACGTTTGCATGTAAACTGAGAAAAACGGAGTTTTAGGCAGCGACGTCACAGTATGTGCCTATTTTCGGGATTCTGACTAGCTAACATGGGCTTGAGCTTCTCGTTACACTGCCACCTCAGGTTTGGCATGCTCTGGATGGCATATACACGGGTTCGTGTGCACGATGTTATTTTTGAAAACGAAGAGGGGTGAAATGTCCGTTTATAAAAATAGCCATCCGCGTGTAAACGTAGCCATAAGCTGACCTGACTGTCCATTAAACAACTTAATTTGTATTGTTTGTGTTTTTTGCTTTACTTTCAGACCAGGACTGGAGAACGCCTGACAATGGGATGTTGAGACTTCTTCCTCTGGTTGAGAAAAAGCTACACCACATCAGTGATCACATCTTCTGTTCTTCTGTTGTACTGTAGGGTACAACTGAACAAACGGTTTAGACGAGGAAGAAGAACATGAACATGATCGAGACATGTACAGGGAAGAGCAAGAAACCAGTTTAGTGATAATGAATCATTATTTTCCAACACAATATCAAATCTGTTTTCTGTATCATAGGTGACTGAATATGATTCTCTGGCACTCATTTTGTGGCTCAGCAGCTGTGAATGGATTAATATGATGTTAATGTATTTTTGAAGACACATTTTTATTTATCTTGAATCTCATTGTCTGTATGCTACTTTATCAACTTTATGCTGTGTCCAATAAAGTGTTGTGTAATAAAGTATGGTGAATATTGTTTATTGAAAGTGGTGTTTGGTACAGTAAATAAAAACAACATTTGAGAAATTTTAATTTCTTATTTCTTTAGTTTAGTTCATAATTTAAAAACAACTACCGGTACATATAATTAATTACCATTATTTTTTTTTCTTAGGACATACACATTTAGATCTGGTTAATGATATTTGGGACAAAAGTTGCACATACTTGCATGTATAAGCTGCAACTGCAATGTTTGCAGTGAAATAAAGGGAAGCTATGTGAATAACAAGAGGCTGCAGTGGCTATCTTGCTATAAACACTTCAAGCATAATTGAAGATGATCCATGTTGATCATTCTAGTACATCTACTACTGCATTTAAAATTAAAGCATAGACATTACTGATGTCAGGCATATAAGCAGCAATCAGAGGGGGTGAAAAGGAAATGTTGGTACTGTTTTGTTTTTGTTTGTTTTACTGAATGGTGCATTATCCCTGTGTAATAGTGAGTGTAGATCTGTGTAGATCAGGGATAGGCAACTCCGGTCCTGGAGAGCCACTGTCCTGCAGAGTTTAGCTTCAGCCCTGATAACAACTCACCTGCCTGTATCTATTCTAGTAATCCTGAAAACATTGATTGCCTAGTTCAGGTGTGTTTAATTAGGGTTGGAGCTAAACTCTGCAGGACAGTGGCCCTCCAGGACCGGAGTTGCCTATCCCTGGTGTAGATTGTACTGCACTTCCACCCCCAAGGGCCCAGCAGAAGAGCAAAAAACTGCACATTTCAAATGGCTGTAACTCACAGTCCGGTTAGTGTATCAAAGAGAAAATCGGCAGGACAACTGCTTATGCTATGTTTACTAAATAATGTTGGGCCCAGTTTTCTGACATAATACGGAAAGCTGGCATAAAGGTTATTTTTTAAAGTGCTCACAGTAAATTATCAAATTTCAGCCTGTCCCTCATATATGTCATAGAGGTTTGCACAATGAACAAATTTAGATATCCAGTTGTCCATTAAAATTTTTTATTTATTTTTTATTTATTGTTTCATTACTAAATGTTTTAAACTACATTACCCACATATCTCTGTCATGCTATCAATGGAACAGGAAACATTGTCCTGTAGTTCATTGAAATGTGCAGACATGCTTAGGGTTAGGGTAGGGATCTCAGTAAAGGAGCAATTTCTCACAACATAGAGACACTTTGTAGTTAACTTTATGTATAACTAACGCAATAATAACACCAAAACATGCTTTGTAACATGAAGCGCCGTTTTATATGGGTTAAACGATAGTCCAATCACAGATAAAGTCACAGCCAGAGCCATGGCTCTGGTCACAGCCAATAACAATCCAGCTGTACAGATGCGTCACACTTACTTGCCCATTTATGGTAAATAATGACAGATCTCTTCTGGTTCCGGCTGCAGGGATAGATACCTTAAATATTTAATATTTGAACCCAAACAATATTTGGGCTGTAATGTATTAATTCTAATTAAATGATAAAACTCACATTTAAAAACAAAAGACTCCTTTGTGTGGTTACCATCCAAAAACGAGATCACATGATCAAAGAGTGATTCATAAATACATTTGAAAGAGAAACTTTTTTCTAAGCAATGGCCTACAGCAGGGGTAGTTTTGCAGTATTTTAATTAAAGATAATTACATGTACTAAAGTGCCTCTAACATTTACAGTGTATGTATAGTATATCAAAGTTATATCAATTATATTCAAATAAATGTCACAATGAATGCACTTAATTTTGAAAGCATATTCCAATTTTAATGTCAAACTGTTTAAGACAAATGTAGTGCCAAACCTACTGCACAACAGTATAAAAATCAGATAAAAAATTATATAAAAAAAAACAGGTATAAGATACAGGGGCAATCTTTAGTGACATATACAGTAACGTTAAAAAAATCGCTATGATGAAGTTATATTTTTACAAACCAAGAGATGAGATACAACTTTGTTATGTGAAAATACATTTGTTTCTTCGCTTTAAAGAACAAATAGGCAAAAACGTAAGCACAACGTTTTACATTCTCACCTTTAATTCTATATTCTTGTGATTATTAGTCACTTTTATTGTCACTAAATGAAAGGCAACTTAAAATAGTTAATGATTATAAATGTCAGTAACATAATGCTTCAATAAAATACATTCACGGGTATATTACATTTACATTAACCAGGTAGTGATGTAATGATACCATAGATGTAGTTATGGTGGACATTTACTATAGTGACCACTGTAATAAAAGGTTTAATGAAGCTAAATGCGAGACATTAAGTCCATCTAAATGTAAAGGTAACAAACTCAGAATAATGTCCAGTATGTCAAGTGTCTCATTTCTGTAATATTCGTTCAGCACCAATAAGATTTCCATAAATATGGATTGTTTTCTAAAGGTTTTCCTGAACACTCTCACTTCAATTGTTCGGACAAACACCTGCTAAATACACTTGCAGAAATATACATTTGTCTATTGCATCATGAAGTCACTGCATGACTAGAACTAATGGATGGCAATGAATATGTCCTTTAGCAAAACACCTGATGAGCACTGACGCTTCTTTGATGAAGGCATTAGGCAGACATCAAGCACAGTTTATGAAGCTGAAAAGAGAAAACTAAATGCTTTAACAATATGGAAAAAAGATAAATCACTATTTTCAATATTGGTTCTGCATATATCAAAGAGATCCTGAGGAGGAGTGGGGCTTCACATGAAGACTTTCAGAAACTGTGACAGAGCAAAGGGTGCACCTCGCTGGACACATCCGACGCATGCCCAAACAACACCACCCAAAGACAGTGATGAAGTGGACACCACCAGGAGGATGCAGGAGACAGGGAAGACCTGGGAAGACATGGAGACAGATGTTTCACGAAGAGCTGAAGAATGTCAGTGTCCCATGGGAAGATGTGAAGAACTTGGCCACGGATCGAATACGTTGGAGGACACTTGTTGCCCAATGTGCCCAGCACAGGACTTGATGATGATGTTGGGAGTTTATCCATAACTGTGGGATATATTTCTGTAAAGAGTGTAGCATAATTAAATGTTAAAAGCATTTTTATGTTATACGTTTACTGATATGTGGGCATTTCTATGAATAAAAGTATGTCTTTAATAGCAAGCAATAATCATATGAACTCGTTTAAAAATAACATGATTTATATGCAAACGGGACAGTTATCAGCAGTGTAACTGATCTGATTACGACAAAATAATTGCGTATCTGATGTCATGTGACAAGTCAGATTAGCTTTTCCACTCTTGCAAACAGAGGTAGGTTATGAGGTGTGGAGAGACATCATGTATCATTGGACATTGGAACATGAGCACAACAGACATGGACCAATTTGTAATATTTTAATGAATCCAATGCAATTAATATAAACTTTCTGACAGTGTGTGGGACATCAGACTACTTTCCAAGAAGGGGCGCAACTGATTTACAAATATCGCGATAAATATGTACAGGAATTGAGGCAGTAGCCAATGACAGCACTAGGAGTAAAAGCTGCAGGATTATGTACGAGTATACAAATATGTACTAGTATCGTACGAATTTGACAACTTGTTAAATCTTGTGAATTATTAAGACTTTGAGACTGTTCATACTGATTGGGCTATGGCTTTGTAAGAACAGGTTTAAGAAACAACAAATGCTTGATAAAATGTTTGATTTAGGGTTAAAACCAACACATACATACCATTGCGAATATTTGCCTTTGCAGCGGTCCGTCTCCTCCGTTTACTTGTCCTCAACAATAATGGGCTGACTGAGTCCGAAAGGCCCTTTTGGTCTTTTCAGCTGAAAACAGAGAAAATAGAATATCATTATGCATAATATAGGATTATTTAAAGGAAGAAGTACTGATTTTCCTTACAAATATTGGATGTTACATTATTAAACATTAAAAGCATGGTAGGTGTTGTGGTTAATATGCATAATTTACAACAATTATCACTTTAAAACTACCAATACTGAGGTAAAAGCATGGTAAGTTTTGTGATTGCTGTCCTTTACTACAACCATCACAGTAAAACTAAGGTTACTGAGGTAAAAGGATGGTTAGTGTTGTGGTTACTGTGCATTTACAATAAGTACCACATTAAAACTACCAATAGTGTGGTAAAAGCATGGTAAGTTGTGTGATTACAGTCTTTTTACTACACTTATCACAGTAAAACTAATGTTACTGTGGTAAAAGCATGGTTGTTTTTACTGTGCTTCTACTACACATACAACTTTGGAACTAATTGTACTACTTAAAAACCTGATATGAATATGATTAACTGATTGAAGGTCTACTCTAGTCTAGGCCAGAGCCTGGTCTAGGCCTATAGCACATCACGTGACAGATAGATAGTGTTTAATCACCATAGAAACCATTTTCATAGAAAGCAATGAAACGCAAAGCCTCCGTGGAGATGACAGATATAATGCAGTGACTGAACTTGAGCTAATCTGATTCATTTCGACACACAGAAAATACATTATATCAAACATTATTAGGACAGCGTATTTACGACTACTTACCAACATCTGGCACACGTGACCTGATGCCAAATATCGCGAGGTGTTCGGAATGAGACTTCTTCAGCGCGATTTCCTACTGATAAAATATATTTTAAAATATCAATAAACAGCAAAGCAATCCAGCTTCCCTGGCAATAAGACCGAAATAATATAATTAAAATAAATACATAAACTATGATAAGATCTCGTGAATAAATGTTGATTAAACAGCTTCTCTGCTGCAGCCCGACAGAATCGTGCTTTGATCACGAAAGATGCTTCCCATTGAAATACATTAAGTTTAAAAAAAACGTGCTGCAATTACGAAAATAACGAAATAAACGTGCCCGTTTCACGAACCAATAGATTAAATTACGTGACCATATCACGAACTGCCGTGAGACTGGCAGGATTTATCGCGAGAATGGGATGCCAAAAAAAAAAAAAAAAAACTTTATTGGTGGCATTGCTTTTATTATATATATATATATATATATATATATATATATATATATATATATATATATATATATAACAATATTTTACATTTATTAAATTATAAACCAACAATTATATTTATTATTATACACTTATTATTATATTATATTATAAAAAATACCCGGTTGATTATGTGTAAGAGTTTGTTATGTTTTGATTGGCCAACATAAGAACCACAACAGTAAAAGCACGTAATATCGCAGATTCTACAGATTGCACATTAATGAACATTAATAGCGAGCTGATAATTAATGTCCCTGTCAATAAGATCTCAAATCTATCAATATAAATATGTGTGTGTTTTAATCTTTTTTTTTTCTTTTTCTTTTTTTTACAATAAGAAACCGGCCAGAAGTATACACAGTAGGTCTACACAATAATTTAGTTATGCATTATAAAAACGCAAATATATATATACATGTATACACACATGTGTTATGGATTTTAAAGCTTTCGAGTTGCTGGAGGTAGCCAGGCCCAGATAAAAGTCTTTACAGATAATGTTAAAAGGGGGATTTATAGACATTAAATACATTTATGTAGCTATAGAAACGAAACTTAGCTATACATTTTTTTTTATCAATTTAATAGGCCTATTTATTTCTTACCAGAGCTTTAGAAAATTGCGATGACGTATAGGGTCTATTAAACTAGGCTAATTTGCCTTTTGCGTCTTAATCTGACGCATAAGGCAAACCGTTGAAATCAATGGAGTTCCTTGTTCGTCAATATAGTGACGCCTAGGGGCACCTTCGACGTCTTCTAGGTGACGCGGAAGGCACTTGACCATGCTTCAGTTTTTGACGCCCTGGGAGTGAGAATGGGTTGCATACTTACACTGTAACTACAAGAAACAAGAGGGTAAGAAGCACCACTTTAATTTACGGCCCGCAATGTCATACTTACCCTGTAACTACAAGAAACAAGAGTATATTTCCCCAGCATTTAAAAAAAAAAAAAGTTGCAATAGTTTTACTTGCCTTGAAACAACTTAATCAGTGCACCTTTGCAATAAAAACAAATTAGCCTACTTTATAAATGCACTGATATATAGGCTACCCCGTAATTTGAAAAAAGCCTTTATGTATTTGTATACACTATTATTACAAAAAGGTGCAGTGTATGTAGCCTACTCGCTAAATTGCTCCCAAAAGTAAGATTGTATTATAGTATAAGTACCCCGTAGTTCTAAAATACTTAATAATTTGCCTAAATAATTTTTTTTTTTTCCTGGTTGTTACCCCTTTATTCCAAAACTTTAAATTGTTTCCCTATATACTTACACGTACGTACTTTATAGGTACACTGTAATTACCGAAAGTTACACTGTAATTTAGTTTTAATTACGCAGTATTTTCCTGGTTGTTACCCCTTTATTCCCAAGACTTTACATATTGTTCCCCTATACTTACACATAAGTACTTTATAGGTACACTGTAATTACCGAAAGTTACACTGTAATTTCATTGTAATTACGCAGTACTTTCCGGGCTGTAATAATTTAATACACCCATTACTTCGCCCACGGCTTTGGATTCCGCCGTTGTCGTCGAGTATCGTACGAGAGAACAACCAGCGCTGTATTTCAGTTGTTTTCCTCTGTGAACATGCACTAATGGATGTCTGACAATTTCGTCGCTTTTGTGGAGTTTTCAGATTTAAAAACGTCTATAGATATAAGGCTACACTCGTTCTGCGGTACCGTTGCTCTGGAACAGACTATAACATGCTAATGTACCGTCAGATGAAATCCTGCAGGTGTCTCTCCGTCCATGCAATAAATGTACGTCCTTGAATGAGCGCGGATTTCTAGTGCATTTACTTGAACTTCATAGGTAATATATCTATGTTTTGACTCATTTAAGAATTGAGATGCGGCCAAAATCAGAATTTAAAATGGACTGAATAATAAAGCTCTCTACGAACTTGAAGAGCGATGCCGCGCTGAAGGACCATAGACTGTAATAAAATAGTGATTGACATGTAACTTATGCACATAATCACGGTCACACTCACACACACTCTCGGAGTAATATTGTAAAGTTACTGCATAATACATTTTCAACTAGCAGAATAGCTGTACAGAATCACTTGTAGATATGTCTTTTAACTATTATAATATTTCGAAGGGCAAAAACAGGACCTTTTAATTGGCATTCTGATTTTAATCATCAACTGTCAGTGTCACTTTAGCGCGAGCCCCTGTGCAGTCGCAGACTTGGTACTGTGAGTAGCATATAGCATATTAGCTCCCAAGCCTGCGCTAACTCCATAACGTCGCGCTAGGTGGGCGTGGTTTCAGATAGCCAGGCTCCTCAGCTCCGCCTCTTTGCCCATATTCTGTTATCCGGGAGTGACGAGCGGTGACGCGAGGCCAAGATGGCGACGGCCGGCTCCGCCCACTTTAGGCTTCAAAAATGCTCTTCAGAAACCTACGGGTGACGTCACGGACACTACGTCCATATTTTTTTACAGTCTATGGTCGAAACGGGCATATATGTTGGCGTAAGATTATGCTTACACTCCTCTCACCGCCTGATTTATGAAGCTGTGCGTACCTTTGAAATTCAGGTGTACGCAATACCTGCCTCTTGATAAATGCCGCGGCTGAAAACGATCGTCATTAGATTAACACGCCCCTATATATTCACGCCTCCCCCACACCCTCATTTTACGCCATGGACACACAAAGACGGCAAAGAGGAGAAACTTCTTCTCGTTTCCCCGGTGGAAATCCAGTTTAAATCGCTGGTTGGTTGAGCAAATTACCTATCACAGTGCATTATTTTACAGCACGTGTTTTGAAACTATTAGCGTTGAATTTCGCATGACGTCACATGTAATGGGGTGTAGCCTACAATGATGATGTGAATAATTGCATGACAATTTGTAATATTCTTCTTATTAGTATTATGATTTTGATTATTAATGACGCTTATTGTTATTTAGAAGAAGAATGTTGTTGTTATTATTATTATTTGTATTAGTATTATTAGGTTATTTAAAAGAAGAAGAATGTCATTTTAATTATTTTGTCAGTCTGAATTATTTTTTGGTCATTGAAAGCCTTTCATTACTGAACCCAGTCCGTGCGCACCTGCCGGGCTTAACTCACAAAAATAAACACTGAAGTTTATAATTTTGTAACCGAGCTTTTGTATCGGGTTCGCTTAAACACTGTTGGATAATAAAATAATGAAAACGATACACAGAAGTTCCATGAACGGTGCACACTTTTAATCTCTTTTACATCAACCTCACATGTGCTTATTTTGGACCCCTGGTCATCTTATGCACATGCACATCCCTCTCTTGCCTACGGCAAGTCCCAAAGGACAGAATGTGTTACACACACATAAACGCAACATAACCCTAACTTCTATTCAGACTTTAATCTGTTACAATTTCTATGTTGTTGTTTTTTACAGTGGGTCATAATATATCATATCTTTAGTTTGTCAGTGCGTTTTGTGGTGTTAGGAATTGTTTTTCTGCGCATTCCAGCACTAACTCAAAACGTGCGTACATGTACACCACCTCCTGAGCTGGCGTAGGATTTGAGCGTGCCGTACGCCAACGTCCATATTGATAAATCGCAAAGTCACCATGGTTTTGGGTGTACGCTGGAAATTTGGTGTACGCACTTTTCATAAATGAGGGCCATTGTGACCACACACACCAAAGAGCGAGACCAGTGTTCACTTGTCTGGGCTTGGAGAGCGGCGCAACCTCAAACGCCGCAATGTCTCTCTCCTTTCTCAGTGCTCTCTCTGCTGCTTTGTACTAGACTCCTCAGGACACGCACCAATCAGTGTGCGGGACATCGCTCACTGGTAAACGAGCACAGATAGTAGCCCTTAATCCTATTAGTCAAAGACACACAAGAGAAAAATAGAGAGAGAGAAATACATACGCACATAACACTCTCAGTATGTAACAGACACACAATGAATACGTCCTTGGACGTAACAACACTCTTAGGCCCCGTTTACACGATGGGAAAACGCAGATATTTCTCTGCGTTTTGGCCTGTTATTTACACGAAAAAGCCGTTTTTATCCCAGAAAACGATTATTTCTTAAAACTCCGGCCTAAGTGGAGATTTCTGAAAACGCCGGTTATATGTTGTCGTGTCAACTGGGAGAAACGGGGTTTTAGGTTCTCTCTTGTCGATTCTGAGGATTCTGATTGGCTTGCATGCCTTTATCCTTCTCCCTACACTGCCGCCCATAGGTTTGGCATAGTTATGATGGCGCTTTAGACGGCGTATTTATGCGGGTTGTGTGCATGATGATATTATTGAAAACGGAGGGGGGGAAATATTCGTTTCTCTAAATACCCGGCTATGTGTAAATGTGGCCTTAATTACAAACACAAAATGAATATGTCCTTAGACGTAACACCAGCCAGAAGAGCATTGCAATAGTCCAACCCCGAAATAACAAGGGCCTGCTCGAGGTTGTACAGTGTAAACCTGCATGATCGTGCTGTAGTAGCAACATGGTCTTTGAAGGTCAGCTGGTCATGAAAAATGATTCCAAGATTCCTAGGATTCTTGGATTATTTTCGCTGAACCTAGCTGGTTGTTGTAATTGTGCTATGCGGATGAAGTCGCTGGTGAAGACTACAATTTTGTTGTTTAATGTTATTTTTTATTTTTCTTTATTCATTTTCATAATGTATTTTGTGAAGTCAGAGTATGTTTGTACATGTGTGCTGAATAAAGATCTGGGTAGAGTTATATTTTGCTTATAGGTATTTGTGCAATGTAACATGTTCCCTGAGCAGAGAGGTTCCACTGATGATGATACTTCAAATGTGTACAGTTGGTATGTTCTTTACAAGGAAAGGAATGTTTCTTACTGATTAAAATGTACCACTAATGTATATGCAGAGGATTGTACCATGTGTAAGCATGAGGTATACGTTCCATTTTTAAACATAAGCAACATGTGTTTGCTACCTTGCAAGTTGAAAGTCTCTCTGTGATGTATATAAGCTCAATCTTACTGTACCACCGCAGAGAAACATAATGGCATGATGACGAGGTGAGAGGAAGACAAACTAAGGCATGAGGGGGTGAGGAAGGAGAAACACCAAGAAACCATTTACAGCTGGCATGATGGGGTGGGAGGATAGATAAATGGGGAACAGAGAAATCTAGAATGAAGACCACCTCACCTATAGCCTTATTATTTTATGCCTGTTTCTCTCTGTCTGACATGTATTCAATTAAATTAAATTGACATGTATAAACATAATAAACAGAAATCTCGTGGCAAAATATCTGGTGTAGTTTCCGTGATTCAACAATAATGGGGAAGCATGATTTTCAAATCTACAGCTGGGAAGATGAGAAGCTCTGTCTTTACTACGTTGAGCTGCAGGTGATGTTCTTTCATCCATGCCGAGATGTCTGCCAGGCAGTCTTAGATCTGTTCAGCTACTGTGGGATCGTCTAGTTGAATTGAAAACTGTCATCAGCATAGCATAGTAGAAATCATGTGCCTGTATAATGGGTCCCAGAAGAGGAGGCGTCCAAGGACTGATCCCTGAGGTACCCCGGTGACTATTTGATCTGTTTTGGATACCTCCCCAAGTGGAGTTCCAGTGATGCCCAGTCATGAGAGGGTAGACAGAAGGATCTGCTGATTAACAGTGTCAAAAGCTGTAGATACTCCACAGCAGAATGAACACTGATGACTTGGAATCAGCTCTTGCAATCCATAGAGCTTCAGTAACCGGCAGCAAGGCTGTCTCATTTAAGAGGCCGCTTTTAAATCCTGATTGGTTATCGTCCAGCTTGTTGTTCTGTGAAAGGAAATATGATACCTAGTTGAAAATAACACATTGTGTTAATAACAAAATAACAAAAAGTGTTTTCACTATGAATGGGGGAGAGAGACACATTAAAATGTTGCTAAAGGTGAGCCAGGAAGAGACTGTTGGCTCTGGGCAGGCCGCTCTCAATGTTTTGATGGTAACTGAGATGCTCAATGTTGTAGACTTTTGGGGGAGATAAACCCATGAATGTCATACTAATAGTAGTCAATGAACTTGGGTATAGAGAATGTATTCTACCCCAAAAATATTACAAACTTTTAAACATCCTCAATATAAGTTTGCACCTCCTTCCAAAAATATTTAAATCTATCCAAGGTAGAGGGTGTTGATCTTGCGAGATACGGGTTCTTGTCAGTCATTTATACTAGAGAGTGTTTTGCCTTTCTCTGAAAAATTGTATACGAATTCAGCTTGACATAAAAACAAAAAACAGATTGATGTTTGACAATATGATCTGATGTTGTCCCACCACCAGTGCTTCTCATTGCTGTACATTTATAAAAAATAAAATAAAATACCTGGCATTTAAAAAAATTATAATAGTAAAATGGCAAGTGTGTCAACTATTAACGAGAAGAAAGTGCTTGTGCAGTCAGTTGATGGTTACACTGCTGTGGTAGGTGAAAGAACAAGCAAGGCTTGATTTGAACCCAAACTGAAAATTCAAGGTTATTAGTGCCCCCATGTGGTGGAGATATAAAACATAGTCCAGGATAAATATTAAAAATTAAAGTTGTATTTCACAAAGTCAATACACATATGTAAACATTATTAATATGTTGAATTATTAAAAATATATTAAATATATACTTCAAACTTCAATTACAAATGCAGAATAAAAAATATAATGTATTTAACATACATAATAGTTGTAGGCCTACTTTTTTTGGTCTGTATTTGTATAAATGTACACATACAATTCAGAGGTTTGGGGTTAGTTAGATTGTAATGTTTTTAACTCTCTTATGTTCGTCAAGGCAGCAACACATTATTAAAAATTGAATTGTAAAACATTATTACAATTTAAATAACTGTTTTCTATTTTAATATCTTTTAAAATGGAATTTATTCATGATGGCAAAGCATAATTTCAACATCATTTCTCCAGTTTTCAGTGTCAAATTTTGATTTGCTGATCACCAAACATTATAAACAGTTTGACTGATTATTATTTTTGTGGAAACTCTGAAAATGTAATATTTACTGTCCCTCACTTTTGAATGGTAGTGTATATTTTATCATCTTAAAAAAAAAGAAAGAAAGAGAAATAGAATCACAGTCTGTAAATTAACCTCAAATAAACTATTTAGATCTAAACATGTTTAAAAATCACTATAACTGTACAATACATCTAATAATTACAGTCTTCACTAAGGCCTGACTAAAAGTCTAGACTCAATGTGCCTTTACTGTCACATAAAACTTGTTCTGTATGTAGTGGATTCTGAGCATTCCTCCCTTTGAACCAGTAATGCTGTATGGCCGACAGGCAGTGACTCATTCACTGTTCAAACTTAATGTAAAACTGGTTAATCCGGCTACGCTGCTACCTGATCCATATATGCGTCGCCCAGACTCTATATAATGATTCCTCAATAGTTTCAGCTTCATGGTGCCAGCATGACTGCAAGTGACCCTAAACTAACATGATTTTGCTGGCATATAGTATACGCACAGAAACAAATAAAGATATGCCTTCATAGAGTGAAAAGAAGAACGCCTTTCTGCAGAAGGATCGGAGTATACATATGATTTAAAGCTAAATTGTGTTGTTGTTTGTGCAAAATAGGTTTCAATAGTTTAACAACATCCATCCCACTCGTTCAACAGTTTGTCACTGGTCAACAGAAAAGATAGTACCGCCACATACTCATGCTATTGATCTGTCTGTTTAAACCAACAGAACAGTTTCCAGGGAAATCAACCAATGAATGGGTTACCTACAGTTGTCTCAGCACATAAATCTGGGATGGGAGAAAGTATTTAAACATCTAAATAGATACACGAATCAGCTTAAACTAATGCCGTTTGTTCATAAAAACACCCAATGATAAGTACATTGAGCATATTAAATGTGTTCATTGAGAATGCATAAAGGTTTTGTTCATTTTATACTACAATGGCATCTCAGGCTTGCTTGTCGAAACCCAGTATTTTACTCATCTGCAGTTATATTAAGCTGCTAAGTTTGGAAGTAGTAGTGTCTTTTAGTAGCGGCTTGCATCATCGTAAGAGCTGACATCCATATCAAAGAAGTCCTCAAGTTTCCACTGCAGAGTTTCAAAGGTAGGTCTTTCTGCAGGGACATCCTTCCAGCAATCGGACATGATTTCATACAAACATTTTGGGCAGTTTATAGGGGATGACATCCTGTAGCCTTTGGCCAACTCTTGTACCACCTGAAAGTTGGTCATGGCTGGAAAGAGAGAGAAAATCAACATCATTACTCTTCAATACTTTGACAAGGTCCAACATGATTATAGTATTTAACAATAGTTCTCAGTGGGGTGGGGGGTGTTGATATTGTCAAGGTCAGAAGGGGGGAAATTAGCAATGCTAAATGCAAATAATAAAATGAAACTATTTAAATAGAGAGACTTATCAACTTTTTAAAAAGGAGGTGAAAACACTCCCCGTCTCTTGTTGACATCAACGGAAATGAATCCAATCAAACTCTATAGTTTATTTTGGTACAAATTCATCTTTCATAGGTACAGGGCCAGGCTAGCCAAATTAAGTAGATGGACAGCATGATATGTCCTCATTCTCAAAACACATGTACAAAATACTCCCAACATCCGATCACATTTTTTGTGATGCAAAAGTTGCAAGAGTGTTCACACCATGAGAGAGGCGGTGTCTCAATCTTCACCAGACTACAGTAAAATAATAACGCTGGTACAATGTGTATGGAATTCAAACTATTTTCTAAAAAAATTCCTGACCAGGGCTTGACATTAACACACGCCAACCCGCCAGATGCTGGTGTATTTGAATTTTGTTTTTGTGGTTGAATTTTTTGTGATATAAATTTTTCAATTGTAGTCTTTTAAAAAGGCATCTAAAATAATAAACCAAGTGCAATGTAGTGTTGTCAAAAATATATATGTTTCTATATCGATACTGAAATATCTGAAACTTTTCCACAGGATACACAATACCAGCTGCTCTTTCTCTCTCTCTCATCTCTCCAACAGCGAGTGACACACAAAGCCGCGTCATTTTACTCACTCGTTTTATTTGCTCCGGATTAATATTGTTGGTTAACTTACAGGGCTTGAATTTCAGCGAGGGATTGCGCGTATTGAGCATAATTTTACTCATTCCCGCAGATTTTGTACACACACCCAAAATGCGCGCACGAAGACAAGTATATTAGCTATATAAAACAGTATAATGGTTACGTGTGTCAGGTATTAAAGTGACTGCAGCCTAATATAGACCTTATGCGCCAGAGAAACGAAGGCGCAGCCATCTTTAGAATATTGTCTTTGAATTTCTGTTTTGCGGTGGCTCTGTATATTTCTATGGCATTGCTGTCCAGGAGTAATTCGCTTTTGAAGTGGATTTACTTAATGTAAAGTTAACGAAAGTTAACGACCAAAGAGACCAAAAAGTTTGAAAAGCACAGTATTTGAAAAAGAAAATGTGATTTCCCTGATTTCAAGGGGTCTTTAAGGGACTTAATTTTCATTTTCATGCTGTTAGTAGTTTCAATATGCCATTGATGGAGTTCTATTTAAATCAAGAGCAAATAGCCCGTCTTATTGACAGGGGCAAGTTACACAAACCCTGGACAAGTTTTGTCTGATTGAGCCAAACAAAATGACAAAATTAACCTATCTGATAGCAGGAGCCAGTGCCGGCCCGAGCCTTTTGGGGGCCATAAGCAGAATTTGATTTGGGGGCCCCCTCCCACAAATATGCAATAAATGTGCAATCTTCAACTACAAAATAAAACCAAAATAGACAAACATGGATATAATCATAAATAGAATGTTACAAAAAAATAGATGAAAAGCACTAATGAAAGTGCTTCTATTTTTCACTTTTGTTTTTAAAACGTTTAACTTTTACTTTACTCTTTTACTAACTCTCTCAATTATTTGCTAAAATAATGACAAAACTGAGAAATCAGAAACATAATAACAGCAACAACAATGACTCTTATTGACGGTGTGTAACTGTCCTCAAAATCTTTTTTTTTATTATAGATTATTATTTTAACATACTTTGTTGGATTGTACATGCATAATGACAGAATCCAACAAATTCTGTTACAATAATAATGATGTACTGGCGCTAGTTGTATGTGTGCATGCAATGTATATTTCCCCTCGGGGCTTGCCGTAGATGCGCACTTGGTAACTTACTGGAGTGTCGCGGGGTTTTAGTGATCTGATGTGTGGAATATAATAAAGTGGAGAAGAGTTCAAACTGCTTTCGTTTATTATTTTCTTATTTCTGTTATAGTGTTAGGGTGAACCCTGTACGAATGCTCGGTTACATTATTAAGATTATTAAAACCATATTACTAAAGTTGAAGTCTATTTTCATCACAGAAGTCTCCCCACCCACGAATTGTCAATGCACGCGAGGTGTCTATATTATGCGCATGACTCAAACGCTGGCAGACACAGCAGCAGCTGTAGGCAGGTATATTGATCATAAAATCAGAATTCGCTTGTCATGAATTATTCATTCATTAATTTATGTCACTTGTTTAAGTTATCTAATATGTGTTTATTAGGGGGCCCCAATCAGCCGCTTAGTTCGCTTATGCCTCGGGCCGGCCCTGGCAGGAGCAGTGGTGTGGAAAGTAAGGATGTAAGGACAAAATTGGAATTTGACATCCTCACGTTGACCATATGGGCTGGCAAGAGTGCAGCTCATATTAAACATGCTCAAAACCATGGCTCCCATCCTGGACCTTCAAAAACACCTTTACTGATCAGCAGGTTTAACATGGTTATGGGTGGGTGTAGGGGAGGGCTTTAGGGATAGGGCAAAGTATGTCCCAATACCACAAATCAAAGGAGTCAAATAAAGATATCTAATTTCAGAGATTAATCAGACTCATGTCTGTCAGAGTCAGTTTTTTTTCTACAAGATTGTATTATTCCAACAAAACTTTTCCTCAGCATTATCAACATCCCCAAAAAGTGCAATAATATATCATAAAGACGTACTTGGGTAAGGCATTTGTCCAAAAGTCACAATTTCATACAGTAGGATCCCAAAAGACCAGACGTCAGATTTGATGGAAAATTTGTTATCGTGGATGGCCTCAGGTGCAGTCCATTTCACTGGAAACTTGGTTCCTTCTTTGGCCTCATAAACATTCTCACCACAGTCCTCACTGTCCATCTAAAGGGAACATGCAGTGGGGAAATTAAAAGTACAGTTTTTTGTATTCTTTATATAAAATCAGGGCATACACTATTGCAGTGGTTCTCAACTGGTTTGCATCAGAACCCAGATTTCATATTGGACATCAATTGGTGGTTTGTTTATTGTACAAAAGTAAACAATAATGTCCTTCAAAAGAATTGGATAGAGCCAACAGCATGCAAATTTATTGAAATTACATAAGCTGAATAGGGAAATGATCCGTTTTGTAAATGAATAAACAACAGCAGAATTGGATTAGCACTGGAACAAATATTGAAATATACAACCATTTAATCCTCCCTTTTTAAAGTTGCTAAGGTTATTACTATTCATAAGTATTAGTTGCTTGTTATTCTTTGCATATACCCATCATTTCTATTTTCCCTACTGTCCACTACACTATCATGACAGACGTGTAAGGCACTTTTGGGTTACGACCCCCCGTTTGAGAACCACTGCCCTACAGGCAAGCTAAGGGGTCAAGCCTTCCTATAAAAAATGTGACTATTTCTCACCTGAAAAACTCGTGCCAGGCCAAAGTCGGCAACCTTGCACATATTGTTATCTCCCACCAGAACGTTTCGTGCTGCAAGATCTCTGTGAATGTAGTTCTGCAACTCTAAGTATGCCATGCCAGCCGCCACTTGTGATCCCAGTTCTACCTGTTCAGACATTTGCAGAGAAGCACCTCTGTGTTCTGCATGAGAGAAAGATAGAGAGAGAATATGCAATAAATACAATTGATGTACTACCGAAGCATACAGTTAACACACATCAAATGAAGAGGGCTGCAGACCCTCCATCAACATGTTCGTCTGAAATTAATCCATGACTGTGATATGGGTCATCATAACCAGCAGCACTGCACTGTCAGAGCACTGTCAGAGAGAACAGCGTTTTACCTATTTATTATTAATAACCTTTATGAAATATGCCATAATTAAATAAAGATTTTTAAAATAACAAAACACCCTAAGAATCTTCTTCTTACCATACATTGCTGGGTACAAAAACATGACAAATAAACAAATCTACACAAAAACAACAAAAACAAATACACTTGTAACACAACTGTACGTTTACAACTGTAAACTCACATTATTTAACATCTTAAACACCACTAAACATCAAAATGTTTCCGCATCTTTGATTAAATGCATTATTTCATGTTTCATGATCATCTGTCTAGGAACTTTAAAAGAGGGTTTCATATTTTTTCAAAAGCAATAATTTTCTCAATCAGAAATTTCTCAAGTGTTAATGTGTCTACTAATAGAGTAGATATTTTTTGTTGTATCCTTTCAGTTAAATAGTATTATTTGTATAGTATTATAGTATAGTGTTAAACTAGAATCATTTGAAGTTTATATATAACTTCTGACCAGAATTTCTTTGTACAGTTCCAGAAGGAGTGGATATAAATCATCTATACTATTTTAGAATAGAATGAGGCATTATATAGCGCTTTCATATGTACTACTGTACACCCAAAGCGGTTTAAAATGATGTCGGGGTCTCTCCTCAACCACCACCAGTGTGAGCATCCACTTGGATGATGCGACGGCTGCCACAGTACAACGGCTCACCACACACCATAGGTGGAATATTTTGACAGTATGTACATTTATTAGTGTTAAATGTAAAAGTATGGCCCATAAGAGTGTAAGGTTGGAAATAATCCAAGCTTATTTCAAAGCAACAAAGACATTTGCTTTTCACTAAGACATTTTCAGCACAGCAGTGATCTAGGCCTGTAGGCCAGATGTTTGGGACAATAGGGAAGTTGTGATCATCTGATTGGTCAGTTTGAATGTCTCATACCTAGGTGTTAGTCACATGGTCGGGGGAAATGACAAAACAAGATTGCAATTGTTCTTCGGGCTCTTTGCTTTGGATGCTGAGCTGGTCTTGAGACAGAGGCTCAGAGGCTTGAGAGACTCTCTCTCTCTCTCACTCTCTCTCTCTCTCTCTCTCTCTCTCTCTCTCTCTCTCTCTCTCTCTCTCTCTCTCTTCTCTCTCTTCTCTCTCTCTCTCTCTCTCTCTCTCTCTCAGGTAACATTTTACATTTATGCTGGGTACAAATAGTTTAAATTATCATTACATTACATCCATGTTGTAACTATTTTAAGTGTAAACATAACCTTATTGCACATTGAACCTTTTTAATTTATGGAGTCAGATTAAAACGAGATAATTGCATATGAGAACATGTGTCTTATTTAACCAAATTACTTTGAGACGCTGGAAAGAATTGAACACGCGCGTCCTTCACCGGCTGTTCGGAAACCGGAAGTTGGGACGAATAGCCGGCTTTTACAGAGACAATTTACTTTTTGTGATATATATACTCAATATAGTGTTATGTATTGTTACAACTGTATTCTGGAATTATAGATTTGACAAAAAAATATCTGAATATTCAGTATATTCAGAATAAAGATTGTTATTGCATTTATTTGTAGGTAGAGAAATTATGGAATCATTGGAGGCGGATATTAAATATTTGTGATAATTTGAAGGTAAAGGTAAAGATTAAAATTTTCATGGTTATGATTAACAAAGTTATTAACTTTACTTTTAATAGTTTACTTTTCATTACTTTGATTGTATGTATTAGTAGCGTGTGTTTTCTGAAATATTATATTTCTTTTGTAATTGACTCATTCATGACTTTTGAACATTTTCAAAATTATCTTCTAAGTTTAATAGTCCTTTCTCTTTCATTTTTGGGAAGAGAAAATATTTTTTGTTGATAGTAAACATTGTTGTTTCATAATGGTGTCAAACTGGTGAGGAGGTGAGATGAAAAAGACCTTGTTTTCCACCTCGCTAATAATGTCGTACTCATAGTAAGATATTTAAAACGATTATGTTTCTTAATGTTGATGACAATAAAAGGGATATTTTTAATGGCATTCGTTGAATTAATGACTGTTCTATATCTTTCCAAGCTAAAACTAAATCACTAGACCCATATTTAATGTAGCCTACTGTAACTGTATTGCTAATAAATAGTAGTAAAAATGTGGTGCCCTCTGAGAGGTTTGGGTTTTCTTTAAGGTTGTCAAGTCAAGTCACCTTCATTTAACAATATAGACTGTTTCAAAGCACCTTTACAAGGATAATAGGAAATTAAAGTAACAGAGATTGTTTTGGATTTACAGCAGCTCGAGAATAAAGTTATTGTCCAGCTAAAGTTAGTTTTGATTGATTCAATTCTGTCGCAACGATCATTAGTTATTAACTTAGGGGCCGCTAACACAACACCATTCTAACAGAAAACCCTTAATGCGCTCCAGCCTGCTCATTTGCACATAACAGTGCCTGGTGGCTTCGAGAACGCAAACCATGAAATAGGTTCCAAGGTGCAAGCCTTGAAAATTTTTGAAAAACGTTATCTCAGCATAAACTTAAAAAACTTGAATCTGTGAAAACGTGGATGGTGTGCGAATGCGTATTACGTGTTTAGTCAATAGATATGCGCGTTTGAATATATATGTTCAATACGCAGGCATGTAGTCTTTCTTTACAAATTGACCTAAAACATAAATAAAATTTAGCAGATTCTGCAAGGGTGACCGCAACTCTGTATTATACCTACGAACTGCATTCATGATTGACATTTAAAATATGGCAATAAGGAAGCATAATAGCCTGTGTAAACTGTGTTCCTCCCTCTCTCCAACACCCTGAATTAACAAACAAACTTCAATGGCCTATTATTTTTTATAATATGACAGCAACAACAATATTATATGTTTGTATGTATTATCCATAAAAATCACAAACAATAATTCTCATATATACTGTGAATTATATTAATCCAAAATTAATATTGATGGAAATACCTGACAATTATGATTTTTGTCAAGTAGAAATGTAGTGTCTTACTTTGCAGATATTCTAGAAGGCTTCCGTGGTTCATGAGCTCTGTGATGATGTAGATGGGCTCTTCCAAAGTGCAGACAGCATATAGCTGGATTAGTTTGGGGTGACGGAGTCTCTTCATCATCTGAGCTTCTTGCAGGAAGTCTTTTGGATCCATAGTTCCTATAACACATACAGAAGCCCTATAATCAAGCCATGTGCATGCATGTTTGGAGTTGTATGTCTATCATACATATGTGTATCCATCTAGTCTCTGTTTATGTATGTACCTGGTTTGAGTGTTTTGACTGCAACAGGTGTTGTGTAATTCCATACACCTTCAAAGACCTCCCCAAACTGCCCCGCTCCCAACTTCCTCATGAGTTGTATAGAGGAACGTGGGATCTCCCAATGATCCACAGTGTTATGAGACAGACCATGAGTTTCTGGAGCTATTGTCTAGTACACACAAACAAAAGCAAGGAAATATGTATTGTATTGAACATTCATTTAAACATTTAATTGAATAGCTCCCAGACAGTTGCTGTATTCTGAGGTCAAATATTTTTGTATAATTTCACCATTGAATCACATTTTTCGAACAAATAACTATCTCAAATTAATATATCATGTCATTTTAATTATGTATGTATTAAGAAAAAGATATTATATATCTTATACAGTATATACAGTATATAACTCAATTAATACTCACTGATTTTTTTTTACAAAATAAACCTTTCAAACTTTTTTCTTTGACAGAACAAGTTATCGATGTAGTAGAGAATGTTACACACTTTTTTGCAGGGTTCTGCCAAACAAACACAGAGGCCATCTTCATATTTGGAGTAGTGCTGCACTAGATCTCTCAGTGTGGTAAAATTCCGAGTCTTTGACACATAGTAGCCACCATTATCCAACTTTCTGATCTTATAATGCTTCACTTTTCCTTGGTCCAGCACTACAAAACATACAGAGAGCACATCAATAAACTCAGTACAACTCATGATGAAAGATGGACTAATAAGAAAAGATCAATAGCTTTTTCATCATAACCAGTGCAGGGAAAAGCCACTTTTAAATGTAATGCTCTACAATATTGCATTACTCCCTAAAAAGTAATTGATTGCGTTACTTAGTTATTTTTTATGGAAAGTATTGCGTTGCATTACTTTTGCATTACTTTTTCTCAGCTGGGCTGGATTTGCATGCTTGTTTTTAATAATAATAAAAAAATTGAAAGAAAGAACAACAACACAATTTTTTTTTTTGGCAAATGTAATGGCCCTTTCTCACCATGAATAAGCATCAAATGAATAAGCATCAGGCTGAAGGAAATGCAACTTCACACCTATACAGTAGAGGGCGCAGCTCAAACAAATAAAGTTTGAAACTCTTATTGTAGCAAAAATAAAAAATGAAACACAAATGTGATGTTTAACTAAAGTCAACATTTTTTGCTTATTATTATGACTGAATTGGATCATTGAGAGTCAGCAGCAAAGACAGTCAATAAAGTGAGATTAAATACATAAAGTATATTTGTGTTATTTAACATTTAATTATTGCAGGTTTGCGTAATATTGTGAATTTGCATTTCACTGTTTTTATTCATTTTGAGGAACACTGAATGTTTTTGTGCAAACTAGATGAATAGTAAATGCATACTATTAGTCTAGAACTACAATAACCATCATGTTTACACAGCGCACATAACACTTCTGCTCTTACTCACGATTTCTCTCAACACGGGGACAAGAGGTGTCAGTCAAATAATGGGAAAACTTACTTTTTTGAAAAAAATAATATTTAGTTGTTAATTTAAAAGTAATGCTTTACTTTACTAGTTACTTGGGGAAAGTAATCTGATTACTATTACAAACCATGCACAAATATCTCAGCATTGTTGACTGATTGTGTTCAGGACAGGAGCACTGGTGGAACTTTATAGTGACTCTGGATTGCTCACATACGGTACATTCTAGTCCTGATTTTGCTGTTCGACAATAGAAAAAAATAAACTGTTATATCTAAGGGCATTAAAAATGAACGATTGCAACCATAGGATTAGATTGAGCTATCTGTTCATTGCGGAAAGTGTTCAGCCTTACAGTAAAAAATTTTTTTTGGACTTGGACTAGTAATAATTACCTTTACTCTATAACCACAGTACTCCAATACTGAACTATACATATCAGTATACCAGTAGTTCTTAAACTTGGCAGATGGCAGACCACTTTAACAATAAAACAAATATTGTGATCTACCCAACACCCCAACTCTGGGGGAAACCAGACATTCAATCCACTGTTAAGGCCCGTTCACAACAAGGACGATAGCTATGACTTTAACAAAAAAGAAAATTGTATAAATTTAAAAGAATAGTCCACATCACAACTAAAATTATAATGGAACAGAGGAACAATATTGTTGGAATCAACTTCAAATTAAAAAAATAAAAACATTGATAGCCAATCTGAACCCATCCTGCTTTAATGCGCTTGCTCAATACTTTTCGCGATATAATTTTCCTGTCGAATGTCATATTATATACTATGTAATACAAGTAATATTTTATTTATAACAGTTTTTTTACAAACATAAAACAGATTGAAATCTCACAAAGTGTACAGTACACAAAAATTATGCTATACATACAATAAACAAAAAAGGGGAAAAACATTTTGCAGCCTGCACTGTAAACTGTGCCAAAGATACACGTCATCAAAGTCAGGCAACACAAACTATCACCAGTTAGATCATGCAGAAAATACATATTTTTGTTCTTCTATTTATATATTTATTTTTTAAGGAAAAAAGACTGAAAAAGGATTTTACTTAACTCATGCATATTTTGATGTATACATTTTTTTAAACAATATAAACATTTTGAATATACTACCTGATTTGTGAAACGTTCAGCAAGTTTGTGTCATGTGCTGACAATAAATAAAGAGTAGTTTAAAATCACAATTAACTGTCTACAATTTTCACTCAGCAGAAAAAAATAAAGAATAAAGAAATAAAGATTTAACATTTATCATGATAATTATCAATATCAACTGATATGAATAATTCTAACATGAAAATATTTTTGACCATATTGCCCAGCCCTAATTTACAGTCATCTTTATAGTTATTGTTATTGGTGTGAATGGCCCTTCAATCAATAAACATTATCTGAGAACATTGTACACACTTTCAAATCTAGAAAAATAGTGACAATATTTCATTGGTGGACTATGGAATTAGGCTGTGCTCCTTGTGTAGTTTGAGATCGATTTGTGATACAGGGAGTGGCACTGAAAGATCAGGGCACATTCAAGTGTTAATGAGTTGGTGAGTAATCACTAATCAATTGCTTTCAGTCACGTTGGTTGATGACATTGGCTGTTGCTATAAACAGGCACCTTGAGCAGAGTCCACATCACAAGTTTACCTCTGATCTTCAAATGTCAATTGTGTTGAAGTTTATGCATGTGAAAACATGTGAAATGACGCTAAGACTCTGGAATGAGGAAACACTTGTTTATATTTCTTGTCACTAATCAGGAAGCAGATATACCAGCCTTGGTTTAAAAAAACAAAAAACATTTCAAATTCTTTAACTTAAGTTGTGCTTTTGATGACAGCTAAATCTTTTAACCAAACATCCACATTTTAGCATGAAACAAATGCAAAAAAAAATTCTCATACTGCTAAGATGAGATGAAAATAATGATCACGTCATGTTGATTGCTGCTGGAATGTATATATTTAATTAAAAAACAAATGAAAATGAGTCGTTACATGGGCAGTGTCCTGCGGTGGCTGTATAGACCAATTTTGAGCCAAAGTCACAGTTACGTCACAACGTTAGCTGGAGGCAAAACAAAGAAAAAACTGGAGGCGGCCAATACAAACCAACACAGATTCAGCTACATAATAAGGAGCTTAAATTATTATTATTATAATTAAATGTCATCATGCTGTGTTGTTGGGTGCAAGAATCGATGAACATTAAGATAAAATCGGATTTTCTCCAGTCATTGTGAAAAAACAAGCTAACAAAACTTGCTAACTCGCGTTAGTGAAGCGGCCAGAGGGATCGTTCTGCCACCACCTAAGCTCCGCCCACAAAAAAACGTCAGCATGTTTACCAACTGAAAAGGGGTCTATACAAAGCACACGATGACGGAGTATCCAAATAAACACTTTATTATAAAAGAAAACACGTTGAAGTTCACGGAGAAACACAACCACTCTTCCACAAAGATACAGGACAAAGAACTAAGGAAAACTCAGGGCTTATACACAAACAAGGTAATCAATGTAGAAACAGAACAGGAACTAATTAACAACCATAGAAAAAAAAACTAGAGGTGGGAAAATAAGAAAAAAGCAAACAGGAAGAAGAATTAAACCAGAACAGAGCATATACATTACATCAGAGTTGTAAAGGCCAGGGGTCAGAAAGTAAAAGTCCTGCCATATGTTTTTTCAACCCATGAACTCAGCCAGCTGATTTCACTAATTAGTTCTATCTCTGGCTGAAAAACTGTGCTAATTAGCAAATCCAGGTGATTGGAACAAACTTTTACTTTCTGAATTTGAACTTTACACCTCTGCATTACATTTACATTTAACACGATGTAACCGTCCACAAGCCGAGCCGGCAGAGGATAGGGAGCCAGGGACGATGACAGGAGAAGAGACCAGAGTGGTGAAGATGGTCAGACGAGCCAGGGTGGAGACAAGAGCAAGAGGAGTCCAGCCAGGACGATGCCCCATGGTGGATGTCTCTCAACAAAGCCAACAGAGCCGTAGGGGTGAAGAGACAGAGCGCAGCGGACGTCTCGCAAATCTGTGGTGTAGGTAAGGCGATGTCCGACCAAGGTGGAGCCGTAAGGCCAATGGTACCAGGTGGAATAAGGGAGGGAGGAGCCAAGGCAGGGGAGTCTGGACGATGGGCAGAGGTGAAGTGACGGGATCAGCATGGAAGAGGAGCCAGGGGGATGCCTTTGTCCAGGAGGAGGTGGATGCCACAGAGGGGCGATAGAGGAGGAAACGGTGGGCTGACGGGAGACGGCGGAGACTGGGCAGAGGAACTGGTTGAAGTTTGAAGAGGAGGTGGGAGAGGGAGGCTGGGAGACTTGGGAGCTGAACGGGACCAGAATAGATGCAGCAGAACTGGGACAGGAGAGGCTTCAAACAAATCCTGAAATAGTTCAGAGGCCAGCGACAACTCATGGTGGAAGTGTTGGCGGGGCTCCTTTCCATTCCCCTTCGAACTCCTAAAGGACTCCTATTATAACGCCTCAGGCCGTCTCAGTCTCATGGTTTGGGGCAACTTTTGGCTCAGTCCTTTTAGTAGGCTCTGGCTCGTAAGTCCATTCTTTTAAATTATACTCATTTGAGGGTCCTGTATTCTGTCACGCGGTGGCTGTATTCAAAGCGCACAACAACAGAGAATCCAAAGAAATACTTTATTATAAAAGAAAATAACTAACATTCTCATAACTTAAGCTAACGTTCTGGCAAGGTTCTCTCAAAGTTATGAACAAACGTTCTTCCAGTAACATTACTAGAACATTTGTTAAATTGTATCTGGTCATCAAATCATGTTATCAAAAGGTTAGCACATAAACTTTGCATTGTTTGTAGAAGGTTTTTTTAGATGTCCTCAGAATGTTGGGAGAAAATGTTCTTTGAACATCCTTTAAACATTTAGAAGGTTGTGTATGCGATTGCTTGGAATGTGGGAAAGATTTGTAGCCTGTCCCATAGTTCATTTTCCTAGCTTTTCTCTTAAATGTATGTAAAGGTTAAGAATAAACACTTTCAAAACAATGTTCATGAAATCACCATATATTGTCATTAGTATTTGATAAATGTTCTCATAATTTTTGCAGAAAGCATTCTTTGAAAAACAAATTCGATTGCATTTTAAATATTAAGTACATCACTAACTTTTTGGCTTAAAAATGGCTTAAGGTTGGATGTTACATAGCAAAATGAACACTGCCACAGTACAGAGTGTTATATGTAATACTGAAGCAGTGTTCATTTTAAACAAATCTTTAATATGACTCGTGTACAACGAGGTGTCTCAGAAAGTGATTCCATCATTTTGCGCTGACCGCTTTTGTATTTACACTGTCTGAATCATTCCCTATATATAGTGCAGCATGTGCCATTCTGGCAAATTCTTAAACATTTAGTTAGCCGCATTCATTGTGAAGCGTGCTAGCGATTTGCAAAGATTAATATAAAGATTAATATAAAGGTTAATAAAACGTCACACTCACTTCTTCTGGAGGTTCAGCAGGAACACGAATAGTTGGTACAGATCCTTTTTTCAGGAGCAGATTCTTAGCAAAAGCAGCTTTATATTGACCCTCATTTGTAAAGCAGTCTGGTGAAAAATGGTTTGCGCAAACCAAAAAACATTTGTCCTGGGGAATATTCCCTTCTAAAGCAAAACTCAGCCACTGCATCTTCAGCGGTTCTGATCTAGGAACATTAAAATGACTGCTGTGTTCCCTATTGCACCTAAGAACAGAACACCACAATCGCTTAGACGCCATTCTGCTCATCGACAGTGCTCCAAACAATGACGCGCGGACTATGATTGACAGCTCGGTCACGAGCGAGGTGTTGAAACGCTGCTATCAATCAACAATCGTGGGAGGGGCGTCGCTTTTTGTGACGTCACAAAACCGAACAGCTCAATTTGATACAGGGTAAAACATATAAGGAGATTAAAAAAAAAACACTGGATGGATTTTTATAATTTTATGATGGTTGTGTACAGGCACTGTCAACACACATCTCAGTATAATCAACTTGTAAAAGTGCGTGTACCATTATATGACCCCTTTAAGGAATTAAAAATAGGTGAATGTACCTGAGAGTGAGAGTTCTCCTGCCTGGCTTTCACAGTTTCTGATTAGAAAAGCTCCATTGTTGTTTCCTGGACACATCAACATCTTCTCGGAATCCAAGCGCTTCGTTTCTGGAAAATACCATCTGCGGTGGAAGAGGAGCACAACTTCATTTGAGCTTATCACCCAATATTAGAGGTCACACAATACAATTAATTTTTCCTTTAGTGTACTGAAATTGAACTAAAAACTGATTCTGGTAAAAAAAAAACAGGCACGGGTCTGTTCAGATCAGATCATTAAAGGAAAAAACAATGCAAACTTCAATTAATAAAATACAACAAATCATATAATCATGGATAGTTAGGATAGCACATTTTAAAACACTTATTTTTACATCAAATGTTGTGCGTCCAATCAACTTCTACATAATTTTGGTGTAAATTGAGCTGCCACTTGGTAATATGGCTAACACAATATTTAGTAATGCAATATTTAGCCCAGTGTTTGTTCCAGAGTTTAAAAAGTTAAAAGTTCAGAAGTTAGCTACAGTTGATAAAAGTATAGAGATAATTGAATATTTAAGCTCACATGTAGTCATTTTATAGCTGTATCTATTGATTCTAAAGCGTATTTATATAACCTTTATATATTTATTCATTTAAACTGTGCGTAATAATAATTGATAAACTAAAATTGTACATGTATGATCGATTAAGGGTATAATAATTACATAAATAATATCTAAATCATACACAATTATTATTCTAAATAAGCATTACTAAAAGCCAGACGATTTTTGTCTTTAAAGATTATTTGCTATGTAGTGACCTTTAATTTGGAGTAGAAACAGGTGGAGTGACTTTATCGCATCAGACTTGTTGCACTTTGCTCACAGGTGATTGGTCCAAATTCGGTCTGCAACCTCTTACCTGGAACATAACCTGCCCCAGACCAGGTTAGCCGGTGAGTAAGTTAATATGACGATGAACACTGCTAAAAGACACCACTTTCATGGTGCCTAAAAGCCAGGGCGCAAACTAACTGAAACATACCTGGCTAGTGTGGTCTAATGCGTTCAAACAGCCACAAAAGACCGTCTTCTCTCCGTCTACTGATCTAATAAACATTATGGGAAGCGCGCTAGCCAGATGGGATTTAAACTTTGTCGGCTGATGAACCAAGTTCGGTTTGAAGATTAAAAACGTACCAAGCAAAATGTTCTCGCAACATTCCTGATTTCTAACACAAACTCACAGCGTTCGGCTGGTCTTGTGTCTGTCAGAGCAGAAACTAAAGCGCAGCCGTGTGTGTTTTCCCATCATCTCCGGTCACATTCATATGTAAATCGATCAAGATTTTGTGTCCATCAGATTGAAAGATCTGAAAAAAACCATACATTTACCCGCCCATAAACCCTTCCCCCGGAAAAATCAGGACAGAAGTGGTTGAAAGTGGACAAAAGAGTCACACCAGGATTAAAAGATAAACGGGAATGTGTCTCCCTTGTCTATGCTTGTGATCTGATCGAACAAAACACATCTTAATACCAGGTTGTGACAGGGCCTAATATCATGCGTTCTGAACTTCTCAAGCAAAGCCAGCTGAGAACCACTGCAGGTCTAGATAACAATTGGGCAAGTTCAAAAGTATGAAATTCTTATTATATCATAAACTAACCTTTTGTTTCCTCAGTGTTTCTGTTCTGATTGTTGACATACACACATTGCAGAGACCTTGCGTCCAGCAGGTTCTAGTACTGTCTGAATCTTCAACATGGATCAGACAGCTAAACATTTGCTGACACTTGCTGTCACACAACAGCAGTACAATGGACTTTAATAAAGTCTTGTCAACAGACTACATTTGACTGAAAGTATGTCAAACAGATACAAAACAAATTTACACTCAAGCACATTACGTAGTTGGTGGCAGAGCTGGAAAAACTGGAAAGTACGTGCACGTCAGAAACTATTCAGTGTGCCAAAGTGACTAAGCATATAGCCTTAAGTGAGAGATAACATCACACACAACAAATGTTGATCATTATCAGAAATACTAATCCTTACAGAGAAAGAACCATCTTCAATAACTCAATTACAAGTCTAGCATAATAAAAGAAAAATGTTAAACAATTTATTTCAATGTACTTATTTTTAGAGTGTGTTTTTTTATTTATTTGCTTTTATCAGTTTATGACACTTAAAGTGCAGAGAGCAGGAATCATTAACAGGCTCGATACTTCCTGGTTATCCACTGAACATTAACCAGCTTCCCTTAAAGAATCAACAGACAATAGAAATAAAACATGCCGCCAGGAATCCTCAAACTATTGCTCTTGCTGAATGCAGAGTTGGTTACAATTACTTGTAGGACGTCTAGGGTGTCTTTGCATGAAATACAAATACAATGCACTCTTATACATTACAAAAGCACTTCTCAAACCTGTCCCCACTATTGCACATTTTGGATGTCTCCCTTATCAGACACACCCAATTCAAATCTTGCAGTCTGTTCTAATCAGGAGTGTTAGATGAGGGACACATTCAAAATGTGCAGTGGTGGGGGTCCCTCCCTATTATACAGGACAATGAGGACAGGTTTGAGAAGCAAAGCATTACAATACCGGTTATACAATTAGGCTACTTCATACAGTGCCAGTTGTTTGTACTGCTGGGTATGAATTAAAAAGAGATGACTAATTCTGTTTGAGATGTTCAGGAAGGTCATGGACTCTGGTAAATAGCCTAAAATTGTCACGCTGGGTATGTGGGTAAGATATAATTTCTGACTAGGGGTGTAAAAATATATTGTGTCACAATATATCAAAATACAAAAATGCGTCAATATGTATCGTGGATAGTTCACCCAAATGAACATTTCTGTGTGAGTGTCCGTTCTACATTAAACTACTATACATTGTTGAATATAATGTATAATAAAACAATAGGGGAATATTTGTGGGTCCTGATAATGCCAAAATGTCTTATGTTACCAGTAAAAAGTGGCCTACATTATTTTAATTAGAATTAATAGTTAACCTAATTCATAAATTGGGCTTTATATGAATTCAGTGATTCAGGTTAAATGATTGTGAAATACTGATTATGTTAAAACACAACCAACACCATCAGATCACCTTTTCTATTTGTTCATCTGGCTGTTATAACTCAGGTAGGCCATCAGCCAGACAAAATCTAAAGTTAATGATTTAAGGGTCAACAGCCCAACTAAAACACATATCCATAATGGTGACTTATAATTACGGGTTTCTCCTTCAGTGATTCTGCTTGTTAACATCAGGTGTCTTAAATGTTGGCAATAAAAAAAAAAAAATCTTAATTCCGCTATCTTTGTTTACATGTTTTTTTTTTTGTAAATTTTACTCATTTCAATAATTTGATTAATTTTTACTCAATTCCAATTTGTTAAATGTAATTAATAATATTGCTTGTAATCTGTTGCCACAATTTTATTGCTTAGATATAGCGTAGGCCTATTCTTTTTTACAGGGTGCAGTATTCGTCTAAAATAATTCTGTATTTTCAGCTTCAGAATCATGAATATTTTTATTCTGGTGTCCAAGCCTTTTCATTTACACCCACAATGTAATAACAAATTTAGCATTTTAATCAACAGTACATTTTTGTTAACCTTCTATGTCTTGGAGTATCGCAATATCGTATCGTGAGTTCAGTATCGTGATATATCGAATCGATATCGTTACCCCCCTATTTCTGACCATAACTCATTCAGGTAAATCCTTCCTAACAAAATCACAATGTGATCCCCTGTATCCCAACTAATCTTAACTTTAAAAACATGAATTATATACCATCACATGTAGCCTACTTATTAAATCCATTTAAGAAACTTACGGTTCAGCATCGAGGCTTTCTATGGGTACAACATAGTTAGCAGGAATGTATCCCTCTTTGTTTGCCGAAATCCCAGTGATTCCTCTCGCGATCCACCAGTCATCGCGTTTAGTGAGAGGCTCCAGTTTATCCCCTGCGTTAAAGCTCAGGTCATCATCCGTGCGCGCCGTGTAGTCGTACAGCGCGACGTAAACGAAGCCGGGCTTCTCCACAGGTGTCGGCGGTAACTCCCGGCTGGGCTCACTCACAGAAGGATTCGGTATCACTTCAATGTGCGGTTTCTTGGTGGCAGGTGGGGTTTCATCCACAGGGTCTCTGAAACACGAGAAAAAGCTCTGACAGCACAATACAACCCTTTCACTGCAGTCTCCCATCGTGAAATTGGCCATCGTATGTGTAGCCAGATCAAGTTAAATTGAAGCAGTATATCGCATTTCAGTGATTCAAAGGGACAATTTCATTCTAGTGAATGTTGAGTGGACTTGAGACGAAGCGTTTCGTCCATTCTGTGAGCTTGAGAAACCCCTTTGACCGCTGAAACGAGATGGCACAGCCCTGTCGACAGGGAAGAAGGTGATTTATTGCTTGCGCTCTAAATAATCTGTTCGCATTTCCTGGTCACATTATTCCTTAAACGCCTTGCAAGATCTGTCTCCGCTCCGCGATCCTGTCGAGGACGATATCGTTTTACACAAACTTGTTTTTTTTAAAGAAATGTTATGTTAGAGTTAGTAACACACATCTTGCTTATATGGGATCCTGAGACAGGCTGTTCCTTCAAAACGCCCTCAGGACAGAGTCTCCAAATGCCGCTAAGCATTACGCAATGGCTAAGTAATACATTTACATTCAGTTTACAAGCTAAATGAAAACATGACAACTTTACTAAATTAAATCAAACGTCGTTAAATGACATCAACGTAATTCTTAAAATCAAGTCATTTGTAGGCTGCAGTTAGCATGCTATTTAGAAACTCCTGATTCAAGTAGCCTATTTGTTTGACTAGCCAACTTCAGCAAGATAATGGTAAAGCTTGGTTCTTTATAGGAAGTTTTTTTTTTTACCTGAATTTTACATACCCAACTCGAATTTTACCTGAAAACACATTTTTACATTTAGGCTACGTGAAAACACATTTGTTTCGCTTAAACAATTTAATTACAAAAAATAAGTAGTTTATTTAGGCTTGGTTTATAGAGAATTACAAACATGCGCACATATATTCGAACGCACAACTAGCCTAATTAATTATTGATGCGCACGTGAGCGCCATCAGTGTTTATCCGACGCATTCTCATCCTAGGGCGTAGTCTGTGTAGAGAGAACGGTGTCGTCTTCCCTGTCCACACGGAGACGCGTTTAGCTGTATACGGACAAATTTTGTGTCGTATTGGCGTTTCGTCCAGACGGATCCGGCGTTTTGAGAGACCGAAACCGCTATTTTTTGAAACCGGGTCCCAAAGTGGATAAATCTGAAAACGACACGCTTGCGTTTTCGTGTGTACAGCCAATCCGTATATTTTGTGAAACGATGATGTCATCACCCCACGTGTCGGCTAGTCACGTAACAGCAACAACACCTGCCGACTACATGCTTGTATAATATAATATAATGCTGCAGAAGCTAATGAGCCTCTTTTATTAGGCTACTTTATTTATTATTTACTTAAATGTATTTTCATTGTATTTCTTTATATTTTTCTTATGCTATGGTGCTGGTCTGTATTGTCTGATTAAGACATTTTGTATTTTGTATGGATGGGCATTTCAAACAAATATAATATTCGACGATCACTGGGAATTATTTGATTATTATTGGGCTGTTCAAAAAACGCACATGCTCGCCGGCACAACGGCGCTCGCTCAAATTCCACTCCGACATTACATTTCTCAGTAATCCTGTTGTAGCCATTAAAGAAAATGTATTTAGTTTCATATTTATGTTTAAATAATATGTTATTTTTTTTATTTCATCTATGTTGATTTATGAAAGTGAACAGCATGAGTAATCATAAGATGCGCAATATATCGGGAGACATCATTTTGACCACATTAAGTTTTGTTTTATATAAAGCTGGTTTGTATAAAGCCTTTCTTTAAAGTGAATTTCGTTTTGTATAAATTGTATCTTAATTTGAATCAAAGTTTCATCAACCAATTGCCTGGATTTAATAAATAAGAAGCAATTATAGCTGACAATATAATCATGACATGGACGCGCCGGCGCAATATAACTTGCATTGCTCGTGAACTGGAACTCGTCTCATATAAATGAACCGAAACTCAGAAATATATAGAATGCTTGAAATGTCTACTTTTAAACTATTAAAATGTCTCCTTGCTATATTTGACTCATTCATTACTTTTGCCGGTTCTTTGTGGCAAGCTTTATGAGTCCGCTAACTAATTGAATATCGTGATTCGTGACTCATCCCTATTTTGTACCAGGCCATTTATGGTTGTTTATATTGTTTAATAAAGTTCTTGGTAAAAAGAAAAGAAGAAGCTACTGTGCCTAATATTATTGTATAGCCTACAGCGCGCAAGGTTTATGCGCATGCTCAAAGTCTTCTTCTCCGTTTTTATTGTATCTCTATGGCAGAATTACAGCGCCACATACTGGTCTGGCATGTATGCTACATCGTTTTGAGTCGGTTTCAGTGGTTTCGTGTGTACGCAGATATTTCTTGAGACGACGCCGTGTTTACGGAAATCTTTTTTAGAACGAGCCAAAAAAAACATCGGATAGGGAAAGCTCTGGCTTCGTGTGGATGTGGCCTTAGTGGCCCCTAATTTAATAACAAATTATCCTTTCGACGGAAGTGAATCAATCAAAACTAACTTTAGCTGGAAAATAACATTATTCAAGAACCGCAATAAAGCCAAACCAATCTGTTACCTTTTATACGTTTATCTCTGTAAAGCAGCTTTAAAACAATCTACATTGTTAAAAGCGCTATATAAATGAAGATGACTTGACTTTATTGTCACTATAGAATTGACTTCACAAGTATAAGATTCTGCTCTTTTAAGTTACCTTAACAAACTCAGCTGTAATGAAAAGTAGGCTACAGGCTTTGATATGCTCAACTTAAATGTTCAACTTATTTTTTTATAAACACAGCAAATGAAATGTTAAAATGTTACTGTACGGTAAATTTAGTCATGTTTTTTTCTTTTTCTTTCTTATAAGTTATTTGATTTTTTATAAATCAACCATGCATGCAAAAGTGCAAAAATTCACCAGATTAAAGTGCATGCAATGATTTAAACTTTTTTTATACCAATTTTTTTCACCGTGAGTATGTGTCATTACAGTTTTGTAAAATTTGTAAAAAAACATGGGGCGTGTTAGGGTTACATGCACACACGCACGCACACACACAGGTTTTTATGTTACCACCACCAATGTTCTGCAAAATATTTTTTTATGTTCTACAAACATTATTAAACTTGAGTAGTAGGCCTAACTGTTTGCTACAATCAGCTAGCAGCTGTTTCTATATCATTTCATGTTTATTGAACGTCTTTCAGACAATCATCTGGTTGTCATGACAACAAATTGTTGCCTGCTGCTTCCCTCTGCTGTCTGATTTAAATAATGCTATGATGTCACAGAACGTCTCAGGTTACAACTGTACCAAATACCACCAAACGGGACATGGTAGGCACTAAGGCCGCGACGTACACCTTCAGTGTGGAAGGGGATAACCCTGCGGAAAAAAAACTAACTAAGTAACTTCAGCACTGTACCAATCAGATGTACAGACGTAGCCTCGGCCATGTCCATACCACAACGTTCAGCCCCAAGGGAGCTGGGTGTGTGAGGGAGAACCAAAGTGGATCGTGTGTCGTATCCTGAGACGCGAAGAGATCCACTTGTGCCAGGCCTTAAACCCCTCAAATGTGCTCCACCACCTCGGTGTGGAGCCTCCATTCCCCGGGCCTCAGCCCCTGCCTAAACAGGATGTCTGCTCCTACATATTTATGTAAGAGACCACCAATGTGTTGTGTGTTCGGACAAGCACATGATGGTCCCTCAGGTCTGGGAGAAATGTCTCAACGCATTGAAGACTGCCATCATCTCCAGGCAATTTATGTGCCAAAAAAGATGATGACTCCTCCACAGGCCCTGGGATGAGCGGCCTCCCATTACCGCTTCCCAGCCGGTGAGGGAAGCAACTGTCGAGATAGCAACTCGATGGCAAAGAGCTCCCAGCACCGGAACCTGGAAAAGGAACCAGTATTTCCTCCACAGGGTTTGCAAAATTTTAAAATCGCTGGTAGCCCTTCGGGCAGGCACTGGCCCGGAATGAATTTTACTAGCCCAAATAAAAAGACAAATTTTAATGTAGAAAATTGTTTAGGAGTCAAAACATAAATCAAAAACTTTTTCAAAATACAACAACAAATATCAACAATTGGATATAAAATAATCAAATTAGAATCATCAATACAAATATACATCTGGTTCTAACTGAACTGAAATTGTGACCAGTATGGAACATGAATCAGTCTGTGGCTGCATTCCAAACCGCATACTTCCCTACTATTTAGTATGGGAAAAAGAGTAGGCGAGCGAAAAAGTATGTATGAATCCAAAAGAGTAGGCGAGAATTACCTGGGTGACGTACTAATTATCGCGAGATTCGGACTTAAGTGCGTTCCAATATGCCTACTTTCCTACTATATAGTAGGCGAAAACAGTACGTGAAGGAAGCAGTACGTTCGAAACATCAGTATTCATAAAAGAGTAGGCGAGAAGTTCCCGGATGGCTTACTGCTTCCAGCCAGATTTTTGAGTGCTCAACCGGTGGATACTCTTCTATCCCAGGAGGCCACGCGAGGGGATACGTCATTATCAAACATCACAGAGATCAGCGACGCGCGGGGGTTTTAAATGTGAGTAAACACGGTTCCTTGTGTTAAAATTGCATGTGTTAAACTACTATAGAGTAAACGTTTTAACTGTTGAAGGTGTAAAGGAGTTAGACAGTATAGTATGATTGTGATTTGGCTGTAAAAACACGTTTTATTATGTATAACGTTAGCTCTAGCTGACAGGAGCTCCAGTAAGGACACGTAAGTTACGTCTCTAACGTGGATTTACATAAACCATAAACATCTTAAAGACGCTTATTTTAAACGTCTATTTACATCTGACAGGAACATCTTTTATAAGTATTGCAGAAGAGCACATCACAACATGAAATATACATCTGAGTGATATGTGTGCTATTATGTAGAACATATCTAGTAACTAAACATAAGTTATCTATTTTATTTGTCCATTAGTACTGTTGATAAATTGAGGAACATGTATGTTGGATAAAAAGTTAAAACAACCTCAACATGTAAATGTAGTGTTGAGCTCATAAATCACAGAGATTATGGGAGTCTAGGTCTGGATGTTACAGGGACAGATGAACAGATGTGTGTTTATCCGGTGGAGAGAGGCTCATGAAGCTGATGCTGCATCAAAGGCTTTGAGTGAGTATACTACAGAAATTAATAATAATTTAAATATTAAGTTGTAGTTTATTTTAATTATTGTAATTTCAAACAGAGCTATTACAGCACCTTTCTGATTCTTGATTTCTGTGCATTTGCTGCACAGCTTTTGTGGTGGACCTGCAAGGAAAGATGATGGCGGCATTTGTGGAAAAAAAGCGTTCTTGTCTGCTAAATAATACTGAAATCAAATGACATTGTGCTGTTAAAACTACTGCTTTTGTGTTATGTTTGTGCATTTTTGTAGGATCTGAAATGTCAGCAGACTGGTGTGAGCACTGAGGATGAGGAGCACAGAGCTGAATCCTGGAGATGGTGCCATGAACGAGACCCTCCATCACTCCACCGGCCCTTATTGCCTCAGATTGTGAAGCACAACACATCACGCAACAACCTCCGGCACGGCTCACCTCTGGCGGTCCGCTGGTTCATCAGAATAAAGCCGCAGAATGGGAACCACTGTGTTGAGATGGCAGTAGATGTGGTTCAGTGCCTGTAGCCTATATATATGATTGTAGTTTGAATAAAGCTTTGTTTCATGTGTTGACTTGCATTTGTTTATTGTGTGATGGTGACTTTCATTCATTCATTTACTCCTTTATTAATATTTATCATTGTTGTCAGTAAATCAAATATCATTATTTAATTAATTGTTTGAATGAAAATGTAGATATGTTCACAATATACACATCTAGAGTGTATTCATGCATAGCTATGTCATATGACATACATTACATTTTGTTTGTTTTATTGTTTTTTCAGTAAAAAGTAATATATAATTAAGTATCGGTCAGTATTTGTCACGGTAAGCCACTTTTGCTTGTGGATGAAAATGTTTGGATATAAAATAAAGAAATTAACAACATATTCAAGAGATGACAATTTTGGGATTTCGTAATAAAAATAAATAATATTGTTAAGGATAAAACTGAGTAATAATAGTCACATAAGTAGGGTTAAATATAAGAACTTAAATCAACCCTAAATGTATTCTCAAAATAAATGGGCAGCAGTTTCTTTAAAAAGACCATAAAATGAGCAAGTTTAATCAATATCAAGATATTTACAGATAGATTAATTAAACGTGTCGTTCAAATCTTTTAAGTTGTTGCACTTGTGATAACGCGTCGTAGGTCACATGATAACGTCAACATGGCAGATGTCCGGTTCGCATTCATACTTAACGAGATTTGGCTATAAAGTACCTACTCTTTTAGCGCTCGTTAAGTAAGTACTTATTGAAATTAAGTACCTACTCATTGAGTATGCGGTTTGGAATGCAGCCTGTGTCTGTGGCTCAGCCCCCAATGAGGGTATGGTAAAAAAAAAAAAAAGGCACTTTGGTTAATGCTCACAATAAACTAGTTTCATTAACATGCACATGGGAGGGTTTTATCATCACTGAGGTCCCAAAGGTGAGGTAGCTAGTTAGGGGGGTTCGGGGGCCAATCACCAATAATTTTGTCTGGGGTCCGAGAAAATTTTGATTTCTCTGATCTACATATTGTGGTGATCTTGGTGTCTTTGTATTTCTCTAGTCTTGAGGCAGGATCATGACAGACCCATGTTTTGTGTACAAGCACATGGCCATTTGTTTGGGCCATGTGCTTGTGTTGTCTCGTTACGTTACCCCGCCCCCTTGTTATCCTCATCTTGTCATTATTGTCTAGCCCTCAGACGGTCTTCGTTTCGGAGTCACCTTCTGGGCCTTCCCGGTCAGAAGTGACCGGACACCTAAAAATTTTATTTCCTCCATCCCAGTAAAACCAATGCAATTAATTTTTGTTCTATAATATATTTTTCTTTTTAATTTTGTATTTTGAGAGAATTTTATTGAATTTATTAATATTTATGCAATATTTATGGTCTATTTTTGCCATTGAATTTTTTTTTTTTTATGCAGTATTTTAGTTTAATATAGAGCCTTCAAAAAAAAGATTAGCGCCATCTGGTGAGAGTATGGAGAGAAAGCGTAGAACCATGTCGTAACCACTAGATGGCATAAACAGCACTCTATGGAGAGGCATGTGACTTCCCCAGCGGTTTATGAACACATTTACTTTTTTTTTTTTTTTTTTTGATGGATTTGAATATATATTTAAACAATCTCAAAAACGATTTCTTATCAAGTTTTGGATATATATTTTTTTAGAAATAGTGATTTAAAGAGTTAGTTTTTGCATTATGATTAGTCAAACCTAAACATTGTGTTAGAAAGAGAAGCTTGCCTAGAAAAATTATCCTAGAGTGGAAATCACACAATCCACCTAATATGTCATCATGGCTTAGTGATATAATGATGTTTAATATAAATATAAATATATATTTTTTTAATATATATGCATAAAAAAAATAATATTTGAAAATGTTTTGTATTAATTTTTTTTACATAAAAAAAAAATATCTTGAGTGTCCCCCCTTTAAAGCTGTGTACTTTAAAAAAAAAAATTGTGACAATTTTTTTGGTGAATTTTTGTGTTTTTGTCAATTTCCCATTCATTTCCTATGGGGGTCATATTTGACCAAAGACCACAAGTGTGACAATTTTTTTCACGACCACTTAGCATGCTCGGATCATGACCTCAATTTTTTTTTGTATTCACATACCTAATGCCATAAAAGTCACCAAGTTTCATAACATTCCAATGAAGCTGTGATTTTTAAAAATATTTCGGTCAGAAACAACCGAGGACCGTCTGAGGGCTAGTCAGCTTCACCTGTTCTTGTCATTAGTGTCTCCCTATATCATCCCCTTGTGTTTGCTGTCCTGTGTTGGTTCATTGTCAATCAATGTGTAACCTGCCTGTGTTTGTGTAATTGCTGAGAAGTCCTTGTCAAGTAAGAGTTTTATGTCTGAAGATTTGTATGTAGTATATCCCAGTTATTAGACTACTTATAGTCTTGCTTGTTAATCAACCTTCCTTACCTCTGTTTTACCCCCTCGTGGGTTTTGTTTTCCCTGTTTTCTGTTATTATTCAATATTGTGTGTTTGCATATTGTCTGCAATTGGGTTCATCCTTCAACTTCATGACACATGTGCATTTTAAGATGTTTTGAAGGCCAAATAACAATAGCTTGAAAACCATGTCACGCAGCTGATTATTTTACTCTACTCATCAGCATCACACTCTTTTTCTCTTTGTTTTTCTCTTGCTCTGTCTCTTCCCCTCCTAAAGCTGAGCTTTGACTGATATAGGCTTTTTATTTTTGTCTGTCAGTGAAGAAAGTAAACTTAGGGTCAACTGATAAAGCTACTAGGAAAGCTACTAGGAAAGCTAGGTAGGCTAACTAAGTTTATTAAATTCATTCACAATATGTACACATTCATTATTGACAGAGGACAAAGTACAGAGACTACTGGTCAAATATTACTCCGTTACAAGTAAAAGTTGTAAAGACCGATTTTTACTTAAGTAAAAGTACAGAAGTAGTCATTTCACTGTCCCGTATACGGGACACCTACGTTTACCTCACTATATTACAATTAAATCCTAAATTAATCATGACAAACTATATATTGTTGGAAAAGTCTAAGACTCCTTAATAGATATTTCAGCACTGTTTTTTGTTACAAATTATGCAGGAACAGTAATAGATGAATTTATGACAAGAGCGCACCTCAAAAAAATCTACATCATAACAGGAGTTCTGACCTTTGTCACAAAAAAGTCGACGCACACACTTTTAGTCATTAAAATGTTGGTTTTCATGCTAAAATTTCATAAGAAAACATATAATCTAGTATTTGTCAATAAAAAAATTATAAAATTATATTATCTTCTCAAAATTATAATATATATATATTATCCTCTAAAATATGATATTATCTTTTTTATCGCCTTTTTTTATTACATTACATATTTTAGTAGTTATCATAAATTAGGTATCATTTGAAAGCTTACGATCTCAGAATTCATCCTGTGAAAACTGTTTTGAAATTGGACATTGTGTTACCATAGAAACATTACTCTAAATTATTGTATCAGGCTCCTCCCCTTTTGGGCATCATTATGTTTCATAATTTATGATCAAAATATTTTCTAATCTTGACAAAACACATATTGTCAGAAAGGTCTGAGTCTCAATGTTCCATATTTTGTGACAGAAGTGATATTTGGACAGAAATTGATACATTTATTATGGCAGAATGCATACAGTTAAATTCAATGGAATTTAATGACACCCGGAGGCTATTGTTGGTAATACGCCTAAACAAAATCTCATGGGAACTTCAATTTTTATGATATCAACTTCAAATTTGGAACACACCTTGGTTAGATTTTTGGCTTTGATTTTATAGTAATTTTATAGTAAAAACTATTTTGTAAAATATATATTTTATATAAAAGAAAAATATTAAATAAATTATATTGGATTTAATGTAAATTTAAACTTCCATAACTTTTTTATACTTTAATTTTTTGAAGTGCTTTCACATCAGCAATAATCTGTAATTTTTTCCCTTTAAAACAAGACCAAACTTAGGTCTATACTCCAAAGCATTCTTGAATTACAACCATTTTAGCTTGAATAGTGCATTTTAATGTCCATTCTCAAAAAGGGGAGTGACAGCTAAAGGGTTAAGTATAAAAGTAAATGTCAATGCATTGTTTTATTATTGTTGCATGTTATACTTACAGTACCTTATGCCTCTGAATCTCTGCCTGCCTACCCTCATATCAATATCACATGTATTTCTATAACACAGTTCCAGTGGGATTGAATAAGTCACTCAATAACGTCCACAATGGTTTTGGACACACAAATGGCTGTTCCCAGTTGTTTGGCTTGTTATCTATAATCTAGTGTGCTCCAAAACAATGACAAAATTCACATTTAGACCAAACCCAACGTTGAAAATTAAAATCATGTTGATGTCAGAATCCAATGTCAGATTGACGTTAATCTCCAACGTTGGACAGACGTTGTATTGTGGTTGAAAATCGGTTGACATCAGAAACCAACATCAGTCGAGTTCTGACTTCAACCAGACTTTCATTTCCAACCAAAATGCGACCAAACTTATCCCTGACATTACTACTCTCTACTCAAGGACCTTGACAGAAATGTAGTGGAGTAAAAAGTACGATATTTGTCTTTCAAATGTAGTGAAGTTAATGTAAAAGTTTCCAGAAAATATAATACTCAAGTAAAGTACAGATACTCAAAAAGTGTACGTAAGTACAGTACTCAAGTAAATGTATTTTGTTACTGTCCACCTCTGATTATTGATCTTATTCCTAATACAGGGTCGTAGACAGGGCTTTATAATCAAAGAGGTCCTAAATTTAAGGTTGTTAGGGGGTTCAAATTTTTTATTTCTTTGATATGTGCATTTCAAGACGTTTGAAGGCCAAAAAAAGGATAATAAATAGCTTTAAAACCATGTCAGCAGGCAGAAGATTATTTGTCAATACCTGCTCTCACTTCTTATCCATCACTCTTTCTTTTTCTCTCAGTCTCCTCATCTTGCCCTGTCTCTTCCCCTCCTAAAAAAAAACTTTTTTTATTTACTGAAGGCGACAAATTGTACTATATTAATTCTCAACATACACATTCATCTTGTGCCTAACATGATCAAAATGGCTTTGTTAATGTTTCTTCTTGTCCCCTTTACAATGACAGTAAACTATTTACTTTACATGAGTCATGTTACATAGGCCTATTTTCAGTTCAAAATGGCGAAATTAGACAAAAGTATATTCGTTTGCCTGATTGTTTTTGTCATTCGTTTAACATTTATGACCTAAAAAAACTGTCAAATATGAAATGTTTAGTTTAGCTACTTACATCTTATCGCACTTGACCGTAAACTGAAGCATCGAGTCGCTCTGCTAAAATTTGCGCTCAGCAGCTTCTGTGAACATAAATCCTGCCTACTTTGATTTGATTGGTCCTCTCAAATATTCTGACATTGACGCGCAGTGACAGACCAATGAGGCTCAGATGAACACACACACACACTGTCCTCTGTTTCTGACGTGCGCTCTTGTTCGGTGCCGCTGCGGATTGAAGATGAAGAATGCGCTGAATCTTATTATAACACAACTGAAGCGAACACAATTTCAGATAGCCCGTCGGGCAGGCCGGTTATGCATTTTGGTAGCCCGACTGGAAAACACAATAGCCCCGGGACGTCGGGCTAGCAATTTTATGAGCCCTGCTCCATATAACCAAGGCGCGGAGACACGATCTTGATCGTACGAAGTGGGTTTCCCCTCGGGGAGAACCCTGGTTCTGAGCCACCACTGCAAGGTTCTCATGTACAGTAGGCCAAAGGGTATCACATTGGATGCTGCTGCCATGTTTTTCGAACTGTTTTACAGTGCGTGACTGGCCTAGCTTCAACTCTTTTGTGGCTGTGAGGATAGCAGCTACACGAACGGGCGATAGTGTGGCTCGCATCGTGACTGAATCCCATTGGGAAGTGGTTCTCTGTAATGGAGAAAGCACACTCTTCTTGGCATTGAGTCTTAACCCCAATTTCTTCATCTGAGCGAGGACGACATCTCGATGACGAACCACTAACTGCTCTGATTCCGCCAGAATCAGCCAGTCATAGATGTAGTTCAGAATATGTAGCCCTGCAGCCTGGCAGGGCCAGAGCTGCATCTACGCACTTTGTGAACGTGTGGGGTGATAGAGCTAGACCGCATGGAAGCACCCAATAATGGTATTTTTTCCCCGCAAAAGAAAACCACAGGAATTTCCCTTGTTCAGGGAGGATGGAAGTAAGCGCCTTTTAAATCTATCGTGACAAACCAGTCCTCGGATCTGATTTGAGTCACAATCTGTTTGAGTCTGAGCATCTTGAACTTGAGTTCCATGACTGCACGATACAACAGACGAAGATCTAAAATGGGACGCAACCCCCAATCCTTTTTCGGAACAATAAAGTAACGGCTTTAAAACCCTGATTCTCTGTCTTGCGAGTACACCTGCTCTATAGCTCCTTTTGTTAATAGAGACTCTACTTCTTACTCCATTACCAGAGCCTGCTCGGGATGTACTAACGTGAGTAGCACCCCGTAGGTAACGAGGTGGAGGAGAACAAAACTGGATTCTGTAACCTCTCTCTATTATCTGTAGGACCCATGGAGATATATTCGTCAGATTCTTCCACTCTGTCAGAAAATCTACTAAGGGTATCAGTCTGTCGAGACTGGCCTCTGGTGTTATTGTAACACTTCGGTGACCTGAAGCATCCTGGCAGGAAACAACCGACCTGACTGTTTTTGAACCCCCCTCAAAGGGTGCGAGTTTGACACAGTGTCGTCGTGACACTGAGTCATGTTCTCGCTGGAGACCGCTGCGCCCCGAGGCACCAAGTGTGGCAGGGTTGGCAGAACGGCCTCCTGAGGGTACCGAGGTGGGGCAGGCACCGTATACTGAGGTGTACACTGCTCCACCCCGGTCGGGGTTGCCCTCAGAGGTCTGACACCAGTGGCATCAGGACCTTGGCCGAAGCCGTTTTACAGAAAAAACAGTCCTCAGATCCATCTTCTGCTTTAAAGGCTTCTGTTGAGAATGCCAATCCGGTCCCCAATCTGTCTGAGGGGGAGCACATGAAATGACACTCTGCCTGTACAAGGAGTTTGTTAAATGCTATTGCTGCTCTGCCCAGCAGCCCCATTTACGAAGTTATAAACTCCAAACTCATTGTACACAGGAGATTGAGATGGAGAATCTTCAATTCCCTTAACTCGATGCTCAGCACATAATTATACCACTTAGTTCCTCAAATTAAATGTAGTAAAATATCACACCCTCCTCAAAGAGTGACAAGCGGGAACGGAGCGAGTACAATAGTAACTCGCAATGCTCGTAGTCAGCACCCTTGAGCGCTGACAGAACATGCTCCGTTCCAAACAAACAACACATGATCTAAGGTTGGTATGTTCGCCATAATATCTATGCTTGAGACTGAAATAGTGACAGACAACAATAAATAAGACAGACAGTATGTAACACAGAGCGCTTGCTGAGGCACAAAAGCTAGCATGGTTCTAAACCGGATGTCCTTTATCCTTTCCTGGTCGTCACGTCACCCGCTCGTGACGCCCACTCTCGCCATTGGACTAGTTGACACAAGTGCTTCAGACGCAATCACGCAGGAGGGTTCCCAAAGCGTCATCGACGCATCACGAGTTCCCTCAAAAGGGAACTCTAGAACTGCAGAGGCAGGAACAGAGTGAGTCTTGCGCTGAAAACACTGAAGAGATGATAAGAAAGAATAGGGACAAACTTGCAGGAACAAACCGAAAACTCCATAGTCAGATTATTGTTGTGAATAGACGTGGAAAGAGGCCTGAATCTTTATTGCGATGATTTTCAATTTCAGTTAAGGAAAAGTTCCTATTTTTAGTTTGTTAATGGAACTCATAATTAACACTATTGTTTTTATTTGTATTGAAACAACAAACTGCATCATCTGAATGATGGTGGAAAAAGGCCTGAATCTTTCCTGAGATGATTTTCCATTTTAGGTAAGAAAACTTACCTATTTTAGGTTGTAAGATGGAATTCATAACACTATTTTTCCCTATGGTTATTGATATATTTCAACATCAAACTGCAACATTTGGTGGATCGCATGAGATGAAAAGTTGAAGGAGGCTTGAATCTTTCTTCTATTTCAAGTACAAGAACATCCTAGACGTTACAGGCGACAATCACACTCCTTGCCAGTATCTTGTGACCAAGATAATAAAAAAAAATTATTCAGTCATCAGTTCATTATTTACAATTCTATTGCCATTTTACACTGATCAGCCACAACACTGTGAATAATATTAGCTATGTTTACACACTTTGTTTCAATCCGAGATGACGAGCACATGAAGCTTTGTGCCATTTATCATGCGCATATATTTATCAAGAAGTAAAATTACATCATCATGTTATTGCAAAGTAAAAATGAGTTGTGTGCAATATACTGTAAATGTACCTGATGGATAAGTAATGCTAAATTGGATGATGTCATAATGAATGTCTCTGGATGAAGACAGCCTTACTCTTATGATGTGATTACTAACTGTGTTATTGTATGTTGACTTATGTGTTTTATATGTGCTTTTATGTGTTATCTCTTGTTCAGCACTTTGTAAACCTTGTTTTTTTAAATGTGCTATATAAATAAAAATGGATTGGATTGGATTGGATTATGAGCAGGGTTACACTGAGTGAGTAGATTGCATCACCCATTATGTGTGATATATTTATGGCTTGTGTTGTATGGCCTGGGAAATGTCCTTCAAAGGGTATGTGGGATTACACATTTAAGAATCTGGTTATCCTCTGTTACGAAATAACATCAAATGAAAAACTAAGGTGAAGTACAATGTATTTAGCATTTTTTTTTTTTATCAATAGGTTCCTGCCAGTCCTGTTCTCTTTATTGTAAGTAAAATTCGTCAGACTACTGAGACTCACCTTTTGTCTTTGATGGCTCTGTCCCATTCTTTGAATAGTTATGCTGATTGGATTAGGATTTGTAGAGTCTGGGGCGCTTACTTCATTTGCATGCTTTGTTTAAGGTTTTCACCCAAGTGCTTTGCTTCCACTTGTAAGGACTGCCCCCTAAAATGTGTACAATGTATAACTTCCTAAGGCCCTGTTTACACGAGAACGCTCGCGGGTGAAAACGTAAAAATATTTTATCGGATGTGCCTTTCGTTTACACGGCGACGGCGTTTTTGGGGCTTAAAAATGCAAAAAAGTGAAACCACCCTCCAGAGTGGAAATCTTAAAAACGCTCCACCATCGCGTTCCTGTCTAAAGGGTAAAACCGGTAAAACCGCAAAAGTCTGCTAGACAGTGAAGGCATCGCGTACGCGTTTAGGCATGCGCCAGTACAGGAAAATACCAAAACATTATCAAACTAAAATATGGCATTAATCTCATTGACAAAAAATAAATAAAAAATCTGTCATTTTTGAGCGACACGCAAGAGCACAGATGGTTAAAGCAGCAGCTTTACCGTATTAAACATGAAAAACTGTGTCAGCGTCTCTTTCACTTTCAGTGCTTCACGTTGCCGCCTGGAGTGCATACTACATTGAATTTCACACACTATTGCGTCACCATATGCACGCAGATTTTCCCCCATAACGCTTGTCTAAACACAGAAAAAAAGTTATAACGCAACGCCACTTTTGCGTTTTCTCTTCAGATAGTTTACGTGTAAACATAGCCATAGTCGGACTTGATGACTGCAGCGACCAGCAAATATTATTCTCAATAAATAATCCTACTGAAGATACAACCACGTTCCCTTTTGAGAGTACTCTCGTGTTGCGTAAGCTTGCTTACGCATCGGGAAAGCCCCTTTCTCGAGAAGATTGAAGCCTAAAATTATCCTTATAAATAACTCCTCCCTTCTCCATTTTTGCTGAAATCTTATAAGCTAACGCCAGCTGAGGGACAGCTGGCCAATTGACGCGAAGCATGCAAATACTGACAGGTTCGCGGGCAGTATAAAATGCATGGGCGCGACAATTGCGTCAGAATCTCTTTCTTCACACTAGAAATCAGTCATCGTAGAAGTTGCATTAGAGAACTATCAACTTTTCTTCGAAGCATCCGATGGCTACTACATGCCAGATATGTGCGGGCCCCCTGGACCCGCCCGACCCTCACGAGTTCTGTGTCGCGTGCCTGGGCCTCACCCACGGCGAAGCGGGACTGAATGACGAAACGTGCGCCCACTGCGCCGAGCTGCCAGTGCGCGCCCTCAGAGCCAGAAGGGAAGTGGCTCGAGCAACAGTAGGGATGAGGCCCACTGCCGCCAGCGAGCCGCTGGTGGGCCCTCCCCCGCCCGAGGACGAGGTTTTCGACGCTGTCAGCTTCGCGGACGCGAGCTTTCGCCCCCCCCCCACGCCGTCGCGAACTTCGTCTCCTTCGTAGCTGGCGGAGAAGACGACTCCATGTCGCTCTCGGCATCGGAACAGGAATGGGCGTCTCAATCAGAACGCCCCGACCAAGAGGGCCCTGCAGACCTCCAGGAGGAGCTCGTCAGGGTCCTCGGTAAGGCCATCACGGAGCTGGACCTCAAGTGGAGCGCCCCGGATGAGCCGGTGAGAAGCAAGCTGGACTCGTGGTTCCTCCAGTCGAGTTCTTCCCGGACGTCCATGAGCACGTGGTGAAGTCGTGGGCTGCGCCCCAATCGGCGCGCACCCACTCTAACACGCAGGCCATGTTCACGCACGTGGACGGGAGGGAAGCCCACGGGTATGTGCGCATGCCTCCCGTTGAGGAGACCGTTGCCGCGCACCTGTGCCCGTCTTCGTCTGCGCTGGGTTCGGACCGCAGCCTGCCCTCCAAGCCGTGCAGGTTCACAGCCCACCAGGCAGACAAGGCCTATGCATCTGCGGGGGAGGCAGCTTCAGCTCTTCACGCCATGGCAATCCTGCAGGTGTTCCAGGCAAAGCTGCTCCAATCCTTGGACGACGGCACAGTGGACCCTGACGTCATCAGGGATCTGCGCGCGGCAACGGACCTCGCACTGATGGCCACCAAGCACTCTGCAAAGGCTATCGGCCGCTCCATGGGATTTATGGTCGTCCTCAACAGGCACCTATGGCTAACCCTAGCTGACCTGAAGGACTCAGACCGCAAGACGCTCCTGAACGCTCCAGTCACTCCCTCCGGCCTCTTTGGTGATGCCGTGTAATCAGTCACGGAGCGTCCGAGACGCAAAAGCGCGCCAAAGCGATGAGCCACGTGATGCCCCGTCGCTCACTCCAGTCACCTGCGAGGTCCCGCTCTTCTTCGGCTCCTCGCCAGGCTCAAGGGCAGCCTAGACAGCCCGCCGTGGCGCCCCGCGGCCACCCCGAACCGGACGCTCGTTTCGGCCGGAACAAGCAGTGGACGGGGCCTGGAAGGAAACGCCAGGGTCAGAAGAGGAGCCCGCGCCGCGAGAGAACCAGCGCGCCGTCCTCGGCTTAGTTTTTGACACGATTTAGTGTAAGATTTTTGCATATCTTTTGGAAAATGCAGTTCTTAAAGTAACAAATTATTACTTTAACCAGTAGAAGGCTATTTGCTATTTGACTAACTGAAAGACATATTTTCACAACTTTTTCCAGTTGTATTCATATACATAATAATATGTAGATATGATTTGTGAAAAGTATGCCTTTTAGAGCTCTGCAGCCATCTACTGGCTAAAGTGATATATTTTTTTACATTTAAAACGGAATTTTCCGAAATATGGGCAAAAATCTTACACTAAACCATGTCAAATTATCCGTGTTATCTTAATGAATGAAATTTAGAAATGTGGGTCTTTTATAAGGTGAATTTGACATAAAATAAATGTCAAATGTTATATCTTAAAATATTTTTCTATATATTAAAAAAAAATTTTTACATTTATTTATATACATTTTGTGGAGTAAAAATGTCCAAATGTGAAGTAAAAACATTAATAAACTGAGTAAAATGACATTGTGAAAACAAAAACAAAAAACAATTTTTTTGTTACAATATTAGCCTACATTTTGTTGCCTGATGGGGTCTCTAAGACTCCAAATAGCCCGACTGTAAACCACAAACGAAACACGCACAAGGGTTAAAGAGGAACAAAGTTCAGAACAAAGTGCAGCCATACCAGGGCATTGTGTATCAAAAAGTTAAATGAAAATAAATAAATAAATACAAATAAATAGAATGAAGAAAAAAATATATCTATATAACAAACAAAAAAACAAATAACAAAATGGCAAATAACAAAAATAACAGTGCATACAGATGTCATTTAAAGGGTTAAGTTATATTTATGCACTAAACAAGACCAATAACCTTGATTTATTAACCTATTAACACAGTATAATCCATTTTCCCATGATATATGTACTTACAAGGCATTTGCCCACCGGCAACTATAGTTGCCGCTTGGACTTTTGACTAAGTATACAGTATCTGCAGGGGTGCCGCCCGACGCCTCAGCAAAGGCCCGCTCGGTTTCTTCCCAAACTCCACGACGAGTTGACGAATTCATGGAAGGCGCCGTTTTCCGCCAGGCTTAAATCGTCTGCTTCCTCGACGCTCTCCATTATGGACGGCGCCCTGGAAAAAGGCTATCAGCATCTTGCCCCTATCGAAGTGGCTGTGTCCGCGCACCTTTGCCCACCCTCCTCTGGATGGCAGTTGAAGGCCGCCCACCCATCTAAAGCCTTCCGAACTACGTCAGCCCTTGCCGGTCGCGCTTACAATGGCACTTACTCTGGCTTACGTTCTGGCTGCATCAGCACTCCACACCATCACCATGTCGGTGCTTCAGGTGTTCCAAGCCAACCTTCTCCGTACTATGGACGAGGCTGGCCCCGACCCTGAGGCATTCAGAGACCTGCGCAGCGCAACAGACATAGCCCTGCGAGCTACTAAGACCACCGCTCAAGCTATCGGCAAGAACATGGCGGTTCTCACTGTTTTGGAGCGCCATCTGTGGCTGACGCTCACAGAGATGAAGGACGCGGATATAGCTTCCTTCCTGGACTCGCCCATTTCACCGTCCGGTCTGTTCGGTCAGTCCGTTAAGGGCTTCGCGGAGCGCTTCACCAAAGCTCAGAAAGCGTCACAGGCCTTGCAACACTTTCTGCCACGACGCTCTAGTTCTGCATCAGGCTGCTCGAAGAAGCAGCCACCTGCCCAGACTTCAAGGGCGCCGCCGCCTCCTCTGCCAGCTTTCCAGCGCCGTCAGCCCACCGGCGCTCGCCAGCACTCACGCTCGTCGAGCCGTCGAAGACCGCCTCCCCCTAGGGGGCCGAGACCAAGGATTGTGGTGAACCCAGAGCCTCCGAAGCCCTCCTGACCACGAGGGAAAAACGTCGACGGTTAAGTCTCGCTGCGGCCCGACCACTGTCGAAAAGCTCGCGCACACTTTCCCCAGTTCCCGCTTCAAAGGTGACTGTTCATATTGCAGCAAACGAGCCCGTTGCACAACATGCTCGCCTGCACACAAACGCCGTTTTCACGGCGACACAAATAAATCTGAAAAAGAGCAAAATTTCTGTTTTTTATCCGGTTTATGTCGAATGTGTTCTAAATGTAGGAAATGTGCCCACTATTCAGTGCTCACCCTTACTCATAAACAATGCCCGTTCAGTGTCCCACACACACTTAGGGCTCCCTCCCATAAAAAACTTCCCCGCTCTAGCGGCTTGTGTATCATATGCAGAGCAGACGCCCATAACTCTATGCACGACTCCTCATATAAGCGCTGCAAATACAGTGTCACAAGCACAAACAGTTCACGTCACCGGATCCCTTTCACACAGCGATCCGAGCCTAGACATCATTCTACCCCTAGCCATACGTGCAAAAGCATGGGAAATCATCCCGGGTGTATCAGAATGGGTGCTACAGATAATAAAGCGAGGTTACTCAATGCAGTTCGCACACAGACCCCCGTGCTTTCGAGCTGTGGTCGAAACGACGGTGAAAAACGAAGTAGCACACCTGCTTCGCGCCGACATAGCGAAACTGCTGAAAAAAAGGGCTATAGAAACCCCTTTTTTACAGTCAGGTTTTTACAGTCGTTATTTTCTCGTCCCATCCTAGATCTCAGACATTTGAACAAAGCGCTCATGAGGCGATCGTTCAAAATGCTGACGACCAAACAAATCCTTGTGCAAATTCGCCCGGCGGACTGGTTTATGTCAGTGGATCTGAAGGATGCGTATTTTCAAATACAAATAGCACCCTGTCACAGGCCATTCTTGAGATTCGCCTTCGAGGGTTGAGCTTATCAGTACACTGTCCTACCGTTCGGCCTGTCTTTAGCACCACATACGTTCACGAAGTGCATGGACGCGGCACTCGCTCCCCTGAGACAACAGGGCGTGCGAGTTCTGAACTATTTAGACGACTGGCTAATTCTAGCTCAGTCAGAGTCAGAACAGATATCTCGCAAAGTTTTGTTACTCAGTCATTTGGAAAATCTGGGTCTCAAAATCAATTGGAACAAGAGTTTGTTGTTGCCCAGTCAGAAAATCTCTTTTCTGGGGATAGAAATAGACTCTGTGTCAATGAAAGCGCGGCTTACGTCACAGCGCGCACTCTCTATCCAGCGCCTAGCGGCAACATTCAGAGCCGGCAACGTCACTCCTCTCAAAAGTTTTCAGAGGATTCTCGGCCGCATGGCCTCGGCCTCAGCAGTGCTTCAGCTGGGGCTGCTACACATGCGCCCCCTCCAGCTATGGCTAAATTCCTAAAGTCCCGCCTCGCGCCTGGACGACTGGTCACCTTTGTCTCAGGGTTACCCAGCGCTGTGTTGAAGCACTGGAACCTTGGAAGGCAGCCGACTGGTACCAGTCAGGCGTCAATATGGGAACTGTCTCAAAGCTAAAAGTAGTCTCGACAGATGCATCCAACCTCGGTTGGGGGGCCCTGCACGAGGGCAGGCCGATCTCCGGTCTATGGTCAGACCTGGAGAAGTGCCTACACATAAACTGTCTAAAGATGAAAGCGGTCGAGCTAGTTCTGGAGTTTTTTTCTCCCACGCTTGAGGGGTCACCACATCCTAGTCCGATCGGACAACATGTCGGTGGTATTCTACATAAACCGCCAGGGCGGTATCAGATCCCGGAGCCTGTTAAACATGGCCAAACGCCTTCTCGTGTGGGCTCAGCACAATGTGCCAGGCATCCTGAACTTGATATGTTATCCAGAGGCAACGTTCCCCCAGGGGAATGGTCTCTTCACCCCCAGGTGGTTCCGTTGATATGGAGCATCTTCGGCAGGGCAGAGGTCGACCTCTTCGCCTCATAAGACAACGCTCATTGCCCAACATACTTTACAAAGAACAGGGACGCGTTGGCCCACAACTGGCCCAATCGCCCGCTCTATGCTTTCCCACCGATCGCGCTGTTGCCACAGATCATCATACGGATCAGGGAGAGCAGGTGCGCGGTTCTCCTAGTTGCCCCGCTCTGGAGGAACCGAACATGGTTCCCGGAGTTGACGCAGCTAGGAGAGACAGTCCCTTGGCCGGTCCCAGTGAGGAAAGATCTCCTCTCTCAGGCCAAAGGGGCGCTCTGGCATCCCCATCCCGAACTGTGGGCCCTGCATGCATGGGCTCTCAACGGGTGCCCGTTAACCTCCCAGAGCGAGTGTTAAACACCATCACAGAGGCTAGAGCGCCCTCTACTAGGCGACTTTATGCTTTAAAATGGTCAGTGTTCTCAAGCTGGTGCTCAGCACGAAACAAGGATCCGAAAAACTGTGGAGTAACGGAGTTACTTCCCTTCCTCCAAGAGCTTTTGGACGCGAGTAGATCCCTCTTCACGCTCAAAGTATATGTGTCGGCCATTGCGGCTTTCCTAATGCCAGCGTCTGGTCAGTCACTGGGGAAAAACGACCTAGTCGTCCGTTTTCTCAGAGGAGCCAGGAGGTTAAACCCTCCTCGAACTCCGTCGGTTCCCGTTTGGGACCTTTCCACGGTCCTAGAGGCCATGAAAGGTGACCCATTTGAACCAATGCAGTCCATAGACTTAAAATATCTTTCACTCAAAACCGTCTTCCTAATGGCCTTTGCCTCAGTTAAGCGTATGGGTTACCTGCACGCACTCTCCGTGCGCGCTACCTGTCTTGAGTTTGGGCCCAACGACTCTAGAGTCATTCTCAAACCGAGACACAGTTATGTTCCCAAAATACTTGCCACTCCGTTCAGAGCGCACAGCTCTCCCCGTATCTGACTGTGAGAGGGACGTGAATTTTCTCTGTCCTGTCAGGGCCCTGATAATTTATGTGGAGCGCTCTGCTATGTTCAGACAAACAGAGCAGCTCTTTGTATCCTTTGGTGGCCGCACTAAAGAGCTGGCTACTACTAAGCAGAGCCTTTCATGTTGGATAGTCGATGCTATTTCACTGGTTTATGCATCCAAAGGCTTCTGCTGCCCTCTGGACGTCAGAGCTCACTCTACTAGAGGCATGGCCTCATTGTGGGCTTGGTCCAGTAGGATTTCACTACAGGATATCTGGTCGGCGGCAGGCTGGGCCTCTCCGTCTACATTTATCAGGTTTTATAACCTAGAAGTTAGCAGTCTAGCCGCGCCATAGCATTTATTCTGCCCGACCTAGGTCCGGCATAACTGTGCTATAATGTGTCAAGCATTCTTTATTCATGTAGGACTTAGGGTCCAATCACATTCGGCCCCATCCCTACATACTCGCTGGTCCCCGCTGGTTCAGGTCCCCTTTTGGCCTAAACATTAGTTACTCATCTTATGAGCCCCGGGCACTTGCCCTGGGACGGTGATGAAGGGAGTCTTTGTGAGCACACAATGCGTTTTACAAGGGGTTCCCGAGTACTCTCGAAAGAGAACGTCTCGGTTACTAACGTAACCTCGGTTCCCTGAGATGAAGGAACGAGTGTTGCGTAACCTTGCCGTGTTTGTGCTCCGATTTGGTATCGTTTCAGTCGATGAAAACAAGGCATCTATCGGCGGCGCGGCATTTTATAATATGAGCCATTTTGGCTCTCATTTCATTTAGGCTTTTATTCACATATAAACATTTATCAGCGAACACATCAGTTATGATAAACTAGAGGTTTAACGATACATAGTTAAATAGAGATATCGCGATATAAAAATGCGTCGATATGTAACATTGATGTAAACGATATGATTCGAGGAACACTTTTGACTCCCAAATAACAAAAAAATAAACCCCTATGAATTTCAATTTGAACCATAACAGTCTATAATATGTTAAAAAATGTACACAAAATTGCATGTAGTGTTTAAGATTTTAATCTGGAACATGTTTATTTTTTAGTCTTCATCTTTTCTTCTTGCAAAATTTCCTTACCGCAACATAGCGTTAATTTTATACAGTTTTTTTTAATTTATTTCTATAACATTGTACGACATTTACATAGTTACTTTTAAAGCAACACTAAAGAAAATGTTTTACCTTAAAATAATGTTTCCAAAATCGTATCAGCAGTTCATCAAGTCGTAACAGGGTGAAAGGCCTTTCTGGATTCACTTTGGTAAATGGACTGCATTTATATAGTGCTTTCACAGACCCAATGGCCACCAAACCGCTTTACATATTGCCTCACATTCACCCATTCACACACCGACGGCGGTGTCAGCCATACAAGGCACCATCCAGCTCATCAGGAGCAGCTGGGGTTAGGTGTCTTGCTCATGGACACCTCAACACTTGGTCAGGTGGAACCGGGGATTGAACCACCAACCTTTCGGTTTGTAGACAAACTACATGAACCACTGAGCCACTGCCAAACGGGGAGGCCTCTTCTTTATCACGGCCAAACGCCTTGCGTAAGCTCATGCTTTACCGAGGAAGCTGCTGATGAAGCCAACCCGCCGTTCAAGACTCACCTGATGATGGTTAGCTTAGTGCATTTGAAAGATTGTACTTTCAAGAAAGCTTTTGCAATGGGATTGTAAAAGGTTGTTTTATGCATGTTTGGCCTGAGTTTTTGTAGCATTTCCACTGTCGCATTTCCAATCTGACCAGCAGGGCTCACCAGCATGTGGCATTCTGAACGCTTCAAAACAGTGAATCATTTTGCCAGGCAATCGGCTCAAAGCTTTGAAAAGCTTCCTTTCCCCCATCACTGCCCTTTTGAGCTTGGTAAACCTTACAATCACGCTGCTGACCCAAGACTTGAAGTTGTGAACTGGTTTGACGACCACCCGGCTCCAGACATGGACAAAACGGCCAATTCTTTGGGCCACGCTCAAACGCTGGCCCGGCCTGCTGCGTTTCTTCGGAGCAAGGCGCAAAAAGTTTTCTGTTTTTAAACAAACGCATGTAGCTCTGCTGTGAGCAGAGCATCCAAAAATACCAGAAAGTCGCAAATGTTCCCCTCCACGGAAATCTTTAGTAAAAGGCGAAAGATTTATGCGTGAATGAAGAAAAACTCGAGCTGTACCCATGAGACGTCGGGACAATGTGCTCCCACGCACATGCCATCATACTCAGCAAGGGTAATGTCTCGTGTAATACAGCCATTTCCATTAGAGGAAGGAGCAAATGTAATAAGAATCTGCCCCATCGCCAGATGACCGCAAACCCTTTATAAGAGGATGTCACTGAAGCCGATGGTACGTCGAAGACCAGTGGTAGTATTCGCATGAGATATTTTTGAACTTCCTGGAAGCTAAATGAACAAACCCTTCATCTCCTTGGATTGCAGGTGGATTCCTCCATAGGACAGGGTGAGCTCCTCTTCCTGCCCTTGACCAAAATAAAAGGCTTAAATAATAATAACTCCCATAATGGAAAGCATATCCAGTATTAAGTGACTTCTCAGCGGTTGAGCATACAGTGGGGTACCGCTCAGGGACACATCTGTAACAACCTGTCCTCGTTAGTATAGTGGACAGTATCTCCGCCTGTCACGCGGAAGACAGGGGTTCGATTCCCCGACGGGGAGGCCTCTTCTTTATCACGGCCAAACGCCTTGCGTAAGCTCATGCTTTACAGAGGAAGCTGCTGATGAAGCCAACCCGCCGTTCAAGACTCACCTGATGATGGTTAGCTTAGTGCATTTGAAAGATTGTACTTTCAAGAAAGCTTTGCAATGGGATTGTAAAAGGTTGTTTTATGCATGTTTGGCCTGAGTTTTTGTAGCATTTCCACTGTCGCATTTCCAATCTGACCAGCAGGGCTCACCAGCATGTGGCATTCTGAACGCTTCAAAACAGTGAATCATTTTGCCAGGCAATCGGCTCAAAGCTTTGAAAAGCTTCCTTTCCCCCATCACTGCCCTTTTGTGCTTGGTAAACCTTACAATCACGCTGCTGACCCAAGACTTGAAGTTGTGAACTGGTTTGACGACCACCCGGCTCCAGACATGGACAAAACGGCCAATTCTTTGGGCCACGCTCAAACGCTGGCCCGGCCTGCTGCGTTTCTTCGGAGCAAGGCGCAAAAAGTTTTCTGTTTTTAAACAAACGCATGTAGCTCTGCTGTGAGCAGAGCATCCAAAAATACCAGAAAGTCGCAAATGTTCCCCTCCACGGAAATCTTTAGTAAAAGGCGAAAGATTTATGCGTGAATGAAGAAAAACTCGAGCTGTACCCATGAGACGTCGGGACAATGTGCTCCCACGCACATGCCATCATACTCAGCAAGGGTAATGTCTTGTGTAATACAGCCATTTCCATTAGAGGAAGGAGCAAATGTAATAAGAATCTGCCCCATCGCCAGATGACCGCAAACCCTTTATAAGAGGATGTCACTGAAGCCGATGGTACGTCGAAGACCAGTGGTAGTATTCGCATGAGATATTTTTGAACTTCCTGGAAGCTAAATGAACAAACCCTTCATCTCCTTGGATTGCAGGTGGATTCCTCCATAGGACAGGGTGAGCTCCTCTTCCTGCCCTTGGCCAAAATAAAAGGCTTAACCCTTATGTGCTGTTGGGGCTGTTTTCAGCCACTATGGGGTATTTTTGAGTCTTAATTTGGCCATAACTTTTTCTGTGTTTCAGCAAATGGAATGATTTTTGGTGACAAATCTTATTTTGGCACATATTTTAGGAAAATGCTTTGAAATTTTTCAAAAACTTAATAGTACACTCTGGGCAAATTCACTACCCGTTCGTTATGTTCGTGGCTGAAAACAGCCACTACTTTAAACTGCTGTAAAATTTGATCAGATAAATATTTTTTTTCAATTTTTTTGCATAAATCTATTAATCAACCTCAGTCCTGTTCAAAACTACTAAATGTTTTTTAAAAATTCAGGATTTTAACTCTTTAATTGCCAAATTCATAAATTATGTCACTGATTTGGGGGGGGGGGGGAAACTCAAAATTACATATTTTCAATATAAAATGTGATTGTGGACTGGATTTTTTTTTACCTTTTATCACAGTCTTGGACATGTCAAAGATTAGAAACAACATTGGTTTTGATGCATTGTTAGTTTTTGTGCAGCATCAGATTTTAACTTTTTCTCCCTCATTTACTGTTCGTGGCTGTTTTTGCCCCATTGACTTCCATTATAACCACATTTTTTTATTGCAAAGCCATGACACCATATAATCATGCATTTTTGATTGTTGGTGGTTTTCCCTGTTGGGAAGAGGTAACATTTTTAATTTTTACTGTTGATAACCAGGTGGCACCATTAACCCTTTAGATAGGCCTGTGCAAAAAAAAAAGCTTAGTTTCTGGCTTTTTACATGGAGTTATATGGAGTATAATAGCATAATAAAGTGTGTGTGTGTGTGTGTGTGTGTGTGTGTGTGTGTGTGTGTGTGTGTGTGTGTGTGTGTGTGTGTGTATGTGAGAGTGTGAGAGAGAACTCACCTTGTTGTGTCTGAGAAAATCAAAATATGCACCTCAGTAGTTACATGGAGTAAACAAAAACAAAGTAAGTGTATTTATGCATCTGCTGCCTTTTGATGGTGAGAAATGCAGACTAAACAAAAACAAAGCAAGTGGATCTTTATCACATGCATGCAAGCCTGCTGGTCATTTGATGGTGAGAAGAGCAGCAAGCAACATGAGAAAGGGCTTGACTTGCAGTGAAGTTCTAGAGATGATTCTGGTGGCATGGTGGCTCTAAAAATCGCACGACCACTGCGATCACCCCACAGGCAACGTGTGGACTCCCCTCTGGACCTGTAGACGCCGGCCAAAATCAGTAGCCCCATGTAGGCACGGAGATCTGTGGAGTCCACCCCGGTCCAGTTTCTCATTGTGCGGCGCCCGTAAAAAACAGATTGAACACAGAATCGATGTTCTGGACCCTTGCGATGGCATAGCGCGTCGGCCATGAAGTCACGCCTCTGGCAGGCTGAAGAAAGGGAGTTGTCTCCGCATTGCTGGAAAACCAAACTTCGCCGTTTCTCCCAATCCACCCAGACCCAGGATCCTCCGAATCCCCCTCGCCTTCAGTGGAAGCTAGAGAGGATGATGAGGGTGCCACATCCAAATCATGGTCTGCCTCTCCTGAGTCTGTGGTGCCAGAGGGAGAAGACAATACATCCTGCCGCTCGCTGGAGGGGTCAGGATGCAGAATCAACTCTAGAACTTCACTGCAAGTCAAGCCCTTTCTCATGTTGCTTGCTGCTCTTCTCACCATCAAATGACCAGCAGGCTTGCAAGCGTGTGATAAATGTCCACTTGCTTTGTTTTTGTTTAGTCTGCATTTCTCACCATCAAAAGGCAGCAGATGCATAAATACACTTACTTTGTTACCATGTAGTAGAGCTGGGGTACTCGAACTCGGACTCGGACTCGAGTCCGGTCTCGAGTCCAATTTTGAATGGACTCGGACTTGTCACGCACTCGGATGAATTTGTACTCGGACTTGACACGGATGTCCGAGTCCAGTCGAGTCCGGGCACTGGATGACACAATATTATTCAAAAACGAAACGAAACGACGTTGTTTCAGCGTTGAGCATGGTAGCCAATCACAGTTAAGTGCATAAACACAGTGGCAAATCAGAGGCGTTTTAGAGTCCGCATGCGAAGAATTCGCTCAAAATGTATGTTCAGAATCAGCACGAGCTTTATCCTTTCGCAAATCCCCTCATAAAAGACAAAGTCTCTCTAGACACAATATAAGATATTCACTGTGCAGTGCGGACAACTTCAGTCAGTGTTTATGACGAGAGTTTTAGGGAGAGTGCCGAACGCGGTAAGTGATGGCTTAAAGGGAGCGCTGTTGACAATCTAAATAGTTTTTTTTTTCATACTTCTAGAGGACCAGTGGTTACGTTCACACTGTAAATTATAAAGAGTGATAACTGCATTTAAATGTGGGATTTAATCCACTTAATTTGTGTCGTTTGAGTCATGAAATTGCGATGATTTGACACATAAGAAACTTGATAACCATAGCAACATTTTGGCGTCTAATAATGTTGTAATTTTTTTTACATTTTCACTTTAGTCATAAGTTTACATCTTGCAGAATCTCCTAAATGTTATTTTTATAATTTTTTTAATAAGACGGATTATACACACATTGTTTCTATTTAGTAGCCTACTGCCCTGAAAAATCTTTTTCACATAACAGATGTTTAATAGCCTAAATAAAATACAAACACAAAATAAAGACAGATTACATATTACATATTAATATTAATATTGTGTCATTACTTGAATGATCCACAACTTTTTTCTTTTTTTTTAATGGTTGTTCATGAGGAAAAATCCTCCAGCTCCTTACATTCTTTGCTTTTCCAGCATCTTCTGCATATTTTACTCCTTACTAGCAGTGACTATGATTGTAAGATCCATATTTCCACACTGGTGACAACTGCGGGACTCATACACAACTATTACAAACCCTGCAGTAGTGATGCACAAGAAGGAAGCATCCGTTAAGAGCCAATGGTTGTAAACTTTTGAACTGGATCATTGGTGTAAATTGTTCTTATTTGTTTAAAAATGCATTCATTAATTTAGTCCAACCCTTCAGAGGATAAATAAGATATTAGCATGTAAAACAAAATAAGAAAAATGTAAACATCATCTTGCTCAAAAGTCTTGCCCCTGACTCTTATCGTGTTGCATTATTAAGCTTGCAGATTCTAAAATATGTACAATAGGTAATGTACAATAAACAAACTGTAACTACACATTGCAATCATTTTGCAAGGTTTAAAATATTAATTTAAGAGCTCAGTGTTGAGACCTTTCGCCGGAATTTGATTGACAGGTGATCTGACCAATTATAATGCAGATACACGCCATTTTTGTTCGACAGACAAACCAAACCAGTTAGTAGATTAAAGTCAGTGGACTTGAACTTGAAAAATGCTGTGTATTGATTTCTTTTTGCAGTTCTGATGTTCATTTATGTTTAGTTTGTGCTATAACTAGAAGAGATTATCAGTTCACGTGCTGCTTGAACTGAGGCCTACACATTAAAGCACCACAAAACAGTATTTATTGTTTGAATTTCATAAAATCATACAAAATTTGAAAGCTGAGACTTTATTTCATACCAAAAGTACCCTGCTCTGTCTTGTCTGTTGGCACATTGTCAGTGTCCTCTTTTCTCCGACCGAGAACATGTGGAGTGAGAGAGGAATGGCTTGTCGGACGTAGCAACAGTAACCAAGAGGGGCGGGTCTTTGTGAAAGGTCAATTTCAAATAATTTAAATCTTTGTGGACTCGGCCGGACTCGACTCGGACTCGGATGTTAAGGACTCGGACTCAAGTCCGACTCGGCCCTTTTTGGACTCGGACTTGGACTTGTACTCGGTTGTTAAGGACTTGGACTCGACTCGGACTCGACAAAGGTGGACTCGGACCCAACACTACCATGTAGGAGCTGAGGTGCATATTTTGATTTTCTCAGACGCATCAAGGTGAGTTCTCTCACACACACACACACACACACACACACACACACACACACACACACACACACACACACACACACACACACACACACACACACACACACACACACACACACTTTATTATGCTATTATACTCCATATAACTCCATGTAAAAAGCCAGAAACTAAGCTTTTTTTTGCACAGGCCTATCTAAAGGGTTAATGGTGCCACTTGGTTATCAACAGTAAAAATTACAAATTTTACCTCTTCCCAACAGGGAAAACCACCAACAATCAAAAATGCATGATTATATGGTGTCATGGCTTTGCAATAAAAAAATGTTGTTATAATGGAAGTCAATGGGGCAAAAACAGCCACGAACAGTAAATGAGGGAGAAAAAGTTAAAATCTGATGCTGCACAAAAACTAACAATGCATCAAAACCAATGTTGTTTCTAATCTTTGACATGTCCAAGACTGTGATAAAAGGTAAAAAAAAATCCAGTCCACAATCACATTTTATATTGAAAATATGTAATTTTGAGTTTTTCCCCCCCCAAATCAGTGACATAATTTATGAATTTGGCAATTAAAGAGTTAAAATCTTGATTTTTTTTTAAACATTTAGTAGTTTTGAACAGGGCTGAGGTTGATTAATAGATTTATGCAAAAAAAATTGTAAAAAAATATTTATCTGATCAATTTTTACAGCAGTTTAAAGTAGTGGCTGTTTTCAGCCACGAACATAACGAAAGGATGGGAATTTGAACAATGCACAAGGGTTATATAATAATAACTCCCATAATGGAAAGCATATCCAGTATTAAGTGACTTCTCAGCGGTTGAGCATACAGTGGGGTACCGCTCAGGGACACATCTGTAACAACCAGTCCTCGTTAGTATAGTGGAAGCCAGGCATGTATACCTGTAGATCGGTGACTAATCAGTAGTGAGAAAAATTTAAGGGCGTGTCCCAGGTTTTATCAATATTATTCCCCACCGAAATCTCGGTTCGAATCCCAGCTGAGGTGATGTTATTTATACCTTTTGACACATTCACTAATATTCATATATGTATATGTTTACTTTTGTTTTCTAATATGAAACTTGTTTCTGAAGGATACTTATTTTACTGAAAAAATTAATTGTTGGTATGTGATATATAACTTAGTGTGCTTGTCCAAAATAACAGTCCTTATTTTACTGATAAATTAATTGGTGCAATGTGATATATACTGTCACTTATTGTGCTTGTCCAAAATAAGAGTCAAGGATTTTCGGGATATTTTCAGTAAAATTACGTTTTAATAAAAAATAAACATTCAAAAGAATAAAAGTATACCTTTATAAAATATACAATTATAAAATAATACCTTTTTAATTTTAAAACTCATTTACAACACTATGTACAGTACATGTTAAGTACACAATAATGTGAACCAAGGCAATTAGATTGAATGAACAAATGTAAAAAAATGGGAATATCTCAACATGACCAAAATAAATAATCAATCTATGAAATCAAGTGACAGTTTAAAAACACCTACTGAACAAAGGTCTATGGAAGAATAAAAAAGAAACAGGCTGAAACAGGCTAGTACTTTTTCAAAGATTTCAAAGATTATCCTACTGCCCATGTGCATGTATACAGTACAATTATAAATATGATTGTGTCAAAAGTAATAAACGAATATAAAGTAAGAACAATATTACAACATGCTTAAGAAATATTATATACAAAAAAATTCTTACAGGTGAAATGCAAAGTATTTACAATTACAAAAGATTAAAAGTAGTGCTTTCCATCATCTAAATAATCAGAGTTTTTTTTAACAAATTGTAAAAACATTTTAACTGATAAATTATGCATATATAACAGTAAAAGTTAAGCAGACTTTTTTACATTTTACAATCATGCATGGCCCAACATGGCATTCTAAAGTAAAAAACAAAACAAAAACCAGAAAGACAAATAAGGCAAGAACAAACCACAGTGGTTTCAGCATGTAACAGATATCCATAACAAACAAGATACAGAGTTATATTTTTTTATGATACAATAATTACAATATATACATTAAAAAACAGGAAACATGAGGGCAGTCACTTTCCCTTTTCTGCTACCCATCTCTTCCTTTCTGCCTCATAAAAGGAAGACTGACAGAACTCTCCCCAAGTCATCTCGTGAGTCATCCCCTCTGTCCGATATAGGGAAAACACTTTAGAAGGACAATATACATACTTTCCTGCCACACCAGGGAACCCAGTATGTGTGTGTGGACTCTCTGGGCCTTGTTTGAGGGGCTTGTGGCAAAACCTACAGAGGCGACCAGTGGGATGCTGCTCCATGGCCTTTCTCTTTCCCCGCTCCTCCATTACCTGTCTTGCCTCTGCAGAGCGCTGCTTTGCGGCCTGTAGCTCTCGATTAAAAAAAGGTGTTTCAGCAAAGTCAGCAAACGGCATTCGAGGCCTTCCGCTGCATACATCTGGTATACCTTTGTAGAGCAGTAGAAGTACTTCACGCTCCCAGACTGATAAAAGAAATGAATGGAGGAGCCATCACCAAGGTAACGTGACTTTGGCTGGCCACAAGCTAGACAGTTCCGTGTCCTCTTTGTAACAGGCTGCTGTTGCTGTTGTTGCTGCTGCTGCTTCTCCACAATCTCTTTCACCATCTGTTCAATCTCACCCTTAGTTAGCAAGGACTCCTTGGGATTATTTCTGGGTGGGTTCACTGGGGCAGGTGGGAGGGTTACCACTGGAACACTTACAGTTTCACTACCTTTTGTGAGGTGATGCCATAGCTGCTGGGTCTCCAGTAGTTTCTCCGGACTGGTATTCAGGGATGAATTTGTGTTCGTCATCTTGGCCAGGTGTTTCACATAACGTGAGATATGCTGTTTCGTGGTGGGGTGTAAGAGGCTATTGGGATCCCTGGAGGCAGCCTGCACAAGGGCAGCATACTCCGCATCTACCTGGGTGAGAAGGTCTTTCTGCCCATGGTACTTTGCCAGAAGGCCATCAATGGAATCCCTCATGGGCTGTGTCCACCGAAAATGGTCCAGGACAAAAAGTAGACCGCCTGCCTTGATGGAACCTGTGCGAGCAGCTCGTGGAGAAGGAGCAAAGGGCAGTGGTGGTGTCATCTCATCTAAAAGAGAGGAAAAGGGACAGAAAAAATAAATCATTTTCACTTTTATCTCTGAAATATCTGTAGTATTCATATAAATAAGGAATAATTAAGGGATGAAGATGTGAGCTGAATCACCTTTTACATCGGTGGGCTGTGTAGGCTGGATCATTATTTGTGAGCCAGGAGAAGCCACACCAAAGATGTCATCCTGGAGCATATGGTAATTAATTTGGGTTACAAGTATTTTAGTGAGTGGGGATATTTGTAAACAGTCAAGTTTACCTGAGCAAAGTGTTCCTCCCTCACCTCCTCAGGTGTGTCATCAGGTGGGAAGATCTCACTGAGAGCAGACGGCTGTGAGGACTGATGCTCTCTCTCCCCTGCAACAGGTAACTTCTGGGACTTGTGCTTGTCCCAGTCCAGGGGGACAGGACGACAACCAGGCTCCACATACTGCAGTCCAAACCTTTCTCTGGTGTCTGTCTGTGAGACAAGTAAGGCAGGGTACTTGGCCTGTCCTGTCACCACGTCTGAGAGCTTGTTCAGTTCCATGATCAGCACAGGATCAAAAACTGCAGGCAGCTTCACTCCAGGCTGCTTCAGGTCCACAAGGCGCTGAAAATTCCAGCGAGCCACTCCAATCATGCCCTGCGCCTGGAAAAGTTCTGTGGATACCTGAGTGCCTGTGACCCATCTCGCCTGATGGAAATGGAACCCCTCCTGCTGAGAGGTGCCTCTCACAGGGATCCACACGGGTACAGCTGCCGCCTCCCCCTTCACAGGGTTCAGCTGGACCGTTCCACCATGCCTATAGAGGATCCCCTCTTCAATCTCTGGGTCACTCAGGCAGCCTCTGAGGATATGGACTCGCTGAATCCTCCACACCTTCAACATCGATGGTTTGAACAGTGGCCCACCATCAGGATCGCATTCTAAAAAGAATCTTTGGAGAACACTCTCTACTCTCTCCAGCAGCTCTTTGGGGTGTGGGACCCTATTGCGGCAGTGCTCCCTGATGTGCTTCTTTGTTGGATTTGCAGGCACTATCCCACAGAAGACATAAGCCTGCTTCAGTCTCTGTAGGTCCGTCTGGTCCACAACACTAAAAGCTGCTGACAGAAACTTGCAGAAAGCACTGTGCAGTGGATGGTGCTCTGAAGTACACTCTCTGGAGAACCGCCGCATGCAGTGGAACAAGTCCAGCTTGATGTTGATGCCGCTATTATATTCTTTGCGGGAGGCACAGGTGTTGATGAGATGTCCAGAGGTTGCTGCAGTCACTATAGCCTCAGTGGTCTTCCAAGAATCCCAGAGGAGGTGCTCCTGGGGATCAGGGTTTGGGATCCTGAAGGCAGCACAGCAATCTCTGTTCCACACACAAAGAGAAGTATATTTAAAATTGTAAACATTCAAATAAATAGGATACATGTATTTGCTATACTATATTTTGTTTCCTTTACAAATATAATATAGGTGGGAAGGAAAATGTGATGGCTGGTTCTTACCTGTCAACCCACTGGTAGTTGGCTTTTGGAAAAATGTAACGACGGGACAGCCCCTCATACATTGGCTGCAGGGATTTATCACTTTCAGACTGCAGCATCACCCAGGACAAGATCATCCAGTTTTCATTCATCACAGCGTATGATGACATAGTACCCGATGCAAGCACAACCTTCCGGGCCACCTTGCGGGTATGGTCAGCCCCCCTAATACTTGTCCAAACGTGCCTTGAAGGAGCAGATTGAGTGTGCTCTCCTGCCTATGGTACTCCTGAATGAGGCAGTCAACCAAGTAGTGGGGTGAGACTGTTACTCCGGACCAGCCGGCCACATCACCATACCCACCAAATGGAGCAGGAGTATTTGTTGCTCTTAGTGCCCCTGTGATAGTCTGCTGACCATAAAGTCCACTGTCTCCATCCAGCACATTCTTAACAGTGGACAGGTAAGCCAGGTGTGCACGCTCATACCTGAGGTGGAGAGCTTCATTCAACTGATTGGCCATATCATTGGGAGACTTTGCTGTGCGCCGCAACTCATCCATCACCGTCTTACATATGGCCTTCTTGTGCGTCAGAAAAGCTGGAAAAATGTTGCGGAACCGACTTGGCAGCATGTCCATCCATTGGGGTTTGTCTGCAAACCAGTACTTTTTACAGACTTTACAGCTGAGCCGAGAGGCCAGTATGTAGTATTGGCTGCTTGTACCAATAATGACACGGGGTCGTCCAACTCCTGATGAGACAACGTAAGGATTCGGACAGCCGTTCAGACATGGCAGAGTGTAGTTGTTGCGGACTCTTTCCATAATGGTGTGCTCTGGTTTCCAAATGAAGAATGGATGAAGTTGAAAGTATTTTGCCGATGGCAGCTTATAGACAGCATCAATAAGCTCAGGCTGAGGTGGGTAACGCCACAAGGAGATCATGTTTATTGGATGTCTCACCAGTCTAGAGCCTGGCCACAGTCCCAAGGCTTCCATTTCTGTTTTCATCCAGATTCTCTGCTGGTGAGAGCAGTGCCATTGGCTTACATCCTGCTCATAGCTTGGCAGTGGTGGAACAGCATGCTTCTCCTCCAACTGAGTTGAGGGGTACCCAGCAGAGGCTGCAGGAAGTGCTGTGGGAGGAGTAGAGGCTGCAAGGAGTCCCGACTGGACAGCAGCTGCAGGGGGGCCTGAGGGAGGAGTAGAGGCTATAGACTGTGCAGAGGTCACTGGGAGGAGGGCTGCTGGATGACATGGGTGACATTAGTCATAGATGAGCATTACATTTGTTAAATATGTTAAATCTGTTTTAAATTGTAATAAGTAAAATTATGTTACATTAAGTCCTTACATTGACAGAGCATGGTTTCCTGCACTGGTCTCAAAGGCGATGTGGTCTTGCTTGTCGATAACCCCAATTCAAGCAACTCTGGAGGTACTGGCAAAGGAACCTTCACTGGAGTGAAGGGAATTGGTGTAAAACAATAACACTGATCAGAAACAGGCATATCCTTACAGTTGAGTCGGCTTGTGTACAAGTCCATATACTAACCTGGTTGTGGAGATGCAGTAGCACTATATTCATCAGGCTGGTCTGGTTTTAAGAGTGTTGCTGGTGGTTTACGCCTCCCTAACACAGAAAAATGTAATGCCATTCTAATACCATGTAGAACTGTCCCTTAGTAAATGTGTTATTAAATCGTAATGCAAATGCATACAAACCCATAGAACACATGTCAAGACTCTTTATAATATTAGAGGTGTGGTATGTTAATGGATCTACATTACATGAGTAATCTACAGCTTCAAGTATCAAAACAGATGCGTCATTCTAGTCCAAATGAATACATATTTGTACTTTTGCTGTACTTCTGCATTTTGGCGATGTACTTATTTTACTCTGTAGATCATATACATACCAAACCTTTAAAGTATAGCATGCAAAAAAGCATGCAAAACAAGAACTCTGTACTTACCCTTAATGATGAGATATAAATGCCTTATAAATGTTAGTAGAACAATTGAACACAAGAATTAGAACAGGCCTGAACGTGGCCAAACCAACAAACAGCAACAAATCAATGTAGAACAGATCATCCTGATTCATGTCAGAATCATCCCTAGTATGCTGTAGGAATAAGACCTTTGACCAGCGGGACTCCAACAACTTCTGAACCTGAAAGCATAGTGAAGATAATTTAACTTTCAAGCATTTAGAAGTCACACGTACATGTATGTGCACAAATGCACTGTATATACAGTATGTATGCACAATTGATCTAAATCTTGAATTGAGTTGAAACTGAATCAACACAGAAGTGACTTGAGCTGAATAATGTCACAATTGGCTTGTTAGAGATGCTTTACAGCAGATTTTGTTTTGAATTTGTTAGTATTGTGAAGCTTCTGTGAAAATCTATATTGTAGCTTGTATGTATATTCATATATATATATATATATATATATATATATATATATATATATATATATATATATATATATATATATATATATATATATGTATGTATGTATGAATATACATACAAGCTACAATATGTAATAATGTAATCAATTTGAAAAAACCTGTAGTATAATAATTTACGGGCATTAGAACAGGACTGATCACACCTAATAAACAAACAGTGATTTGACAGTGTTGGATGGATAATCCTGATTGATGTCAGAATCATCCCCAAGTGTGCAGTCAGAAAATTACCTTTGGCCATAGGGACTCCAACAACTTGTGAACCTGAGTGCACAGCGCAGAAACAATGTAACATCCCAAACATTTACCATCTTCAATAACGCTGAATAAAAATGTAATGATGTTTCATGGAAATGAATGCAGTTTGATAGAGCATGTATGTGCATGTATGTGGTTCTCACTCAGTTGGCCTGGAATTTTAGATGAAAATGTGGGTAGCATCATCCTCCCCAAATCTTCACCTTCCTCCATTTCTATGGAAAAATAACAAACCAAAAAATGTTATGAAAGGATGGAATTATAAATATCATCAACTGTTGTTTATTCAGGGAAAATTGACTGAGCATTAAGCTCTTTTACAGCAAAAGCCGAGTCCACATTCATACAGGTGTAGCCTACATTCAGAAAAATATGGATATAGCAACCACAATAAAATAAATACTGTGTGTGTGTGCGTGTGTGTATTTGGGTGTGTGTGTGTGTGTGTGTGTGTGTGTGTGTGTGTGCGCATGCACCTACACTACCGGTCAAAAGTTTTGGGATTTGATGCTAAAAAAACATTCATTATTATTATTGATGTGGAAAACAGTTTTTTCTGGATTCTTTGATGAATAGAAAGTTCAAAAGCTTTAATTTGAATTTGAAAAGCTTTTAATTCAGCTTTAATTTGAAATATAATCTTTTGCAACATTATAAATGTCTTTACTGTAACTTTTGATCAATTTAAAGGATTAGTTCACTTTTAAAGTGAAAATTCTGTCATCATATACTCACCCTTAAGTTGTTTCAAACCTGTATGAATTTCTTTCCTCTGCTGAACACAAAGGAAGATATTAAGAAGAATGTCGGTAACCAGACAGTTTTTGGTTCCCAATGACTGCCATAGTAGGAAAAAAATATACTATGGCAGTCATTGGGAACCAAAAACTGTCTGGTTACCGACATTCTTCTTAATATCTTCCTTTGTGTTCAGCAGAGGAAAGAAATTCATACAGGTTTGAAACAACTTAAGGGTGAGTATATGATGACAGAATTTTCATTTTAAAAGTGAACTAATCCTTTAATTCATCCTTTGATGAATAAAAGTATTTATTTCTTTAATTTCTTTCCCCTCCAAAAATAAATAAAAAGTCTTACTGACCCCAAACTTTTGAAGGGTAGTGTTTAATGTTACAAAAGCTTTCTATTTCAAATTAATGCTGTTCATCAAAGAATCCTGAAACTAAAATGTAAATAACTATTTTCAACATTGATAATAATGATAAAATGTTTCTTGAACATCAAATCATCAGAATCATGTGACACTGAAGACTGGAGTAATGATGCTCAAAATTCAGATTTGATCACAGGAATAAATTACACTTTACTATATATTCACATAGAAAACTGCTATTTTGAATTATAATAATATTTCACAATTTTGACTGTGTTTTAAAAAAAAATGTATTTGAATCAAATAAATGCAGCCTTGGTGAGTAGAACAGACTTATTAGAACAAATCGTAACGATCCAAAAATGTGTCAGTGTGAGTTTTTCTTACTCAGTTGGTCTTGGAGTTTGGATGGGGATATAGAAAGCATCATTCTCTCCAATTCTTCATCATCCTCCATTTCTGTGAAACAAAGCATAAAAGCAAAGATGTGAATCATATGTCATCCCACATTTACATATTTCAATTTGACCTTATATATACTCAACTGTACTGTCAACAAACCTGTAGGATGAGAGGCAGATGCTGTAAGGCCAGCGGAAGCACTCTGAAGCTGGCTCTTTTTCTGAGTGAGGTACTGCTGCAACCGATACATTTTGCTGCCTGGGACACACTGTTTCTGGAGGATGAATGCAGCATATCCATCTGCTCTGCTCTCCCAAACATCCCTCCAAGTCTTTTCTGCATTAATCCCAAAGCCAACCAAGTTGTCATCTTCATTCCTCACAGGTGGTGCCACTGATCTTCCAGTTAAATACTTTAGGAGGTCCTCGATTTCCTGGAAGCTTCTACTGTACTCAAGAAATGAAAGTAGGCTGTCCTTCTTGGGACCCTCTGGTTTAAACTGTCCGGCTCTCTCCTCCTCCTCAACCTTCTTAGTCAAGAATATGGTATAGCCTACATCATTCTCTAGTAGCCACCGGAATGACTTGCCTTTGTACTTTCCAAACTGAAGCAGATACTCTCCCAGCACCTCCTGTCTGTCTGACACATCTCCTCCTCTCATGAAGACAACAGAGCGGGCATTCTCCTTGACCTTGTCTTCCCTTTGAGGGGCTGATTTGTCCTGGAGATTGGGGTTGTCTTTGATCCTCTTGGCTTCATCTGAGGGTTCTTGTCTCAGATATCCAGTAGGTCCTTTCCTGAAGCACACGTTGATCTTGCCTGGGAAGATCACTTTCACCTTCATCCTGCTGTGCTGTACATATACATTCACAAAGAGCTGATTAGTGTTTATGGTCTGTTGCATTAACACGATTAACACACTTCTATTCTGATTTAAATGATTTTATTTCTTATTAAATAAAACAACAATTAAATGAAAAAATGTATTATGAAATAAATATAAATATATATTTCACAATATCCTCTTTCACACACTATTGTTGTGTTTAATTATAATTTGTTTCATAATAAAATGTTATTCATATACTACTATACCATTATATTGCACACATATTTTTTTGTAATTTAAATGTAATATATGTGTGTGTACTATATAATAATTACATTAAAAGTACTACATCAAACTGCACTGTTAACATATAACGTTATATTTTTAAACATTTTATTTGAGTGCATAACGTTAATAAGAAATCAATGACGAAACATTCACCTTTACAAACAAATATACTCTTATAAAATACAGTTGTATTTACAACGAGGAGTTTGGTTTACTTGGTCACAAACTATTCAACACAATTAACAATACGATTAACGTTACATGATAATATACAAGCAATGTAAATTATAAGATATATGAATAATAATGTATATGGGGTCACCTGAGGTAAAATCTGTCTGACGGTAGTTTAGACTGTAAATATTTGTTGTAAAAAACAAAACAATTTACTGACAATTCGGTAAACAAATATCTCTCCGATCGTAAAACGGGTCTCCCCTCCTCCACTGCGAATGATTGACAGATGACACTATGCTTCTTAAATTCCCCGCCAAGGAAAAACGAAACAGCGCCATGAAGTCTACCTGTGGCCAAAAGTATATTGCATCCGTAGTGTTAAGCACTACCATAGAGAATGAATGGGAAAAGTTAAGGGAAGTTACAGTTTTTTTGGATTGCTTACACACTAAAATTAAAAGTAGTACACTATTAGCAAAACCTTACACTCAAGAAGCAAAACATCAGCCCATATTTGCACAACTATAAGCACATTGTCAACCTCACACTTGTTGCAAAACTCTACACACAGTGATTTGCAAAACACTAAACACACTTAACATACATTACACACAAAAATCTATCATGAAGTCACTTCCTTGCAATACCAAAGCACTGACTGTCAAATTCCCGCACCGTCCAACCAATTGGTTCAACACAGTCATCAGGTGTGCAAACACTTGTTTGCTTAATTGTAGACACACCAATCAGGTGTATAAGCACTATAAAAAGCAGCAGGTGAGTTCATCGGTCTTCAAGCACAATGGAAAGAGAAAGAGTAAGACGAGGAGGAGAATGAGGAGAACAAGGAGGAGGACAAGGAGGAGGAGGAGGAGGAGGAGGAGGAAGGGGAGGAAGAGGAATCAACAGAGGAAGAGATGGAGGCCATGCTGGAGGTAGAGGAAGAGGAAGAGGAAGACAAGAAGATGCTCTAAGAGGACCGAATCTGACAAATGAGATCCAAATCAAATCAATCATATGCAGAGTTCATATGCAATACATTGTTGTCTGGGACAATGTGTCTTTTGTGTCTCTGGTTCAGAACTGGTTTCAGCAACATCCACATTTCACCGTCCTATATCTTCCACCATACTCTCCATTCCTCAACCCTATAGAAGAGTTTTTCTCGGCATGGCGGTGGAAGGTATATGATCTCCGTCTCCAGGCTGAGGTACCCCTCATCCAAGCCATGGAGGAAGCCTGTGACCAGATGGAGGTGGCAGCAATGCAAGGATGGATTCGTCATTCAAGATGTGTCTTTCCAAGGTGTCTTGCTAATGACAACATTGCAACATTGCTTGCGATGAAATTCTCTGGCCAGATCCAGCTAGGCGAAGAGACAATGTCTAGTTTATTTTTTATTTTTTTACAGTAAACTTACAGTACAATACGCAAAGTGACATTTTGTTACAGTATTATGAATCTCCATGTCAACATTTTGGGCGTGTTGAGAAATAAATGAGTTTCTTCAGTCTGCAACATTGGTCTTGTGTAGTGTTTACATTATATTTGTAGTTTGTTGATGGTAGCCTACTCTAATCATAGGGAAGTAGAAGTGCTAAAAGTGTTTTAGGTTTATCACAGTAGAGTGTAACTCGTGCAAACAGAGTATAGTAATGTGAAACGTGTGTTTCATATGGTAACAAAGTGTGGTTTTTAAACAGAAGTGTATAGTTTTTACAATAGTGTTTAATTATGCAAAGGATCTGTAGTGTTTTGCTAATTGGGTGTGTGGTTGTGCTAATTGTGTGTAGTGTTTTGAAAACACGGGCCCTGTTTTGAAAATCGTGCTTAAGCAATCCAAAAAAACTGTAAGCTTACCCATTTTCGGCTCCCGCGCGGAAGACCGGGGTTCGATTCCCCGACGGGGAGGCCTCTTCTTTATCACGGCCAAACGCCTTGCGTAAGCTCATGCTTTACCGAGGAAGCTGCTGGTGAAGCCAACCCGCCGTTCAAGACTCACCTGATGATGGTTAGCTTAGTGCATTTGAAAGATTGTACTTTCAAGAAAGCTTTTGCAATGGGATTGTAAAAGGTTGTTTTATGCATGTTTGGCCTGAGTTTTTGTAGCATTTCCACTGTGGCATTTCCAATCTGACCAGCAGGGCTCACCAGCATGTGGCATTCCGAACGCTTCAAAACAGTGAATCATTTTGCCAGGCAATCGGCTCAAAGCTTTGAAAAGCTTCCTTTACCCCATCACTGCCCTTTTGTGCTTGGTAAACCTTACAATCACGCTGCTGACCCAAGACTTGAAGTTGTGAACTGGTTTGACGACCACCCGGCTCCAGACATGGACAAAACGGCCAATTCTTTGGGCCACGCTCAAACGCTGGCCCGGCCTGCTGCGTTTCTTCGGAGCAAGGCGCAAAAAGTTTTCTGTTTTTAAACAAACGCATGTAGCTCTGCTGTGAGCAGAGCATCCAAAAATACCAGAAACTCGCAAATGTTCCCCTCCACGGAAATCTTTAGTAAAAGGCGAAAGATTTATGCGTGTGTAGTGAAGTGCTGCTGTTGGGTGGCATCCTGTTTGCAGGTGTTGACTCCGCCCTAGAGGCCCGTGGGTAATCAGCGTCTCATTTCACCTGGGTATATTAAGATGGCTGTTTTTGTTACCGCTCATGGTGTCAAGGTGCTGCGTGTTGTCTAGCGCGTCATTTTCTGCTGTTGGTCTGGTGCGCTGGCTGGAGGTGAGTGTAACGGCCGTTTGGGATTATTGTTCAAATCTACCGGACTTTAAGCGGTTAACGATGCAACTCTTAGGTGCTGTGCGGCTCGTGGATAAGCGCAAGTTGGGCCGAGCGTTTATATTGATTGGTGAACGCGCGCCGTTTGCCGGATACAAACGCACGTCATACTACTACAATAATAGTTCCTGCTGTATTGCTGTTTGGCTTTCTGGTAGGTCTCTTTCTGGCTCCTGTGGCCGTATTTATTTTAAGTAATGTATAATCATGGGGTTATCTGTGTATTTCAGCTCGCCCTGGTCATAATTGTGTTCTCAATCTGTTGCTGCCGGACGAATGACGCGATCTCCGCCTGTTGGTATGTGTGGTCATTGTATAGTAGCTTAAAGATGAGTCTGCTCAAATACTACTGCGCATATTTTAGTTTACATTCGGGATTTTGCAGGTGAATGAATCTGCTAGTTATAAGAGTACGTGAAGACTGCTGCTCGGATTGGGACTTCCATTGCTGCTGTTTTGTTCCTAATATCTTTACTTTTTGTTTATTGGTTTGGTTTAATGCTCTGCTGGCCGTGGCACTCATGTGAGCACGCCCAGCATTGTTGATGTAGCTTTTGTCAATATATTTTCGATTGAGTTTGCTTTATTATTGTGATGTAAATTTATTTAATTTGTTTGGTTTCAATTTCTTTTGTTATTCTTTTGGGTTTGCCCTTATATTCTTTTTTTGTGTGTTATGAATAAGATTTACTTTTGATTAATTATTTTTGTGAGTGATCCTCAGCCTGTCAGAGGAAAGAGGGGGTTGTGAGTGTTAACCGGCCTGTGAAGTTGGGACAGGTTGGTGACTAAACCAAATTTATTGAAAACCCTACTGAAACCAATAACTGCACTTGAGTGGATCATATTTTTGTTTTGTGATATTGGGTATTTTGTATGTGGTGTCTTGTAAACCAGTATTCATGTAAACCATTTTCATTTTTTTGTTTATTTTTCTTGTCTTGTAGGCATTGTGAATCCGGAGCAGGAGAGCTAGTTGCTCCATTGGGTGGTGGGTCCTGATGCACAGTGTGTGATCTACAAACTACCGCGTTTGGTCTTGGTTGATGTGAGTGTGCAGTGTAGTGCACGTGTGGTGGTGCTTCTCGACCATTGCTGGCGACGTTTGGCACTAGCTCATCCTGCTTCTGGGAATCACAAGCCCTGATAAGCCCGTATTGTGTGTGTGTGTGTGTGTGTGTGTGTGTGTGTGTGTTTGTGTTTGTTTGTGTGTGTGGAGTGATGATTGATCCCAATGGCCGTACATTTTTAATATTTTACCTTTGATCAATAAAGAATATTTTTGTATTTTCGTATACCCACGTCTCTGTCTCTGTGTAAAGAGGGAAAATCGAACCTGTGTCCTCATTAGGAGACTTCCCTGGCTTAGCGACCAGGGTGGCGTAGTCGACTCTTTTCCTTAAATCTCTCTCAAAGAATAAACCTGCTCACTGCCACATTTGGCGTATAGTCGGCAGGGTTTCCTTTTTTTGCACTAAAATTGAGAGACGTGGATATATGCATTTTCTTTGTGTTTTTGTGTTTTATTAGGTATTGGGAACAGGACAGCAGCGTGGACTGTGACTGCAGGTAACTCTATTTGGAGGTTTTTGGGTAGTTCTTCCATTGTGTTTTATAGAAATGGAGGAGGAATTGCAGGAGCTGAAAGAGCTTGTAGCCCAATTGCGAGCCGATAATATAAAGTTGCGTCAAGATCAAGCTCTGGCAGGGCCTTCTGATCTCGGCCGTGTTCCCACTGTATCTGGTCCGTCGCTCGCTCCTCCGGCTATTGACGCAGGTGCCATTTCTTCAGAAAGGTATGTTTTTATACCGAGAGACAGAAGGTGCCCTAAATTTAATGGTAGGTCTGGCGTAGGAATTAACGAATGGGTCGAGGAGGCACAGGCCTGCATGCGGTCCCGTCATTTGTCCGTAGCAGACAAGGCTTTCTTTCTTTTTGATCATTTAGAGGGAGAGGCACGTGATGAGATCAAGTATAGGCCTGCTGGGGAGCGTGAAGATCACGAGAAGATTATTGCGGCATTAAAAGAATTATATGGATGTTCTAAATCATATGTTGCCTTGCAGGAGGCCTTTTTCTCCAGGAGGCAACATGATGGGGAGACCCTGTTGGAGTTTTCACTCGCTTTAATGAGCCTTTTTGAGCAAGCCAAACAGCAATCGCCTACAGCTATGCCAAATGCCGAAACCTTGCTTCGTGATCAATTCGTGGAGCACGTGGTCGATAGTGCTCTTCGCCGCGAGCTTAAACAGTTTGTGCGTCGTCAACCTAGTACTACTTTATTGGATGTTCGCAGGGAAGCCATTAGGTGGGAGCAGGAGGGCATGCTGGGTGGGGCAAGAGGTCGCAGTCACTCTCTTCCCTCAGCACATGGTTTTCAATGCGGCGTACAGGGTGTTCGTCCAGGCGTTTGTGACTCTCCTCAACGGTCCGAGATGGGCGAGTTGAGAGAGATGTTAAAACAGCAGCAACAGCAGTTAACCCAACTTGCACAAAATGTAGCTCAGTTACAGGACCCGTTTCAGCGTTCTCGTAGTCAACCTCGCCCTTTTCGCAATGCTCCGGTTATTTGTAGAAGGTGTCAAAGGCCGGGCCATTTTGCACGGGAGTGTGATGGGGAACGTGTTCCGCTTCGGGTACCCGCTCCTAGTAGAGAAGACACTAGAGTCAGTGAGGGTGAGTTGCATCATTCAGGCCCGTTATCGGGAAACTAGCGCCCGCCGAGTTGCAGAGTCACAGCTCGGTTGGGGGGAACATCGGCTCAGATGTGTTGCATATTCCTGACCCCATATTGAATTTGATGTCCCCATGCCCTCATATTAATGCTTTTTTGGGTGGCATTTCAGTACCGTGTTTGATAGATACTGGGTCTATGGTATCCACTCTTACGGAGAGTTGTTTTTTAAAACATTTTGAGCCATGGGGACAGGAACGCCTTAGAACCTGTCAATGGTTGCAACTTAAGGCGGCGAACGGACTTTCTATTCCTTATATAGGGTATATGGAATTAGATGTCGAACTTTGTGGGAAATTAGTACCAAAGTGCGGTGTGCTAGTAGTTAAAGATCCCCCGGGTGGCATGTGCGCTAAGGTCCCTGGTGTTTTGGGGATGAATGTACTGGGTAGGTGTTACCAGGGGCTTTTGGGACAACATGGCCCCTCTCTTTTTGAGTTTCCACCAGTAGCAACTGCTCCTGACTCTGTCGTTCAGGCATTGCAACATTGTCACCAAACTAGTACTCTTCCTCTAGCTGTGGAAACGGGTCAGGTTAAGACTCGTGGTCCTCGGGCACACCGTATACCCGGTGGTACCATTAAATTGGTAGCCGCAACTTGTTCGGAACAGTACTCCAACGGAACTGCGCTCCTTGAACCTCCAAAACTAGGACTACCTATGGGGCTATTGGTTTCTCCTGCCTTGGTTCGAGTGGTTAAGGGTACTGTGTATGTTCCAGTGGTTAATGTAGGGGTCACTGATGTTTTGCTGTTCCCTCGCCGAGTAATAGGCACTTTAACCAATGTGAATGTGGTCAGTTTGCCCTCAGGTATCACTGAGGTAAAGTCTGCTTCCTGTCGTGTGTGGTCTATTGCTCCTGCCAGTATTCCAACTGTTCCAGGCCAGATTGATGGGTTGGACTTGTCCCTCCTATCCGGAGAGGAGCAATGTAAGGTTAGGGCTCTCCTGTTGAAGTACCAGTCGGTATTTTCTGCTTTTGAAGGGGATTTGGGGTGCACGAATATCATTGCACATGACATTCCACTCACAGACGACACACCGGTTCGGCAACGATATCGTAGAATTCCTCCATCCGAGTATGAAGTAGTGAGAGCACACATTAATCAGCTGTTGGATGCTCAGGTGGTGCGAGAGAGCTGCAGCCCCTATGCCTCTCCAATTGTGCTAGTGAAAAAGAAGGACGGTAGTCTACGCATGTGTGTGGACTACCGTCAATTAAATGCTAAAACGAGGAAGGACGCATTTCCCTTGCCTCGAATTGAGGAGTCGCTGGACGCCCTGACTGGAGCCCGCTGGTTTTCCACATTGGATTTAACCAGCGGGTATAATCAGGTTCCCATGTCAGAGGGGGATAAGCCAAAGACCGCTTTTTGCACCCCATTCGGGTTATTTGAGTGGAATCGGATGCCGTTTGGGCTCTGCAATGCCCCCAGCACGTTCCAGCGACTCATGCAGCGGTTATTTGGCGACCAGCAGTGCCAATCATTACTTTTGTACTTGGATGACATTGTTGTGTTTTCTTCCTCGGTAGAGCAGCATTTGGAGAGGCTGGAGGTGGTTTTGAGTCGATTGGAGCACGAGAGCCTGAAGGTTAAGATGGAGAAATGTTCGTTTTTTCAGACAGAGGTGAGGTATTTGGGCCATATTATATCAGCCCAGGGTGTTTCAACCGACCCTGGTAAAATTGAAGCTGTGGCTCAGTGGCGTCGTCCAGCTAACGTCACAGAATTGCGCTCATTTCTTGGGTTTGCCAGTTACTACCGGCGTTTTGTGGAGGGGTTTGCTAAATTGGCAGCCCCGCTGCATAGGCTGGTGGCTGAGTTTTCTCGTGAGACACCGAAGGCTAAGAAACGAAATGGGTTAAGTTTTGAGGGTGCTTGGGACGAACAGTGCCAGTCAGGCTTTGAGAAATTAAAAGGAAAGTTAACCACGGCCCCGGTGCTCGCCTATGCAGATTTCTCCTTGCCATTCATCCTGGAGGTGGACGCTAGTCATGGGGGGTTGGGAGCAGTCCTCTCACAGGAGCATGAGGGTAGAGTACGTCCTATTGCGTATGCGAGTCGCAGTCTTAGGCCCACTGAGCGCAATATGGATAACTATAGCTCCATGAAGTTGGAGTTTCTTGCACTAAAGTGGGCCATGACTGAGAAATTCAGAGAATATCTATTAGGTAACAAGTGTGTGGTCTTTACGGATAATAACCCTCTCAGTCATCTGACCTCGGCGAAGCTTGGGGCGGCGGAGCAGCGCTGGGCTTCCCAGTTGGGGGCTTTTGACTTTGAGATTCGGTATAGATCTGGAAGGAGTAATAAAAACGCTGACGCTCTTTCCCGGCAGAATCCACCAGAGCCGGGGTTAGTAGGTGAATTCTTCCCGGGGACTGTAGTCCCAGTGTCATTACGGCAAGCTGTGGAGGTAGAGCCAGTTGTTGAGGCAGTACAGTGTGCGGTTACCACAATGCCTGGTTATTCATTGGTGGATTTGTGTCAGTTGCAGGAGGAAGACTCTGTGATTTCGGAGGTTTTGACTTTTTGGAGGCGTAAAGCCCGTCCGGGGCCTGAGGAACGACGACGCATGTCCACTCTAGCTGCTGCATTACTTCGTCAGTGGGATCGCCTGGTAGAGAAGGAGGGGGTACTCTATCGTAGGGTTAGAACTCCAAGCGGTGGAGAGGAGCTCTGCCAGTTACTGTTGCCTGCTGTGTTGCGGTCTGATGTCCTCATGCAGTTACATCAACAACACGGGCATCAGGGCATCGAGCGCACCACTGAATTAGTCAGACAACGATGTTACTGGCCTGGCTTGTCGTCAGACGTAGAGCGGTGGTGTCAGGAGTGTGAGCGATGTCAGGTAGCTAAAGAGTCACGTCCTTTGGCCCAAAGTTTCATGGGTCATTTGTTGGCCTCTAGGCCTAATGAAATCTTGGCCATAGATTTTACGTTGCTGGAACCTTCTAGGTCAGGAATGGAAAATGTGTTAGTGATGACCGATGTGTTTAGCAAATACACACTTGCGGTGCCGACTAGGGACCAGAGAGCAGAAACGGTAGCCCAGACCTTAGTAACTGAGTGGTTCTATAAGTTTGGGGTTCCCAGTCGTCTCCACTCCGACCAGGGGCGAAACTTTGAGTCCCTCTTGCTCCGCCAGCTTTGCAGCCTGTATGAAGTAGATAAGTCTCGCACTACACCCTATCATCCAGCAGGTAACGGCCAGTGTGAGCGCTTTAATCGAACTTTGCATAATCTGTTGCGCACACTGCCTGTTTCCAGAAAGAGGGACTGGGTGTCTTGTCTTCCTCAGCTCCTCTTTTCTTATAATACCACCCCTCACCAAGCCACGGGAGAATCTCCACATTTTTTAATGTTCGGTCAAGAACCCCGATTGCCCGTTGACTTCCTGTTGGGTAGGGTGCAGGAACCAGTGGCAGGGACGGTGTGTGAATGGATCATCGAACACCAGACCAGGCTGCGAGTGGCGTTCGAGGGAGCACGGGAACGTTTACATATGGTAGCCGCAAAGCGTAAGGAAAAGCACGATCAGCAGGTAAAGGATGCACCTCTTGCTGAGGGCCAGTTGGTGTACCTCCGTGACTACGGAGTAAGGGGTCGTCATAAGATTCATGATTTATGGAGTTCAGTTGTCTACCAGGTAGTGAGAGCCCCTCGAGAGGGAGGTGCCGTTTACACCATAGCGCCAGTGGGAAATCGGAATACAGTAAAAACTGTCCACCGCTCGCAGCTGAAGAGCCTGATCCAGAGGGGTCCCTCTGGCCCTGTGCTCCCCAGTGACTCGAGTGATCCCTTTGTTCCTGTGGTATGGCAGGAAGAGGAGGAAGAGGAAGCGGACTTGGTGAGGGTGTGTCCTGAGAGTTTCTCGGGGGGTCCCGGTTGTGTAAGTCCAGTTTCATCAGAGCACGTTGCCCCCCCAATGGCAGCAGGGTCTTCAGACCCGGTCCCCATAGGACGAGTGATTACCCCAGAGGGGAACAGTGGGGTCGAAATTAGTTTGGTGGCTGAATCCGCTGGGTCGGAAGACGGGCCTGGGGAGAGCGAGGTTGGTCTGCGAAGGACTGGAAGAGCGACTGCTGGTCGACACTCCAATCTCCATCATCTTCCTAGGCCCCTGTTGAATGGGGTGCCTTCGGTGTCCCATTCTGTAACCGTGGTGTTCAGACCTTGGACCTGAATACTATGGTTACTGGTTGTTAGTCCATCGTCGGGGCGACGATGCAAAGGGGAGGGGTAGATTGTAGTGAAGTGCTGCTGTTGGGTGGCATCCTGTTTGCAGGTGTTGACTCCGCCCTAGAGGCCCGTGGGTAATCAGCGTCTCATTTCACCTGGGTATATTAAGATGGCTGTTTTTGTTACCGCTCATGGTGTCAAGGTGCTGCGTGTTGTCTAGCGCGTCATTTTCTGCTGTTGGTCTGGTGCGCTGGCTGGAGGTGAGTGTAACGGCCGTTTGGGATTATTGTTCAAATCTACCGGACTTTAAGCGGTTAACGATGCAACTCTTAGGTGCTGTGCGGCTCGTGGATAAGCGCAAGTTGGGCCGAGCGTTTATATTGATTGGTGAACGCGCGCCGTTTGCCGGATACAAACGCACGTCATACTACTACAATAATAGTTCCTGCTGTATTGCTGTTTGGCTTTCTGGTAGGTCTCTTTCTGGCTCCTGTGGCCGTATTTATTTTAAGTAATGTATAATCATGGGGTTATCTGTGTATTTCAGCTCGCCCTGGTCATAATTGTGTTCTCAATCTGTTGCTGCCGGACGAATGACGCGATCTCCGCCTGTTGGTATGTGTGGTCATTGTATAGTAGCTTAAAGATGAGTCTGCTCAAATACTACTGCGCATATTTTAGTTTACATTCGGGATTTTGCAGGTGAATGAATCTGCTAGTTATAAGAGTACGTGAAGACTGCTGCTCGGATTGGGACTTCCATTGCTGCTGTTTTGTTCCTAATATCTTTACTTTTTGTTTATTGGTTTGGTTTAATGCTCTGCTGGCCGTGGCACTCATGTGAGCACGCCCAGCATTGTTGATGTAGCTTTTGTCAATATATTTTCGATTGAGTTTGCTTTATTATTGTGATGTAAATTTATTTAATTTGTTTGGTTTCAATTTCTTTTGTTATTCTTTTGGGTTTGCCCTTATATTCTTTTTTTGTGTGTTATGAATAAGATTTACTTTTGATTAATTATTTTTGTGAGTGATCCTCAGCCTGTCAGAGGAAAGAGGGGGTTGTGAGTGTTAACCGGCCTGTGAAGTTGGGACAGGTTGGTGACTAAACCAAATTTATTGAAAACCCTACTGAAACCAATAACTGCACTTGAGTGGATCATATTTTTGTTTTGTGATATTGGGTATTTTGTATGTGGTGTCTTGTAAACCAGTATTCATGTAAACCATTTTCATTTTTTTGTTTATTTTTCTTGTCTTGTAGGCATTGTGAATCCGGAGCAGGAGAGCTAGTTGCTCCATTGGGTGGTGGGTCCTGATGCACAGTGTGTGATCTACAAACTACCGCGTTTGGTCTTGGTTGATGTGAGTGTGCAGTGTAGTGCACGTGTGGTGGTGCTTCTCGACCATTGCTGGCGACGTTTGGCACTAGCTCATCCTGCTTCTGGGAATCACAAGCCCTGATAAGCCCGTATTGTGTGTGTGTGTGTGTGTGTGTGTGTGTGTGTGTGTTTGTGTTTGTTTGTGTGTGTGGAGTGATGATTGATCCCAATGGCCGTACATTTTTAATATTTTACCTTTGATCAATAAAGAATATTTTTGTATTTTCGTATACCCACGTCTCTGTCTCTGTGTAAAGAGGGAAAATCGAACCTGTGTCCTCATTAGGAGACTTCCCTGGCTTAGCGACCAGGGTGGCGTAGTCGACTCTTTTCCTTAAATCTCTCTCAAAGAATAAACCTGCTCACTGCCACACGTGAATGAAGAGAAACTCGAGCTGTACCCATGAGACGTCGGGACAATGTGCTCCCACGCACATGCCATCATACTCAGCAAGGGTAATGTCTCGTGTAATACAGCCATTTCCATTAGAGGAAGGAGCAAATGTAATAAGAATCTGCCCCATCGCCAGATGACCGCAAACCCTTTATAAGAGGATGTCACTGAAGCCGATGGTACGTCGAAGACCAGTGGTAGTATTCGCATGAGATATTTTTGAACTTCCTGGAAGCTAAACGAACAAACCCTTCATCTCCTTGGATTGCAGGTGGATTCCTCCATAGGACAGGGTGAGCTCCTCTTCCTGCCCTTGGCCAAAATAAAAGGCTTAAATAATAATAACTCCCATAATGGAAAGCATATCCAGTATTAAGTGACTTCTCAGCGGTTGAGCATACAGTGGGGTACCGCTCAGGGACACATCTGTAACAACCAGTCCTCGTTAGTATAGTGGACAGTATCTCCGCCTGTCACGCGGAAGACCGGGGTTCGATTCCCCGACGGGGAAGCCTCTTCTTTATCACGGCCAAACGCCTTGCGTAAGCTCATGCTTTACCGAGGAAGCTGCTGATGAAGCCAACCCGCCGTTCAAGACTCACCTGATGATGGTTAGCTTAGTGCATTTGAAAGATTGTACTTTCAAGAAAGCTTTTGCAATGGGATTGTAAAAGGTTGTTTTATGCATGTTTGGCCTGAGTTTTTGTAGCATTTCCACTGTCGCATTTCCAATCTGACCAGCAGGGCTCACCAGCATGTGGCATTCCGAACGCTTCAAAACAGTGAATCATTTTGCCAGGCAATCGGCTCAAAGCTTTGAAAAGCTTCCTTTCCCCCATCACTGCCCTTTTGTGCTTGGTAAACCTTACAATCACGCTGCTGACCCAAGACTTGGAGATGTGAACTGGTTTGACGACCACCCGGCTCCAGACATGGACAAAACGGCCAATTCTTTGGGCCACGCTCAAACGCTGGCCCGGCCTGCTGCGTTTCTTCGGAGCAAGGCGCAAAAAGTTTTCTGTTTTTAAACAAACGCATGTAGCTCTGCTGTGAGCAGAGCATCCAAAAATACCAGAAACTCGCAAATGTTCCCCTCCACGGAAATCTTTAGTAAAAGGCGAAAGATTTATGCGTGAATGAAGAGAAACTCGAGCTGTACCCATGAGACGTCGGGACAATGTGCTCCCACGCACATGCCATCATACTCAGCAAGGGTAATGTCTCGTGTAATACAGCCATTTCCATTAGAGGAAGGAGCAAATGTAATAAGAATCTGCCCCATCGCCAGATGACCGCAAACCCTTTATAAGAGGATGTCACTGAAGCCGATGGTACGTCGAAGACCAGTGGTAGTATTCGCATGAGATATTTTTGAACTTCCTGGAAGCTAAACGAACAAACCCTTCATCTCCTTGGATTGCAGGTGGATTCCTCCATAGGACAGGGTGAGCTCCTCTTCCTGCCCTTGGCCAAAATAAAAGGCTTAAATAATAATAACTCCCATAATGGAAAGCATATCCAGTATTAAGTGACTTCTCAGCGGTTGAGCATACAGTGGGGTACCGCTCAGGGACACATCTGTAACAACCAGTCCTCGTTAGTATAGTGGACAGTATCTCCGCCTGTCACGCGGAAGACCGGGGTTCGATTCCCCGACGGGGAGGCCTCTTCTTTATCACGGCCAAACGCCTTGCGTAAGCTCATGCTTTACCGAGGAAGCTGCTGATGAAGCCAACCCGCCGTTCAAGACTCACCTGATGATGGTTAGCTTAGTGCATTTGAAAGATTGTACTTTCAAGAAAGCTTTTGCAATGGGATTGTAAAATGTTGTTTTATGCATGTTTGGCCTGAGTTTTTGTAGCATTTCCACTGTCGCATTTCCAATCTGACCAGCAGGGCTCACCAGCATGTGGCATTCCGATCGCTTCAAAACAGTGAATCATTTTGCCAGGCAATCGGCTCAAAGCTTTGAAAAGCTTCCTTTCCCCCATCACTGCCCTTTTGTGCTTGGTAAACCTTACAATCACGCTGCTGACCCAAGACTTGGAGTTGTGAACTGGTTTGACGACCACCCGGCTCCAGACATGGACAAAACGGCCAATTCTTTGGGCCACGCTCAAACGCTGGCCCGGCCTGCTGCGTTTCTTCGGAGCAAGGCGCAAAAAGTTTTCTGTTTTTAAACAAACGCATGTAGCTCTGCTGTGAGCAGAGCATCCAAAAATACCAGAAACTCGCAAATGTTCCCCTCCACGGAGATCTTTAGTAAAAGGCGAAAGATTTATGCGTGAATGAAGAGAAACTCGAGCTGTACCCATGAGACGTCGGGACAATGTGCTCCCACGCACATGCCATCATACTCAGCAAGGGTAATGTCTCGTGTAATACAGCCATTTCCATTAGAGGAAGGAGCAAATGTCTGTCACGCGGAAGACCGGGGTTCGATTCCCCGACGGGGAGGCCTCTTCTTTATCACGGCCAAACGCCTTGCGTAAGCTCATGCTTTACCGAGGAAGCTGCTGATGAAGCCAACCCGCCGTTCAAGACTCACCTGATGATGGTTAGCTTAGTGCATTTGAAAGATTGTACTTTCAAGAAAGCTTTTGCAATGGGATTGTAAAAGGTTGTTTTATGCATGTTTGGCCTGAGTTTTTGTAGCATTTCCACTGTCGCATTTCCAATCTGACCAGCAGGGCTCACCAGCATGTGGCATTCCGAACGCTTCAAAACAGTGAATCATTTTGCCAGGCAATCGGCTCAAAGCTTTGAAAAGCTTCCTTTCCCCCATCACTGCCCTTTTGTGCTTGGTAAACCTTACAATCACGCTGCTGACCCAAGACTTGAAGTTGTGAACTGGTTTGACGACCACCCGGCTCCAGACATGGACAAAACGGCCAATTCTTTGGGCCACGCTCAAACGCTGGCCCGGCCTGCTGCGTTTCTTCGGAGCAAGGCGCAAAAAGTTTTCTCTTTTTAAACAAACGCATGTAGCTCTGCTGTGAGCAGAGCATCCAAAAATACCAGAAACTCGCAAATGTTCCCCTCCACGGAAATCTTTAGTAAAAGGCGAAAGATTTATGCGTGAATGAAGAGAAACTCGAGCTGTACCCATGAGACGTCGGGACAATGTGCTCCCACGCACATGCCATCATACTCAGCAAGGGTAATGTCTCGTGTAATACAGCCATTTCCATTAGAGGAAGGAGCAAATGTAATAAGAATCTGCCCCATCGCCAGATGACCGCAAACCCTTTATAAGAGGATGTCACTGAAGCCGATGGTACGTCGAAGACCAGTGGTAGTATTCGCATGAGATATTTTTGAACTTCCTGGAAGCTAAACGAACAAACCCTTCATCTCCTTGGATTGCAGGTGGATTCCTCCATAGGACAGGGTGAGCTCCTCTTCCTGCCCTTGGCCAAAATAAAAGGCTTAAATAATAATAACTCCCATAATGGAAAGCATATCCAGTATTAAGTGACTTCTCAGCGGTTGAGCATACAGTGGGGTACCGCTCAGGGACACATCTGTAACAACCAGTCCTCGTTAGTATAGTGGACGGTATCTCCGCCTGTCTCGCGGAAGACCGGGGTTCGATTCCCCGACGGGGAGGCCTCTTCTTTATCACGGCCAAACGCCTTGCGTAAGCTCATGCTTTACCGAGGAAGCTGCTGATGAAGCCAACCCGCCGTTCAAGACTCACCTGATGATGGTTAGCTTAGTGCATTTGAAAGATTGTACTTTCAAGAAAGCTTTTGCAATGGGATTGTAAAAGGTTGTTTTATGCATGTTTGGCCTGAGTTTTTGTAGCATTTCCACTGTCGCATTTCCAATCTGACCAGCAGGGCTCACCAGCATGTGGCATTCCGAACGCTTCAAAACAGTGAATCATTTTGCCAGGCAATCGGCTCAAAGCTTTGAAAAGCTTCCTTTCCCCCATCACTGCCCTTTTGTGCTTGGTAAACCTTACAATCACGCTGCTGACCCAAGACTTGGAGTTGTGAACTGGTTTGACGACCACCCGGCTCCAGACATGGACAAAACGGCCAATTCTTTGGGCCACGCTCAAACGCTGGCCCGGCCTGCTGCGTTTCTTCGGAGCAAGGCGCAAAAAGTTTTCTGTTTTTAAACAAACGCATGTAGCTCTGCTGTGAGCAGAGCATCCAAAAATACCAGAAACTCGCAAATGTTCCCCTCCACGGAAATCTTTAGTAAAAGGCGAAAGATTTATGCGTGAATGAAGAGAAACTCGAGCTGTACCCATGAGACGTCGGGACAATGTGCTCCCACGCACATGCCATCATACTCAGCAAGGGTAATGTCTCGTGTAATACAGCCATTTCCATTAGAGGAAGGAGCAAATGTAATAAGAATCTGCCCCATCGCCAGATGACCGCAAACCCTTTATAAGAGGATGTCACTGAAGCCGATGGTACGTCGAAGACCAGTGGTAGTATTCGCATGAGATATTTTTGAACTTCCTGGAAGCTAAACGAACAAACCCTTCATCTCCTTGGATTGCAGGTGGATTCCTCCATAGGACAGGGTGAGCTCCTCTTCCTGCCCTTGGCCAAAATAAAAGGCTTAAATAATAATAACTCCCATAATGGAAAGCATATCCAGTATTAAGTGACTTCTCAGCGGTTGAGCATACAGTGGGGTACCGCTCAGGGACACATCTGTAACAACCAGTCCTCGTTAGTATAGTGGACAGTATCTCCGCCTGTCACGCGGAAGACCGGGGTTCGATTCCCCGACGGGGAGGCCTCTTCTTTATCACGGCCAAACGCCTTGCGTAAGCTCATGCTTTACCGAGGAAGCTGCTGATGAAGCCAACCCGCCGTTCAAGACTCACCTGATGATGGTTAGCTTAGTGCATTTGAAAGATTGTACTTTCAAGAAAGCTTTTGCAATGGGATTGTAAAAGGTTGTTTTATGCATGTTTGGCCTGAGTTTTTGTAGCATTTCCACTGTCGCATTTCCAATCTGACCAGCAGGGCTCACCAGCATGTGGCATTCCGATCGCTTCAAAACAGTGAATCATTTTGCCAGGCAATCGGCTCAAAGCTTTGAAAAGCTTCCTTTCCCCCATCACTGCCCTTTTGTGCTTGGTAAACCTTACAATCACGCTGCTGACCCAAGACTTGGAGTTGTGAACTGGTTTGACGACCACCCGGCTCCAGACATGGACAAAACGGCCAATTCTTTGGGCCACGCTCAAACGCTGGCCCGGCCTGCTGCGTTTCTTCGGAGCAAGGCGCAAAAAGTTTTCTGTTTTTAAACAAACGCATGTAGCTCTGCTGTGAGCAGAGCATCCAAAAATACCAGAAACTCGCAAATGTTCCCCTCCACGGAAATCTTTAGTAAAAGGCGAAAGATTTATGCGTGAATGAAGAGAAACTCGAGCTGTACCCATGAGACGTCGGGACAATGTGCTCCCACGCACATGCCATCATACTCAGCAAGGGTAATGTCTCGTGTAATACAGCCATTTCCATTAGAGGAAGGAGCAAATGTAATAAGAATCTGCCCCATCGCCAGATGACCGCAAACCCTTTATAAGAGGATGTCACTGAAGCCGATGGTACGTCGAAGACCAGTGGTAGTATTCGCATGAGATATTTTTGAACTTCCTGGAAGCTAAACGAACAAACCCTTCATCTCCTTGGATTGCAGGTGGATTCCTCCATAGGACAGGGTGAGCTCCTCTTCCTGCCCTTGGCCAAAATAAAAGGCTTAAATAATAATAACTCCCATAATGGAAAGCATATCCAGTATTAAGTGACTTCTCAGCGGTTGAGCATACAGTGGGGTACCGCTCAGGGACACATCTGTAACAACCAGTCCTCGTTAGTATAGTGGACAGTATCTCCGCCTGTCACGCGGAAGACCGGGGTTCGATTCCCCGACGGGGAGGCCTCTTCTTTATCACGGCCAAACGCCTTGCGTAAGCTCATGCTTTACCGAGGAAGCTGCTGATGAAGCCAACCCGCCGTTCAAGACTCACCTGATGATGGTTAGCTTAGTGCATTTGAAAGATTGTACTTTCAAGAAAGCTTTTGCAATGGGATTGTAAAAGGTTGTTTTATGCATGTTTGGCCTGAGTTTTTGTAGCATTTCCACTGTCGCATTTCCAATCTGACCAGCAGGGCTCACCAGCATGTGGCATTCCGATCGCTTCAAAACAGTGAATCATTTTGCCAGGCAATCGGCTCAAAGCTTTGAAAAGCTTCCTTTCCCCCATCACTGCCCTTTTGTGCTTGGTAAACCTTACAATCACGCTGCTGACCCAAGACTTGGAGTTGTGAACTGGTTTGACGACCACCCGGCTCCAGACATGGACAAAACGGCCAATTCTTTGGGCCACGCTCAAACGCTGGCCCGGCCTGCTGCGTTTCTTCGGAGCAAGGCGCAAAAAGTTTTCTGTTTTTAAACAAACGCATGTAGCTCTGCTGTGAGCAGAGCATCCAAAAATACCAGAAACTCGCAAATGTTCCCCTCCACGGAAATCTTTAGTAAAAGGCGAAAGATTTATGCGTGAATGAAGAGAAACTCGAGCTGTACCCATGAGACGTCGGGACAATGTGCTCCCACGCACATGCCATCATACTCAGCAAGGGTAATGTCTCGTGTAATACAGCCATTTCCATTAGAGGAAGGAGCAAATGTAATAAGAATCTGCCCCATCGCCAGATGACCGCAAACCCTTTATAAGAGGATGTCACTGAAGCCGATGGTACGTCGAAGACCAGTGGTAGTATTCGCATGAGATATTTTTGAACTTCCTGGAAGCTAAATGAACAAACCCTTCATCTCCTTGGATTGCAGGTGGATTCCTCCATAGGACAGGGTGAGCTCCTCTTCCTGCCCTTGGCCAAAATAAAAGGCTTAAATAATAATAACTCCCATAATGGAAAGCATATCCAGTATTAAGTGACTTCTCAGCGGTTGAGCATACAGTGGGGTACCGCTCAGGGACACTTCTGTAACAACCAGTCCTCGTTAGTATAGTGGACAGTATCTCCGCCTGTCACGCGGAAGACCGGGGTTCGATTCCCCGACGGGGAGGCCTCTTCTTTATCACGGCCAAACGCCTTGCGTAAGCTCATGCTTTACCGAGGAAGCTGCTGATGAAGCCAACCCGCCGTTCAAGACTCACCTGATGATGGTTAGCTTAGTGCATTTGAAAGATTGTACTTTCAAGAAAGCTTTTGCAATGGGATTGTAAAAGGTTGTTTTAATGCATGTTTGGCCTGAGTTTTTGTAGCATTTCCACTGTCGCATTTCCAATCTGACCAGCAGGGCTCACCAGCATGTGGCATTCCGAACGCTTCAAAACAGTGAATCATTTTGCCAGGCAATCGGCTCAAAGCTTTGAAAAGCTTCCTTTCCCCCATCACTGCCCTTTTGTGCTTGGTAAACCTTACAATCACGCTGCTGACCCAAGACTTGAAGTTGTGAACTGGTTTGACGACCACCCGGCTCCAGACATGGACAAAACGGCCAATTCTTTGGGCCACGCTCAAACGCTGGCCCGGCCTGCTGCGTTTCTTCGGAGCAAGGCGCAAAAAGTTTTCTCTTTTTAAACAAACGCATGTAGCTCTGCTGTGAGCAGAGCATCCAAAAATACCAGAAACTCGCAAATGTTCCCCTCCACGGAAATCTTTAGTAAAAGGCGAAAGATTTATGCGTGAATGAAGAGAAACTCGAGCTGTACCCATGAGACGTCGGGACAATGTGCTCCCACGCACATGCCATCATACTCAGCAAGGGTAATGTCTCGTGTAATACAGCCATTTCCATTAGAGGAAGGAGCAAATGTAATAAGAATCTGCCCCATCGCCAGATGACCGCAAACCCTTTATAAGAGGATGTCACTGAAGCCGATGGTACGTCGAAGACCAGTGGTAGTATTCGCATGAGATATTTTTGAACTTCCTGGAAGCTAAACGAACAAACCCTTCATCTCCTTGGATTGCAGGTGGATTCCTCCATAGGACAGGGTGAGCTCCTCTTCCTGCCCTTGGCCAAAATAAAAGGCTTAAATAATAATAACTCCCATAATGGAAAGCATATCCAGTATTAAGTGACTTCTCAGCGGTTGAGCATACAGTGGGGTACCGCTCAGGGACACATCTGTAACAACCAGTCCTCGTTAGTATAGTGGACAGTATCTCCGCCTGTCTCGCGGAAGACCGGGGTTCGATTCCCCGACGGGGAGGCCTCTTCTTTATCACGGCCAAACGCCTTGCGTAAGCTCATGCTTTACCGAGGAAGCTGCTGATGAAGCCAACCCGCCGTTCAAGACTCACCTGATGATGGTTAGCTTAGTGCATTTGAAAGATTGTACTTTCAAGAAAGCTTTTGCAATGGGATTGTAAAAGGTTGTTTTATGCATGTTTGGCCTGAGTTTTTGTAGCATTTCCACTGTCGCATTTCCAATCTGACCAGCAGGGCTCACCAGCATGTGGCATTCCGATCGCTTCAAAACAGTGAATCATTTTGCCAGGCAATCGGCTCAAAGCTTTGAAAAGCTTCCTTTCCCCCATCACTGCCCTTTTGTGCTTGGTAAACCTTACAATCACGCTGCTGACCCAAGACTTGGAGTTGTGAACTGGTTTGACGACCACCCGGCTCCAGACATGGACAAAACGGCCAATTCTAGAGGCCACGCTCAAACGCTGGCCCGGCCTGCTGCGTTTCTTCGGAGCAAGGCGCAAAAAGTTTTCTGTTTTTAAACAAACGCATGTAGCTCTGCTGTGAGCAGAGCATCAAAAAATACCAGAAACTCGCAAATGTTCCCCTCCACGGAAATCTTTAGTAAAAGGCGAAAGATTTATGCGTGAATGAAGAGAAACTCGAGCTGTACCCATGAGACGTCGGGACAATGTGCTCCCACGCACATGCCATCATACTCAGCAAGGGTAATGTCTCGTGTAATACAGCCATTTCCATTAGAGGAAGGAGCAAATGTAATAAGAATCTGCCCCATCGCCAGATGACCGCAAACCCTTTATAAGAGGATGTCACTGAAGCCGATGGTACGTCGAAGACCAGTGGTAGTATTCGCATGAGATATTTTTGAACTTCCTGGAAGCTAAACGAACAAACCCTTCATCTCCTTGGATTGCAGGTGGATTCCTCCATAGGACAGGGTGAGCTCCTCTTCCTGCCCTTGGCCAAAATAAAAGGCTTAAATAATAATAACTCCCATAATGGAAAGCATATCCAGTATTAAGTGACTTCTCAGCGGTTGAGCATACAGTGGGGTACCGCTCAGGGACACATCTGTAACAACCAGTCCTCGTTAGTATAGTGGACAGTATCTCCGCCTGTCACGCGGAAGACCGGGGTTCGATTCCCCGACGGGGAGGCCTCTTCTTTATCACGGCCAAACGCCTTGCGTAAGCTCATGCTTTACCGAGGAAGCTGCTGATGAAGCCAACCCGCCGTTCAAGACTCACCTGATGATGGTTAGCTTAGTGCATTTGAAAGATTGTACTTTCAAGAAAGCTTTTGCAATGGGATTGTAAAAGGTTGTTTTATGCATGTTTGGCCTGAGTTTTTGTAGCATTTCCACTGTCGCATTTCCAATCTGACCAGCAGGGCTCACCAGCATGTGGCATTCCGAACGCTTCAAAACAGTGAATCATTTTGCCAGGCAATCGGCTCAAAGCTTTGAAAAGCTTCCTTTCCCCCATCACTGCCCTTTTGTGCTTGGTAAACCTTACAATCACGCTGCTGACCCAAGACTTGGAGTTGTGAACTGGTTTGACGACCACCCGGCTCCAGACATGGACAAAACGGCCAATTCTTTGGGCCACGCTCAAACGCTGGCCCGGCCTGCTGCGTTTCTTCGGAGCAAGGCGCAAAAAGTTTTCTGTTTTTAAACAAACGCATGTAGCTCTGCTGTGAGCAGAGCATCCAAAAATACCAGAAACTCGCAAATGTTCCCCTCCACGGAAATCTTTAGTAAAAGGCGAAAGATTTATGCGTGAATGAAGAGAAACTCGAGCTGTACCCATGAGACGTCGGGACAATGTGCTCCCACGCACATGCCATCATACTCAGCAAGGGTAATGTCTCGTGTAATACAGCCATTTCCATTAGAGGAAGGAGCAAATGTAATAAGAATCTGCCCCATCGCCAGATGACCGCAAACCCTTTATAAGAGGATGTCACTGAAGCCGATGGTACGTCGAAGACCAGTGGTAGTATTCGCATGAGATATTTTTGAACTTCCTGGAAGCTAAATGAACAAACCCTTCATCTCCTTGGATTGCAGGTGGATTCCTCCATAGGACAGGGTGAGCTCCTCTTCCTGCCCTTGGCCAAAATAAAAGGCTTAAATAATAATAACTCCCATAATGGAAAGCATATCCAGTATTAAGTGACTTCTCAGCGGTTGAGCATACAGTGGGGTACCGCTCAGGGACACTTCTGTAACAACCAGTCCTCGTTAGTATAGTGGACAGTATCTCCGCCTGTCACGCGGAAGACCGGGGTTCGATTCCCCGACGGGGAGGCCTCTTCTTTATCACGGCCAAACGCCTTGCGTAAGCTCATGCTTTACCGAGGAAGCTGCTGATGAAGCCAACCCGCCGTTCAAGACTCACCTGATGATGGTTAGCTTAGTGCATTTGAAAGATTGTACTTTCAAGAAAGCTTTTGCAATGGGATTGTAAAAGGTTGTTTTATGCATGTTTGGCCTGAGTTTTTGTAGCATTTCCACTGTCGCATTTCCAATCTGACCAGCAGGGCTCACCAGCATGTGGCATTCCGAACGCTTCAAAACAGTGAATCATTTTGCCAGGCAATCGGCTCAAAGCTTTGAAAAGCTTCCTTTCCCCCATCACTGCCCTTTTGTGCTTGGTAAACCTTACAATCACGCTGCTGACCCAAGACTTGAAGTTGTGAACTGGTTTGACGACCACCCGGCTCCAGACATGGACAAAACGGCCAATTCTTTGGGCCACGCTCAAACGCTGGCCCGGCCTGCTGCGTTTCTTCGGAGCAAGGCGCAAAAAGTTTTCTCTTTTTAAACAAACGCATGTAGCTCTGCTGTGAGCAGAGCATCCAAAAATACCAGAAACTCGCAAATGTTCCCCTCCACGGAAATCTTTAGTAAAAGGCGAAAGATTTATGCGTGAATGAAGAGAAACTCGAGCTGTACCCATGAGACGTCGGGACAATGTGCTCCCACGCACATGCCATCATACTCAGCAAGGGTAATGTCTCGTGTAATACAGCCATTTCCATTAGAGGAAGGAGCAAATGTAATAAGAATCTGCCCCATCGCCAGATGACCGCAAACCCTTTATAAGAGGATGTCACTGAAGCCGATGGTACGTCGAAGACCAGTGGTAGTATTCGCATGAGATATTTTTGAACTTCCTGGAAGCTAAACGAACAAACCCTTCATCTCCTTGGATTGCAGGTGGATTCCTCCATAGGACAGGGTGAGCTCCTCTTCCTGCCCCTGGCCAAAATAAAAGGCTTAAATAATAATAACTCCCATAATGGAAAGCATATCCAGTATTAAGTGACTTCTCAGCGGTTGAGCATACAGTGGGGTACCGCTCAGGGACACATCTGTAACAACCAGTCCTCGTTAGTATAGTGGACAGTATCTCCGCCTGTCACGCGGAAGACCGGGGTTCGATTCCCCGACGGGGAGGCCTCTTCTTTATCACGGCCAAACGCCTTGCGTAAGCTCATGCTTTACCGAGGAAGCTGCTGATGAAGCCAACCCGCCGTTCAAGACTCACCTGATGATGGTTAGCTTAGTGCATTTGAAAGATTGTACTTTCAAGAAAGCTTTTGCAATGGGATTGTAAAAGGTTGTTTTATGCATGTTTGGCCTGAGTTTTTGTAGCATTTCCACTGTCGCATTTCCAATCTGACCAGCAGGGCTCACCAGCATGTGGCATTCCGAACGCTTCAAAACAGTGAATCATTTTGCCAGGCAATCGGCTCAAAGCTTTGAAAAGCTTCCTTTCCCCCATCACTGCCCTTTTGTGCTTGGTAAACCTTACAATCACGCTGCTGACCCAAGACTTGGAGTTGTGAACTGGTTTGACGACCACCCGGCTCCAGACATGGACAAAACGGCCAATTCTTTGGGCCACGCTCAAACGCTGGCCCGGCCTGCTGCGTTTCTTCGGAGCAAGGCGCAAAAAGTTTTCTGTTTTTAAACAAACGCATGTAGCTCTGCTGTGAGCAGAGCATCCAAAAATACCAGAAACTCGCAAATGTTCCCCTCCACGGAAATCTTTAGTAAAAGGCGAAAGATTTATGCGTGAATGAAGAGAAACTCGAGCTGTACCCATGAGACGTCGGGACAATGTGCTCCCACGCACATGCCATCATACTCAGCAAGGGTAATGTCTCGTGTAATACAGCCATTTCCATTAGAGGAAGGAGCAAATGTAATAAGAATCTGCCCCATCGCCAGATGACCGCAAACCCTTTATAAGAGGATGTCACTGAAGCCGATGGTACGTCGAAGACCAGTGGTAGTATTCGCATGAGATATTTTTGAACTTCCTGGAAGCTAAATGAACAAACCCTTCATCTCCTTGGATTGCAGGTGGATTCCTCCATAGGACAGGGTGAGCTCCTCTTCCTGCCCTTGGCCAAAATAAAAGGCTTAAATAATAATAACTCCCATAATGGAAAGCATATCCAGTATTAAGTGACTTCTCAGCGGTTGAGCATACAGTGGGGTACCGCTCAGGGACACTTCTGTAACAACCAGTCCTCGTTAGTATAGTGGACAGTATCTCCGCCTGTCACGCGGAAGACCGGGGTTCGATTCCCCGACGGGGAGGCCTCTTCTTTATCACGGCCAAACGCCTTGCGTAAGCTCATGCTTTACCGAGGAAGCTGCTGATGAAGCCAACCCGCCGTTCAAGACTCACCTGATGATGGTTAGCTTAGTGCATTTGAAAGATTGTACTTTCAAGAAAGCTTTTGCAATGGGATTGTAAAAGGTTGTTTTATGCATGTTTGGCCTGAGTTTTTGTAGCATTTCCACTGTCGCATTTCCAATCTGACCAGCAGGGCTCACCAGCATGTGGCATTCCGAACGCTTCAAAACAGTGAATCATTTTGCCAGGCAATCGGCTCAAAGCTTTGAAAAGCTTCCTTTCCCCCATCACTGCCCTTTTGTGCTTGGTAAACCTTACAATCACGCTGCTGACCCAAGACTTGAAGTTGTGAACTGGTTTGACGACCACCCGGCTCCAGACATGGACAAAACGGCCAATTCTTTGGGCCACGCTCAAACGCTGGCCCGGCCTGCTGCGTTTCTTCGGAGCAAGGCGCAAAAAGTTTTCTCTTTTTAAACAAACGCATGTAGCTCTGCTGTGAGCAGAGCATCCAAAAATACCAGAAACTCGCAAATGTTCCCCTCCACGGAAATCTTTAGTAAAAGGCGAAAGATTTATGCGTGAATGAAGAGAAACTCGAGCTGTACCCATGAGACGTCGGGACAATGTGCTCCCACGCACATGCCATCATACTCAGCAAGGGTAATGTCTCGTGTAATACAGCCATTTCCATTAGAGGAAGGAGCAAATGTAATAAGAATCTGCCCCATCGCCAGATGACCGCAAACCCTTTATAAGAGGATGTCACTGAAGCCGATGGTACGTCGAAGACCAGTGGTAGTATTCGCATGAGATATTTTTGAACTTCCTGGAAGCTAAACGAACAAACCCTTCATCTCCTTGGATTGCAGGTGGATTCCTCCATAGGACAGGGTGAGCTCCTCTTCCTGCCCCTGGCCAAAATAAAAGGCTTAAATAATAATAACTCCCATAATGGAAAGCATATCCAGTATTAAGTGACTTCTCAGCGGTTGAGCATACAGTGGGGTACCGCTCAGGGACACATCTGTAACAACCAGTCCTCGTTAGTATAGTGGACAGTATCTCCGCCTGTCACGCGGAAGACCGGGGTTCGATTCCCCGACGGGGAGGCCTCTTCTTTATCACGGCCAAACGCCTTGCGTAAGCTCATGCTTTACCGAGGAAGCTGCTGATGAAGCCAACCCGCCGTTCAAGACTCACCTGATGATGGTTAGCTTAGTGCATTTGAAAGATTGTACTTTCAAGAAAGCTTTTGCAATGGGATTGTAAAAGGTTGTTTTATGCATGTTTGGCCTGAGTTTTTGTAGCATTTCCACTGTCGCATTTCCAATCTGACCAGCAGGGCTCACCAGCATGTGGCATTCCGATCGCTTCAAAACAGTGAATCATTTTGCCAGGCAATCGGCTCAAAGCTTTGAAAAGCTTCCTTTCCCCCATCACTGCCCTTTTGTGCTTGGTAAACCTTACAATCACGCTGCTGACCCAAGACTTGGAGTTGTGAACTGGTTTGACGACCACCCGGCTCCAGACATGGACAAAACGGCCAATTCTAGAGGCCACGCTCAAACGCTGGCCCGGCCTGCTGCGTTTCTTCGGAGCAAGGCGCAAAAAGTTTTCTGTTTTTAAACAAACGCATGTAGCTCTGCTGTGAGCAGAGCATCAAAAAATACCAGAAACTCGCAAATGTTCCCCTCCACGGAAATCTTTAGTAAAAGGCGAAAGATTTATGCGTGAATGAAGAGAAACTCGAGCTGTACCCATGAGACGTCGGGACAATGTGCTCCCACGCACATGCCATCATACTCAGCAAGGGTAATGTCTCGTGTAATACAGCCATTTCCATTAGAGGAAGGAGCAAATGTAATAAGAATCTGCCCCATCGCCAGATGACCGCAAACCCTTTATAAGAGGATGTCACTGAAGCCGATGGTACGTCGAAGACCAGTGGTAGTATTCGCATGAGATATTTTTGAACTTCCTGGAAGCTAAACGAACAAACCCTTCATCTCCTTGGATTGCAGGTGGATTCCTCCATAGGACAGGGTGAGCTCCTCTTCCTGCCCTTGGCCAAAATAAAAGGCTTAAATAATAATAACTCCCATAATGGAAAGCATATCCAGTATTAAGTGACTTCTCAGCGGTTGAGCATACAGTGGGGTACCGCTCAGGGACACATCTGTAACAACCAGTCCTCGTTAGTATAGTGGACAGTATCTCCGCCTGTCACGCGGAAGACCGGGGTTCGATTCCCCGACGGGGAGGCCTCTTCTTTATCACGGCCAAACGCCTTGCGTAAGCTCATGCTTTACCGAGGAAGCTGCTGATGAAGCCAACCCGCCGTTCAAGACTCACCTGATGATGGTTAGCTTAGTGCATTTGAAAGATTGTACTTTCAAGAAAGCTTTTGCAATGGGATTGTAAAAGGTTGTTTTATGCATGTTTGGCCTGAGTTTTTGTAGCATTTCCACTGTCGCATTTCCAATCTGACCAGCAGGGCTCACCAGCATGTGGCATTCCGAACGCTTCAAAACAGTGAATCATTTTGCCAGGCAATCGGCTCAAAGCTTTGAAAAGCTTCCTTTCCCCCATCACTGCCCTTTTGTGCTTGGTAAACCTTACAATCACGCTGCTGACCCAAGACTTGGAGTTGTGAACTGGTTTGACGACCACCCGGCTCCAGACATGGACAAAACGGCCAATTCTTTGGGCCACGCTCAAACGCTGGCCCGGCCTGCTGCGTTTCTTCGGAGCAAGGCGCAAAAAGTTTTCTGTTTTTAAACAAACGCATGTAGCTCTGCTGTGAGCAGAGCATCCAAAAATACCAGAAACTCGCAAATGTTCCCCTCCACGGAAATCTTTAGTAAAAGGCGAAAGATTTATGCGTGAATGAAGAGAAACTCGAGCTGTACCCATGAGACGTCGGGACAATGTGCTCCCACGCACATGCCATCATACTCAGCAAGGGTAATGTCTCGTGTAATACAGCCATTTCCATTAGAGGAAGGAGCAAATGTAATAAGAATCTGCCCCATCGCCAGATGACCGCAAACCCTTTATAAGAGGATGTCACTGAAGCCGATGGTACGTCGAAGACCAGTGGTAGTATTCGCATGAGATATTTTTGAACTTCCTGGAAGCTAAATGAACAAACCCTTCATCTCCTTGGATTGCAGGTGGATTCCTCCATAGGACAGGGTGAGCTCCTCTTCCTGCCCTTGGCCAAAATAAAAGGCTTAAATAATAATAACTCCCATAATGGAAAGCATATCCAGTATTAAGTGACTTCTCAGCGGTTGAGCATACAGTGGGGTACCGCTCAGGGACACTTCTGTAACAACCAGTCCTCGTTAGTATAGTGGACAGTATCTCCGCCTGTCACGCGGAAGACCGGGGTTCGATTCCCCGACGGGGAGGCCTCTTCTTTATCACGGCCAAACGCCTTGCGTAAGCTCATGCTTTACCGAGGAAGCTGCTGATGAAGCCAACCCGCCGTTCAAGACTCACCTGATGATGGTTAGCTTAGTGCATTTGAAAGATTGTACTTTCAAGAAAGCTTTTGCAATGGGATTGTAAAAGGTTGTTTTATGCATGTTTGGCCTGAGTTTTTGTAGCATTTCCACTGTCGCATTTCCAATCTGACCAGCAGGGCTCACCAGCATGTGGCATTCCGAACGCTTCAAAACAGTGAATCATTTTGCCAGGCAATCGGCTCAAAGCTTTGAAAAGCTTCCTTTCCCCCATCACTGCCCTTTTGTGCTTGGTAAACCTTACAATCACGCTGCTGACCCAAGACTTGAAGTTGTGAACTGGTTTGACGACCACCCGGCTCCAGACATGGACAAAACGGCCAATTCTTTGGGCCACGCTCAAACGCTGGCCCGGCCTGCTGCGTTTCTTCGGAGCAAGGCGCAAAAAGTTTTCTCTTTTTAAACAAACGCATGTAGCTCTGCTGTGAGCAGAGCATCCAAAAATACCAGAAACTCGCAAATGTTCCCCTCCACGGAAATCTTTAGTAAAAGGCGAAAGATTTATGCGTGAATGAAGAGAAACTCGAGCTGTACCCATGAGACGTCGGGACAATGTGCTCCCACGCACATGCCATCATACTCAGCAAGGGTAATGTCTCGTGTAATACAGCCATTTCCATTAGAGGAAGGAGCAAATGTAATAAGAATCTGCCCCATCGCCAGATGACCGCAAACCCTTTATAAGAGGATGTCACTGAAGCCGATGGTACGTCGAAGACCAGTGGTAGTATTCGCATGAGATATTTTTGAACTTCCTGGAAGCTAAACGAACAAACCCTTCATCTCCTTGGATTGCAGGTGGATTCCTCCATAGGACAGGGTGAGCTCCTCTTCCTGCCCCTGGCCAAAATAAAAGGCTTAAATAATAATAACTCCCATAATGGAAAGCATATCCAGTATTAAGTGACTTCTCAGCGGTTGAGCATACAGTGGGGTACCGCTCAGGGACACATCTGTAACAACCAGTCCTCGTTAGTATAGTGGACAGTATCTCCGCCTGTCACGCGGAAGACCGGGGTTCGATTCCCCGACGGGGAGGCCTCTTCTTTATCACGGCCAAACGCCTTGCGTAAGCTCATGCTTTACCGAGGAAGCTGCTGATGAAGCCAACCCGCCGTTCAAGACTCACCTGATGATGGTTAGCTTAGTGCATTTGAAAGATTGTACTTTCAAGAAAGCTTTTGCAATGGGATTGTAAAAGGTTGTTTTATGCATGTTTGGCCTGAGTTTTTGTAGCATTTCCACTGTCGCATTTCCAATCTGACCAGCAGGGCTCACCAGCATGTGGCATTCCGAACGCTTCAAAACAGTGAATCATTTTGCCAGGCAATCGGCTCAAAGCTTTGAAAAGCTTCCTTTCCCCCATCACTGCCCTTTTGTGCTTGGTAAACCTTACAATCACGCTGCTGACCCAAGACTTGGAGTTGTGAACTGGTTTGACGACCACCCGGCTCCAGACATGGACAAAACGGCCAATTCTTTGGGCCACGCTCAAACGCTGGCCCGGCCTGCTGCGTTTCTTCGGAGCAAGGCGCAAAAAGTTTTCTGTTTTTAAACAAACGCATGTAGCTCTGCTGTGAGCAGAGCATCCAAAAATACCAGAAACTCGCAAATGTTCCCCTCCACGGAAATCTTTAGTAAAAGGCGAAAGATTTATGCGTGAATGAAGAGAAACTCGAGCTGTACCCATGAGACGTCGGGACAATGTGCTCCCACGCACATGCCATCATACTCAGCAAGGGTAATGTCTCGTGTAATACAGCCATTTCCATTAGAGGAAGGAGCAAATGTAATAAGAATCTGCCCCATCGCCAGATGACCGCAAACCCTTTATAAGAGGATGTCACTGAAGCCGATGGTACGTCGAAGACCAGTGGTAGTATTCGCATGAGATATTTTTGAACTTCCTGGAAGCTAAATGAACAAACCCTTCATCTCCTTGGATTGCAGGTGGATTCCTCCATAGGACAGGGTGAGCTCCTCTTCCTGCCCTTGGCCAAAATAAAAGGCTTAAATAATAATAACTCCCATAATGGAAAGCATATCCAGTATTAAGTGACTTCTCAGCGGTTGAGCATACAGTGGGGTACCGCTCAGGGACACTTCTGTAACAACCAGTCCTCGTTAGTATAGTGGACAGTATCTCCGCCTGTCACGCGGAAGACCGGGGTTCGATTCCCCGACGGGGAGGCCTCTTCTTTATCACGGCCAAACGCCTTGCGTAAGCTCATGCTTTACCGAGGAAGCTGCTGATGAAGCCAACCCGCCGTTCAAGACTCACCTGATGATGGTTAGCTTAGTGCATTTGAAAGATTGTACTTTCAAGAAAGCTTTTGCAATGGGATTGTAAAAGGTTGTTTTATGCATGTTTGGCCTGAGTTTTTGTAGCATTTCCACTGTCGCATTTCCAATCTGACCAGCAGGGCTCACCAGCATGTGGCATTCCGAACGCTTCAAAACAGTGAATCATTTTGCCAGGCAATCGGCTCAAAGCTTTGAAAAGCTTCCTTTCCCCCATCACTGCCCTTTTGTGCTTGGTAAACCTTACAATCACGCTGCTGACCCAAGACTTGAAGTTGTGAACTGGTTTGACGACCACCCGGCTCCAGACATGGACAAAACGGCCAATTCTTTGGGCCACGCTCAAACGCTGGCCCGGCCTGCTGCGTTTCTTCGGAGCAAGGCGCAAAAAGTTTTCTCTTTTTAAACAAACGCATGTAGCTCTGCTGTGAGCAGAGCATCCAAAAATACCAGAAACTCGCAAATGTTCCCCTCCACGGAAATCTTTAGTAAAAGGCGAAAGATTTATGCGTGAATGAAGAGAAACTCGAGCTGTACCCATGAGACGTCGGGACAATGTGCTCCCACGCACATGCCATCATACTCAGCAAGGGTAATGTCTCGTGTAATACAGCCATTTCCATTAGAGGAAGGAGCAAATGTAATAAGAATCTGCCCCATCGCCAGATGACCGCAAACCCTTTATAAGAGGATGTCACTGAAGCCGATGGTACGTCGAAGACCAGTGGTAGTATTCGCATGAGATATTTTTGAACTTCCTGGAAGCTAAACGAACAAACCCTTCATCTCCTTGGATTGCAGGTGGATTCCTCCATAGGACAGGGTGAGCTCCTCTTCCTGCCCCTGGCCAAAATAAAAGGCTTAAATAATAATAACTCCCATAATGGAAAGCATATCCAGTATTAAGTGACTTCTCAGCGGTTGAGCATACAGTGGGGTACCGCTCAGGGACACATCTGTAACAACCAGTCCTCGTTAGTATAGTGGACAGTATCTCCGCCTGTCACGCGGAAGACCGGGGTTCGATTCCCCGACGGGGAGGCCTCTTCTTTATCACGGCCAAACGCCTTGCGTAAGCTCATGCTTTACCGAGGAAGCTGCTGATGAAGCCAACCCGCCGTTCAAGACTCACCTGATGATGGTTAGCTTAGTGCATTTGAAAGATTGTACTTTCAAGAAAGCTTTTGCAATGGGATTGTAAAAGGTTGTTTTATGCATGTTTGGCCTGAGTTTTTGTAGCATTTCCACTGTCGCATTTCCAATCTGACCAGCAGGGCTCACCAGCATGTGGCATTCCGAACGCTTCAAAACAGTGAATCATTTTGCCAGGCAATCGGCTCAAAGCTTTGAAAAGCTTCCTTTCCCCCATCACTGCCCTTTTGTGCTTGGTAAACCTTACAATCACGCTGCTGACCCAAGACTTGGAGTTGTGAACTGGTTTGACGACCACCCGGCTCCAGACATGGACAAAACGGCCAATTCTTTGGGCCACGCTCAAACGCTGGCCCGGCCTGCTGCGTTTCTTCGGAGCAAGGCGCAAAAAGTTTTCTGTTTTTAAACAAACGCATGTAGCTCTGCTGTGAGCAGAGCATCCAAAAATACCAGAAACTCGCAAATGTTCCCCTCCACGGAAATCTTTAGTAAAAGGCGAAAGATTTATGCGTGAATGAAGAGAAACTCGAGCTGTACCCATGAGACGTCGGGACAATGTGCTCCCACGCACATGCCATCATACTCAGCAAGGGTAATGTCTCGTGTAATACAGCCATTTCCATTAGAGGAAGGAGCAAATGTAATAAGAATCTGCCCCATCGCCAGATGACCGCAAACCCTTTATAAGAGGATGTCACTGAAGCCGATGGTACGTCGAAGACCAGTGGTAGTATTCGCATGAGATATTTTTGAACTTCCTGGAAGCTAAACGAACAAACCCTTCATCTCCTTGGATTGCAGGTGGATTCCTCCATAGGACAGGGTGAGCTCCTCTTCCTGCCCTTGGCCAAAATAAAAGGCTTAAATAATAATAACTCCCATAATGGAAAGCATATCCAGTATTAAGTGACTTCTCAGCGGTTGAGCATACAGTGGGGTACCGCTCAGGGACACATCTGTAACAACCAGTCCTCGTTAGTATAGTGGACAGTATCTCCGCCTGTCACGCGGAAGACCGGGGTTCGATTCCCCGACGGGGAGGCCTCTTCTTTATCACGGCCAAACGCCTTGCGTAAGCTCATGCTTTACCGAGGAAGCTGCTGATGAAGCCAACCCGCCGTTCAAGACTCACCTGATGATGGTTAGCTTAGTGCATTTGAAAGATTGTACTTTCAAGAAAGCTTTTGCAATGGGATTGTAAAAGGTTGTTTTATGCATGTTTGGCCTGAGTTTTTGTAGCATTTCCACTGTCGCATTTCCAATCTGACCAGCAGGGCTCACCAGCATGTGGCATTCCGAACGCTTCAAAACAGTGAATCATTTTGCCAGGCAATCGGCTCAAAGCTTTGAAAAGCTTCCTTTCCCCCATCACTGCCCTTTTGTGCTTGGTAAACCTTACAATCACGCTGCTGACCCAAGACTTGGAGTTGTGAACTGGTTTGACGACCACCCGGCTCCAGACATGGACAAAACGGCCAATTCTTTGGGCCACGCTCAAACGCTGGCCCGGCCTGCTGCGTTTCTTCGGAGCAAGGCGCAAAAAGTTTTCTGGTTTTAAACAAACGCATGTAGCTCTGCTGTGAGCAGAGCATCCAAAAATACCAGAAACTCGCAAATGTTCCCCTCCACGGAAATCTTTAGTAAAAGGCGAAAGATTTATGCGTGAATGAAGAGAAACTCGAGCTGTACCCATGAGACGTCGGGACAATGTGCTCCCACGCACATGCCATCATACTCAGCAAGGGTAATGTCTCGTGTAATACAGCCATTTCCATTAGAGGAAGGAGCAAATGTAATAAGAATCTGCCCCATCGCCAGATGACCGCAAACCCTTTATAAGAGGATGTCACTGAAGCCGATGGTACGTCGAAGACCAGTGGTAGTATTCGCATGAGATATTTTTGAACTTCCTGGAAGCTAAACGAACAAACCCTTCATCTCCTTGGATTGCAGGTGGATTCCTCCATAGGACAGGGTGAGCTCCTCTTCCTGCCCTTGGCCAAAATAAAAGGCTTAAATAATAATAACTCCCATAATGGAAAGCATATCCAGTATTAAGTGACTTCTCAGCGGTTGAGCATACAGTGGGGTACCGCTCAGGGACACTTCTGTAACAACCAGTCCTCGTTAGTATAGTGGACAGTATCTCCGCCTGTCACGCGGAAGACCGGGGTTCGATTCCCCGACGGGGAGGCCTCTTCTTTATCACGGCCAAACGCCTTGCGTAAGCTCATGCTTTACCGAGGAAGCTGCTGATGAAGCCAACCCGCCGTTCAAGACTCACCTGATGATGGTTAGCTTAGTGCATTTGAAAGATTGTACTTTCAAGAAAGCTTTTGCAATGGGATTGTAAAAGGTTGTTTTAATGCATGTTTGGCCTGAGTTTTTGTAGCATTTCCACTGTCGCATTTCCAATCTGACCAGCAGGGCTCACCAGCATGTGGCATTCCGAACGCTTCAAAACAGTGAATCATTTTGCCAGGCAATCGGCTCAAAGCTTTGAAAAGCTTCCTTTCCCCCATCACTGCCCTTTTGTGCTTGGTAAACCTTACAATCACGCTGCTGACCCAAGACTTGGAGTTGTGAACTGGTTTGACGACCACCCGGCTCCAGACATGGACAAAACGGCCAATTCTTTGGGCCACGCTCAAACGCTGGCCCGGCCTGCTGCGTTTCTTCGGAGCAAGGCGCAAAAAGTTTTCTGTTTTTAAACAAACGCATGTAGCTCTGCTGTGAGCAGAGCATCCAAAAATACCAGAAACTCGCAAATGTTCCCCTCCACGGAAATCTTTAGTAAAAGGCGAAAGATTTATGCGTGAATGAAGAGAAACTCGAGCTGTACCCATGAGACGTCGGGACAATGTGCTCCCACGCACATGCCATCATACTCAGCAAGGGTAATGTCTCGTGTAATACAGCCATTTCCATTAGAGGAAGGAGCAAATGTAATAAGAATCTGCCCCATCGCCAGATGACCGCAAACCCTTTATAAGAGGATGTCACTGAAGCCGATGGTACGTCGAAGACCAGTGGTAGTATTCGCATGAGATATTTTTGAACTTCCTGGAAGCTAAACGAACAAACCCTTCATCTCCTTGGATTGCAGGTGGATTCCTCCATAGGACAGGGTGAGCTCCTCTTCCTGCCCTTGGCCAAAATAAAAGGCTTAAATAATAATAACTCCCATAATGGAAAGCATATCCAGTATTAAGTGACTTCTCAGCGGTTGAGCATACAGTGGGGTACCGCTCAGGGACACATCTGTAACAACCAGTCCTCGTTAGTATAGTGGACAGTATCTCCGCCTGTCACGCGGAAGACCGGGGTTCGATTCCCCGACGGGGAGGCCTCTTCTTTATCACGGCCAAACGCCTTGCGTAAGCTCATGCTTTACCGAGGAAGCTGCTGATGAAGCCAACCCGCCGTTCAAGACTCACCTGATGATGGTTAGCTTAGTGCATTTGAAAGATTGTACTTTCAAGAAAGCTTTTGCAATGGGATTGTAAAAGGTTGTTTTATGCATGTTTGGCCTGAGTTTTTGTAGCATTTCCACTGTCGCATTTCCAATCTGACCAGCAGGGCTCACCAGCATGTGGCATTCCGATCGCTTCAAAACAGTGAATCATTTTGCCAGGCAATCGGCTCAAAGCTTTGAAAAGCTTCCTTTCCCCCATCACTGCCCTTTTGTGCTTGGTAAACCTTACAATCACGCTGCTGACCCAAGACTTGGAGTTGTGAACTGGTTTGACGACCACCCGGCTCCAGACATGGACAAAACGGCCAATTCTTTGGGCCACGCTCAAACGCTGGCCCGGCCTGCTGCGTTTCTTCGGAGCAAGGCGCAAAAAGTTTTCTGTTTTTAAACAAACGCATGTAGCTCTGCTGTGAGCAGAGCATCCAAAAATACCAGAAACTCGCAAATGTTCCCCTCCACGGAAATCTTTAGTAAAAGGCGAAAGATTTATGCGTGAATGAAGAGAAACTCGAGCTGTACCCATGAGACGTCGGGACAATGTGCTCCCACGCACATGCCATCATACTCAGCAAGGGTAATGTCTCGTGTAATACAGCCATTTCCATTAGAGGAAGGAGCAAATGTAATAAGAATCTGCCCCATCGCCAGATGACCGCAAACCCTTTATAAGAGGATGTCACTGAAGCCGATGGTACGTCGAAGACCAGTGGTAGTATTCGCATGAGATATTTTTGAACTTCCTGGAAGCTAAACGAACAAACCCTTCATCTCCTTGGATTGCAGGTGGATTCCTCCATAGGACAGGGTGAGCTCCTCTTCCTGCCCTTGGCCAAAATAAAAGGCTTAAATAATAATAACTCCCATAATGGAAAGCATATCCAGTATTAAGTGACTTCTCAGCGGTTGAGCATACAGTGGGGTACCGCTCAGGGACACATCTGTAACAACCAGTCCTCGTTAGTATAGTGGACAGTATCTCCGCCTGTCACGCGGAAGACCGGGGTTCGATTCCCCGACGGGGAGGCCTCTTCTTTATCACGGCCAAACGCCTTGCGTAAGCTCATGCTTTACCGAGGAAGCTGCTGATGAAGCCAACCCGCCGTTCAAGACTCACCTGATGATGGTTAGCTTAGTGCATTTGAAAGATTGTACTTTCAAGAAAGCTTTTGCAATGGGATTGTAAAAGGTTGTTTTATGCATGTTTGGCCTGAGTTTTTGTAGCATTTCCACTGTCGCATTTCCAATCTGACCAGCAGGGCTCACCAGCATGTGGCATTCCGAACGCTTCAAAACAGTGAATCATTTTGCCAGGCAATCGGCTCAAAGCTTTGAAAAGCTTCCTTTCCCCCATCACTGCCCTTTTGTGCTTGGTAAACCTTACAATCACGCTGCTGACCCAAGACATGGAGTTGTGAACTGGTTTGACGACCACCCGGCTCCAGACATGGACAAAACGGCCAATTCTTTGGGCCACGCTCAAACGCTGGCCCGGCCTGCTGCGTTTCTTCGGAGCAAGGCGCAAAAAGTTTTCTGTTTTTAAACAAACGCATGTAGCTCTGCTGTGAGCAGAGCATCCAAAAATACCAGAAACTCGCAAATGTTCCCCTCCACGGAAATCTTTAGTAAAAGGCGAAAGATTTATGCGTGAATGAAGAGAAACTCGAGCTGTACCCATGAGACGTCGGGACAATGTGCTCCCACGCACATGCCATCATACTCAGCAAGGGTAATGTCTCGTGTAATACAGCCATTTCCATTAGAGGAAGGAGCAAATGTAATAAGAATCTGCCCCATCGCCAGATGACCGCAAACCCTTTATAAGAGGATGTCACTGAAGCCGATGGTACGTCGAAGACCAGTGGTAGTATTCGCATGAGATATTTTTGAACTTCCTGGAAGCTAAATGAACAAACCCTTCATCTCCTTGGATTGCAGGTGGATTCCTCCATAGGACAGGGTGAGCTCCTCTTCCTGCCCTTGGCCAAAATAAAAGGCTTAAATAATAATAACTCCCATAATGGAAAGCATATCCAGTATTAAGTGACTTCTCAGCGGTTGAGCATACAGTGGGGTACCGCTCAGGGACACTTCTGTAACAACCAGTCCTCGTTAGTATAGTGGACAGTATCTCCGCCTGTCACGCGGAAGACCGGGGTTCGATTCCCCGACGGGGAGGCCTCTTCTTTATCACGGCCAAACGCCTTGCGTAAGCTCATGCTTTACCGAGGAAGCTGCTGATGAAGCCAACCCGCCGTTCAAGACTCACCTGATGATGGTTAGCTTAGTGCATTTGAAAGATTGTACTTTCAAGAAAGCTTTTGCAATGGGATTGTAAAAGGTTGTTTTATGCATGTTTGGCCTGAGTTTTTGTAGCATTTCCACTGTCGCATTTCCAATCTGACCAGCAGGGCTCACCAGCATGTGGCATTCCGAACGCTTCAAAACAGTGAATCATTTTGCCAGGCAATCGGCTCAAAGCTTTGAAAAGCTTCCTTTCCCCCATCACTGCCCTTTTGTGCTTGGTAAACCTTACAATCACGCTGCTGACCCAAGACTTGAAGTTGTGAACTGGTTTGACGACCACCCGGCTCCAGACATGGACAAAACGGCCAATTCTTTGGGCCACGCTCAAACGCTGGCCCGGCCTGCTGCGTTTCTTCGGAGCAAGGCGCAAAAAGTTTTCTCTTTTTAAACAAACGCATGTAGCTCTGCTGTGAGCAGAGCATCCAAAAATACCAGAAACTCGCAAATGTTCCCCTCCACGGAAATCTTTAGTAAAAGGCGAAAGATTTATGCGTGAATGAAGAGAAACTCGAGCTGTACCCATGAGACGTCGGGACAATGTGCTCCCACGCACATGCCATCATACTCAGCAAGGGTAATGTCTCGTGTAATACAGCCATTTCCATTAGAGGAAGGAGCAAATGTAATAAGAATCTGCCCCATCGCCAGATGACCGCAAACCCTTTATAAGAGGATGTCACTGAAGCCGATGGTACGTCGAAGACCAGTGGTAGTATTCGCATGAGATATTTTTGAACTTCCTGGAAGCTAAACGAACAAACCCTTCATCTCCTTGGATTGCAGGTGGATTCCTCCATAGGACAGGGTGAGCTCCTCTTCCTGCCCCTGGCCAAAATAAAAGGCTTAAATAATAATAACTCCCATAATGGAAAGCATATCCAGTATTAAGTGACTTCTCAGCGGTTGAGCATACAGTGGGGTACCGCTCAGGGACACATCTGTAACAACCAGTCCTCGTTAGTATAGTGGACAGTATCTCCGCCTGTCACGCGGAAGACCGGGGTTCGATTCCCCGACGGGGAGGCCTCTTCTTTATCACGGCCAAACGCCTTGCGTAAGCTCATGCTTTACCGAGGAAGCTGCTGATGAAGCCAACCCGCCGTTCAAGACTCACCTGATGATGGTTAGCTTAGTGCATTTGAAAGATTGTACTTTCAAGAAAGCTTTTGCAATGGGATTGTAAAAGGTTGTTTTATGCATGTTTGGCCTGAGTTTTTGTAGCATTTCCACTGTCGCATTTCCAATCTGACCAGCAGGGCTCACCAGCATGTGGCATTCCGAACGCTTCAAAACAGTGAATCATTTTGCCAGGCAATCGGCTCAAAGCTTTGAAAAGCTTCCTTTCCCCCATCACTGCCCTTTTGTGCTTGGTAAACCTTACAATCACGCTGCTGACCCAAGACTTGGAGTTGTGAACTGGTTTGACGACCACCCGGCTCCAGACATGGACAAAACGGCCAATTCTTTGGGCCACGCTCAAACGCTGGCCCGGCCTGCTGCGTTTCTTCGGAGCAAGGCGCAAAAAGTTTTCTGTTTTTAAACAAACGCATGTAGCTCTGCTGTGAGCAGAGCATCCAAAAATACCAGAAACTCGCAAATGTTCCCCTCCACGGAAATCTTTAGTAAAAGGCGAAAGATTTATGCGTGAATGAAGAGAAACTCGAGCTGTACCCATGAGACGTCGGGACAATGTGCTCCCACGCACATGCCATCATACTCAGCAAGGGTAATGTCTCGTGTAATACAGCCATTTCCATTAGAGGAAGGAGCAAATGTAATAAGAATCTGCCCCATCGCCAGATGACCGCAAACCCTTTATAAGAGGATGTCACTGAAGCCGATGGTACGTCGAAGACCAGTGGTAGTATTCGCATGAGATATTTTTGAACTTCCTGGAAGCTAAACGAACAAACCCTTCATCTCCTTGGATTGCAGGTGGATTCCTCCATAGGACAGGGTGAGCTCCTCTTCCTGCCCTTGGCCAAAATAAAAGGCTTAAATAATAATAACTCCCATAATGGAAAGCATATCCAGTATTAAGTGACTTCTCAGCGGTTGAGCATACAGTGGGGTACCGCTCAGGGACACATCTGTAACAACCAGTCCTCGTTAGTATAGTGGACAGTATCTCCGCCTGTCACGCGGAAGACCGGGGTTCGATTCCCCGACGGGGAGGCCTCTTCTTTATCACGGCCAAACGCCTTGCGTAAGCTCATGCTTTACCGAGGAAGCTGCTGATGAAGCCAACCCGCCGTTCAAGACTCACCTGATGATGGTTAGCTTAGTGCATTTGAAAGATTGTACTTTCAAGAAAGCTTTTGCAATGGGATTGTAAAAGGTTGTTTTATGCATGTTTGGCCTGAGTTTTTGTAGCATTTCCACTGTCGCATTTCCAATCTGACCAGCAGGGCTCACCAGCATGTGGCATTCCGAACGCTTCAAAACAGTGAATCATTTTGCCAGGCAATCGGCTCAAAGCTTTGAAAAGCTTCCTTTCCCCCATCACTGCCCTTTTGTGCTTGGTAAACCTTACAATCACGCTGCTGACCCAAGACTTGGAGTTGTGAACTGGTTTGACGACCACCCGGCTCCAGACATGGACAAAACGGCCAATTCTTTGGGCCACGCTCAAACGCTGGCCCGGCCTGCTGCGTTTCTTCGGAGCAAGGCGCAAAAAGTTTTCTGTTTTTAAACAAACGCATGTAGCTCTGCTGTGAGCAGAGCATCCAAAAATACCAGAAACTCGCAAATGTTCCCCTCCACGGAAATCTTTAGTAAAAGGCGAAAGATTTATGCGTGAATGAAGAGAAACTCGAGCTGTACCCATGAGACGTCGGGACAATGTGCTCCCACGCACATGCCATCATACTCAGCAAGGGTAATGTCTCGTGTAATACAGCCATTTCCATTAGAGGAAGGAGCAAATGTAATAAGAATCTGCCCCATCGCCAGATGACCGCAAACCCTTTATAAGAGGATGTCACTGAAGCCGATGGTACGTCGAAGACCAGTGGTAGTATTCGCATGAGATATTTTTGAACTTCCTGGAAGCTAAACGAACAAACCCTTCATCTCCTTGGATTGCAGGTGGATTCCTCCATAGGACAGGGTGAGCTCCTCTTCCTGCCCTTGGCCAAAATAAAAGGCTTAAATAATAATAACTCCCATAATGGAAAGCATATCCAGTATTAAGTGACTTCTCAGCGGTTGAGCATACAGTGGGGTACCGCTCAGGGACACTTCTGTAACAACCAGTCCTCGTTAGTATAGTGGACAGTATCTCCGCCTGTCACGCGGAAGACCGGGGTTCGATTCCCCGACGGGGAGGCCTCTTCTTTATCACGGCCAAACGCCTTGCGTAAGCTCATGCTTTACCGAGGAAGCTGCTGATGAAGCCAACCCGCCGTTCAAGACTCACCTGATGATGGTTAGCTTAGTGCATTTGAAAGATTGTACTTTCAAGAAAGCTTTTGCAATGGGATTGTAAAAGGTTGTTTTAATGCATGTTTGGCCTGAGTTTTTGTAGCATTTCCACTGTCGCATTTCCAATCTGACCAGCAGGGCTCACCAGCATGTGGCATTCCGAACGCTTCAAAACAGTGAATCATTTTGCCAGGCAATCGGCTCAAAGCTTTGAAAAGCTTCCTTTCCCCCATCACTGCCCTTTTGTGCTTGGTAAACCTTACAATCACGCTGCTGACCCAAGACTTGGAGTTGTGAACTGGTTTGACGACCACCCGGCTCCAGACATGGACAAAACGGCCAATTCTTTGGGCCACGCTCAAACGCTGGCCCGGCCTGCTGCGTTTCTTCGGAGCAAGGCGCAAAAAGTTTTCTGTTTTTAAACAAACGCATGTAGCTCTGCTGTGAGCAGAGCATCCAAAAATACCAGAAACTCGCAAATGTTCCCCTCCACGGAAATCTTTAGTAAAAGGCGAAAGATTTATGCGTGAATGAAGAGAAACTCGAGCTGTACCCATGAGACGTCGGGACAATGTGCTCCCACGCACATGCCATCATACTCAGCAAGGGTAATGTCTCGTGTAATACAGCCATTTCCATTAGAGGAAGGAGCAAATGTAATAAGAATCTGCCCCATCGCCAGATGACCGCAAACCCTTTATAAGAGGATGTCACTGAAGCCGATGGTACGTCGAAGACCAGTGGTAGTATTCGCATGAGATATTTTTGAACTTCCTGGAAGCTAAACGAACAAACCCTTCATCTCCTTGGATTGCAGGTGGATTCCTCCATAGGACAGGGTGAGCTCCTCTTCCTGCCCTTGGCCAAAATAAAAGGCTTAAATAATAATAACTCCCATAATGGAAAGCATATCCAGTATTAAGTGACTTCTCAGCGGTTGAGCATACAGTGGGGTACCGCTCAGGGACACATCTGTAACAACCAGTCCTCGTTAGTATAGTGGACAGTATCTCCGCCTGTCACGCGGAAGACCGGGGTTCGATTCCCCGACGGGGAGGCCTCTTCTTTATCACGGCCAAACGCCTTGCGTAAGCTCATGCTTTACCGAGGAAGCTGCTGATGAAGCCAACCCGCCGTTCAAGACTCACCTGATGATGGTTAGCTTAGTGCATTTGAAAGATTGTACTTTCAAGAAAGCTTTTGCAATGGGATTGTAAAAGGTTGTTTTATGCATGTTTGGCCTGAGTTTTTGTAGCATTTCCACTGTCGCATTTCCAATCTGACCAGCAGGGCTCACCAGCATGTGGCATTCCGATCGCTTCAAAACAGTGAATCATTTTGCCAGGCAATCGGCTCAAAGCTTTGAAAAGCTTCCTTTCCCCCATCACTGCCCTTTTGTGCTTGGTAAACCTTACAATCACGCTGCTGACCCAAGACTTGGAGTTGTGAACTGGTTTGACGACCACCCGGCTCCAGACATGGACAAAACGGCCAATTCTTTGGGCCACGCTCAAACGCTGGCCCGGCCTGCTGCGTTTCTTCGGAGCAAGGCGCAAAAAGTTTTCTGTTTTTAAACAAACGCATGTAGCTCTGCTGTGAGCAGAGCATCCAAAAATACCAGAAACTCGCAAATGTTCCCCTCCACGGAAATCTTTAGTAAAAGGCGAAAGATTTATGCGTGAATGAAGAGAAACTCGAGCTGTACCCATGAGACGTCGGGACAATGTGCTCCCACGCACATGCCATCATACTCAGCAAGGGTAATGTCTCGTGTAATACAGCCATTTCCATTAGAGGAAGGAGCAAATGTAATAAGAATCTGCCCCATCGCCAGATGACCGCAAACCCTTTATAAGAGGATGTCACTGAAGCCGATGGTACGTCGAAGACCAGTGGTAGTATTCGCATGAGATATTTTTGAACTTCCTGGAAGCTAAACGAACAAACCCTTCATCTCCTTGGATTGCAGGTGGATTCCTCCATAGGACAGGGTGAGCTCCTCTTCCTGCCCTTGGCCAAAATAAAAGGCTTAAATAATAATAACTCCCATAATGGAAAGCATATCCAGTATTAAGTGACTTCTCAGCGGTTGAGCATACAGTGGGGTACCGCTCAGGGACACATCTGTAACAACCAGTCCTCGTTAGTATAGTGGACAGTATCTCCGCCTGTCACGCGGAAGACCGGGGTTCGATTCCCCGACGGGGAGGCCTCTTCTTTATCACGGCCAAACGCCTTGCGTAAGCTCATGCTTTACCGAGGAAGCTGCTGATGAAGCCAACCCGCCGTTCAAGACTCACCTGATGATGGTTAGCTTAGTGCATTTGAAAGATTGTACTTTCAAGAAAGCTTTTGCAATGGGATTGTAAAAGGTTGTTTTATGCATGTTTGGCCTGAGTTTTTGTAGCATTTCCACTGTCGCATTTCCAATCTGACCAGCAGGGCTCACCAGCATGTGGCATTCCGAACGCTTCAAAACAGTGAATCATTTTGCCAGGCAATCGGCTCAAAGCTTTGAAAAGCTTCCTTTCCCCCATCACTGCCCTTTTGTGCTTGGTAAACCTTACAATCACGCTGCTGACCCAAGACATGGAGTTGTGAACTGGTTTGACGACCACCCGGCTCCAGACATGGACAAAACGGCCAATTCTTTGGGCCACGCTCAAACGCTGGCCCGGCCTGCTGCGTTTCTTCGGAGCAAGGCGCAAAAAGTTTTCTGTTTTTAAACAAACGCATGTAGCTCTGCTGTGAGCAGAGCATCCAAAAATACCAGAAACTCGCAAATGTTCCCCTCCACGGAAATCTTTAGTAAAAGGCGAAAGATTTATGCGTGAATGAAGAGAAACTCGAGCTGTACCCATGAGACGTCGGGACAATGTGCTCCCACGCACATGCCATCATACTCAGCAAGGGTAATGTCTCGTGTAATACAGCCATTTCCATTAGAGGAAGGAGCAAATGTAATAAGAATCTGCCCCATCGCCAGATGACCGCAAACCCTTTATAAGAGGATGTCACTGAAGCCGATGGTACGTCGAAGACCAGTGGTAGTATTCGCATGAGATATTTTTGAACTTCCTGGAAGCTAAATGAACAAACCCTTCATCTCCTTGGATTGCAGGTGGATTCCTCCATAGGACAGGGTGAGCTCCTCTTCCTGCCCTTGGCCAAAATAAAAGGCTTAAATAATAATAACTCCCATAATGGAAAGCATATCCAGTATTAAGTGACTTCTCAGCGGTTGAGCATACAGTGGGGTACCGCTCAGGGACACTTCTGTCACAACCAGTCCTCGTTAGTATAGTGGACAGTATCTCCGCCTGTCACGCGGAAGACCGGGGTTCGATTCCCCGACGGGGAGGCCTCTTCTTTATCACGGCCAAACGCCTTGCGTAAGCTCATGCTTTACCGAGGAAGCTGCTGATGAAGCCAACCCGCCGTTCAAGACTCACCTGATGATGGTTAGCTTAGTGCATTTGAAAGATTGTACTTTCAAGAAAGCTTTTGCAATGGGATTGTAAAAGGTTGTTTTATGCATGTTTGGCCTGAGTTTTTGTAGCATTTCCAATGTCGCATTTCCAATCTGACCAGCAGGGCTCACCAGCATGTGGCATTCCGAACGCTTCAAAACAGTGAATCATTTTGCCAGGCAATCGGCTCTAAGCTTTGAAAAGCTTCCTTTCCCCCATCACTGCCCTTTTGTGCTTGGTAAACCTTACAATCACGCTGCTGACCCAAGACTTGAAGTTGTGAACTGGTTTGACGACCACCCGGCTCCAGACATGGACAAAACGGCCAATTCTTTGGGCCACGCTCAAACGCTGGCCCGGCCTGCTGCGTTTCTTCGGAGCAAGGCGCAAAAAGTTTTCTCTTTTTAAACAAACGCATGTAGCTCTGCTGTGAGCAGAGCATCCAAAAATACCAGAAACTCGCAAATGTTCCCCTCCACGGAAATCTTTAGTAAAAGGCGAAAGATTTATGCGTGAATGAAGAGAAACTCGAGCTGTACCCATGAGACGTCGGGACAATGTGCTCCCACACACATGCCATCATACTCAGCAAGGGTAATGTCTCGTGTAATACAGCCATTTCCATTAGAGGAAGGAGCAAATGTAATAAGAATCTGCCCCATCGCCAGATGACCGCAAACCCTTTATAAGAGGATGTCACTGAAGCCGATGGTACGTCGAAGACCAGTGGTAGTATTCGCATGAGATATTTTTGAACTTCCTGGAAGCTAAACGAACAAACCCTTCATCTCCTTGGATTGCAGGTGGATTCCTCCATAGGACAGGGTGAGCTCCTCTTCCTGCCCTTGGCCAAAATAAAAGGCTTAAATAATAATAACTCCCATAATGGAAAGCATATCCAGTATTAAGTGACTTCTCAGCGGTTGAGCATACAGTGGGGTACCGCTCAGGGACACATCTGTAACAACCAGTCCTCGTTAGTATAGTGGACAGTATCTCCGCCTGTCACGCGGAAGACCGGGGTTCGATTCCCCGACGGGGAGGCCTCTTCTTTATCACGGCCAAACGCCTTGCGTAAGCTCATGCTTTACCGAGGAAGCTGCTGATGAAGCCAACCCGCCGTTCAAGACTCACCTGATGATGGTTAGCTTAGTGCATTTGAAAGATTGTACTTTCAAGAAAGCTTTTGCAATGGGATTGTAAAAGGTTGTTTTATGCATGTTTGGCCTGAGTTTTTGTAGCATTTCCACTGTCGCATTTCCAATCTGACCAGCAGGGCTCACCAGCATGTGGCATTCCGAACGCTTCAAAACAGTGAATCATTTTGCCAGGCAATCGGCTCAAAGCTTTGAAAAGCTTCCTTTCCCCCATCACTGCCCTTTTGTGCTTGGTAAACCTTACAATCACGCTGCTGACCCAAGACATGGAGTTGTGAACTGGTTTGACGACCACCCGGCTCCAGACATGGACAAAACGGCCAATTCTTTGGGCCACGCTCAAACGCTGGCCCGGCCTGCTGCGTTTCTTCGGAGCAAGGCGCAAAAAGTTTTCTGTTTTTAAACAAACGCATGTAGCTCTGCTGTGAGCAGAGCATCCAAAAATACCAGAAACTCGCAAATGTTCCCCTCCACGGAAATCTTTAGTAAAAGGCGAAAGATTTATGCGTGAATGAAGAGAAACTCGAGCTGTACCCATGAGACGTCGGGACAATGTGCTCCCACGCACATGCCATCATACTCAGCAAGGGTAATGTCTCGTGTAATACAGCCATTTCCATTAGAGGAAGGAGCAAATGTAATAAGAATCTGCCCCATCGCCAGATGACCGCAAACCCTTTATAAGAGGATGTCACTGAAGCCGATGGTACGTCGAAGACCAGTGGTAGTATTCGCATGAGATATTTTTGAACTTCCTGGAAGCTAAATGAACAAACCCTTCATCTCCTTGGATTGCAGGTGGATTCCTCCATAGGACAGGGTGAGCTCCTCTTCCTGCCCTTGGCCAAAATAAAAGGCTTAAATAATAATAACTCCCATAATGGAAAGCATATCCAGTATTAAGTGACTTCTCAGCGGTTGAGCATACAGTGGGGTACCGCTCAGGGACACTTCTGTCACAACCAGTCCTCGTTAGTATAGTGGACAGTATCTCCGCCTGTCACGCGGAAGACCGGGGTTCGATTCCCCGACGGGGAGGCCTCTTCTTTATCACGGCCAAACGCCTTGCGTAAGCTCATGCTTTACCGAGGAAGCTGCTGATGAAGCCAACCCGCCGTTCAAGACTCACCTGATGATGGTTAGCTTAGTGCATTTGAAAGATTGTACTTTCAAGAAAGCTTTTGCAATGGGATTGTAAAAGGTTGTTTTATGCATGTTTGGCCTGAGTTTTTGTAGCATTTCCAATGTCGCATTTCCAATCTGACCAGCAGGGCTCACCAGCATGTGGCATTCCGAACGCTTCAAAACAGTGAATCATTTTGCCAGGCAATCGGCTCTAAGCTTTGAAAAGCTTCCTTTCCCCCATCACTGCCCTTTTGTGCTTGGTAAACCTTACAATCACGCTGCTGACCCAAGACTTGAAGTTGTGAACTGGTTTGACGACCACCCGGCTCCAGACATGGACAAAACGGCCAATTCTTTGGGCCACGCTCAAACGCTGGCCCGGCCTGCTGCGTTTCTTCGGAGCAAGGCGCAAAAAGTTTTCTCTTTTTAAACAAACGCATGTAGCTCTGCTGTGAGCAGAGCATCCAAAAATACCAGAAACTCGCAAATGTTCCCCTCCACGGAAATCTTTAGTAAAAGGCGAAAGATTTATGCGTGAATGAAGAGAAACTCGAGCTGTACCCATGAGACGTCGGGACAATGTGCTCCCACACACATGCCATCATACTCAGCAAGGGTAATGTCTCGTGTAATACAGCCATTTCCATTAGAGGAAGGAGCAAATGTAATAAGAATCTGCCCCATCGCCAGATGACCGCAAACCCTTTATAAGAGGATGTCACTGAAGCCGATGGTACGTCGAAGACCAGTGGTAGTATTCGCATGAGATATTTTTGAACTTCCTGGAAGCTAAACGAACAAACCCTTCATCTCCTTGGATTGCAGGTGGATTCCTCCATAGGACAGGGTGAGCTCCTCTTCCTGCCCTTGGCCAAAATAAAAGGCTTAAATAATAATAACTCCCATAATGGAAAGCATATCCAGTATTAAGTGACTTCTCAGCGGTTGAGCATACAGTGGGGTACCGCTCAGGGACACATCTGTAACAACCAGTCGTCGTTAGTATAGTGGACAGTATCTCCGCCTGTCACGCGGAAGACCGGGGTTCGATTCCCCGACGGGGAGGCCTCTTCTTTATCACGGCCAAACGCCTTGCGTAAGCTCATGCTTTACCGAGGAAGCTGCTGATGAAGCCAACCCGCCGTTCAAGACTCACCTGATGATGGTTAGCTTAGTGCATTTGAAAGATTGTACTTTCAAGAAAGCTTTTGCAATGGGATTGTAAAAGGTTGTTTTATGCATGTTTGGCCTGAGTTTTTGTAGCATTTCCACTGTCGCATTTCCAATCTGACCAGCAGGGCTCACCAGCATGTGGCATTCCGATCGCTTCAAAACAGTGAATCATTTTGCCAGGCAATCGGCTCAAAGCTTTGAAAAGCTTCCTTTCCCCCATCACTGCCCTTTTGTGCTTGGTAAACCTTACAATCACGCTGCTGACCCAAGACTTGGAGTTGTGAACTGGTTTGACGACCACCCGGCTCCAGACATGGACAAAACGGCCAATTCTTTGGGCCACGCTCAAACGCTGGCCCGGCCTGCTGCGTTTCTTCGGAGCAAGGCGCAAAAAGTTTTCTGTTTTTAAACAAACGCATGTAGCTCTGCTGTGAGCAGAGCATCCAAAAATACCAGAAACTCGCAAATGTTCCCCTCCACGGAAATCTTTAGTAAAAGGCGAAAGATTTATGCGTGAATGAAGAGAAACTCGAGCTGTACCCATGAGACGTCGGGACAATGTGCTCCCACGCACATGCCATCATACTCAGCAAGGGTAATGTCTCGTGTAATACAACCATTTCCATTAGAGGAAGGAGCAAATGTAATACGAATCTGCCCCATCGCCAGATGACCGCAAACCCTTTATAAGAGGATGTCACTGAAGCCGATGGTACGTCGAAGACCAGTGGTAGTATTCGCATGAGATATTTTTGAACTTCCTGGAAGCTAAACGAACAAACCCTTCATCTCCTTGGATTGCAGGTGGATTCCTCCATAGGACAGGGTGAGCTCCTCTTCCTGCCCTTGGCCAAAATAAAAGGCTTAAATAATAATAACTCCCATAATGGAAAGCATATCCAGTATCAAGTGACTTCTCAGCGGTTGAGCATACAGTGGGGTACCGCTCAGGGACACATCTGTAACAACCAGTCCTCGTTAGTATAGTGGACAGTATCTCCGCCTGTCACGCGGAAGACCGGGGTTCGATTCCCCGACGGGGAGGCCTCTTCTTTATCACGGCCAAACGCCTTGCGTAAGCTCATGCTTTACCGAGGAAGCTGCTGATGAAGCCAACCCGCCGTTCAAGACTCACCTGATGATGGTTAGCTTAGTGCATTTGAAAGATTGTACTTTCAAGAAAGCTTTTGCAATGGGATTGTAAAAGGTTGTTTTATGCATGTTTGGCCTGAGTTTTTGTAGCATTTCCACTGTCGCATTTCCAATCTGACCAGCAGGGCTCACCAGCATGTGGCATTCCGATCGCTTCAAAACAGTGAATCATTTTGCCAGGCAATCGGCTCAAAGCTTTGAAAAGCTTCCTTTCCCCCATCACTGCCCTTTTGTGCTTGGTAAACCTTACAATCACGCTGCTGACCCAAGACTTGAAGTTGTGAACTGGTTTGACGACCACCCGGCTCCAGACATGGACAAAACGGCCAATTCTTTGGGCCACGCTCAAACGCTGGCCCGGCCTGCTGCGTTTCTTCGGAGCAAGGCGCAAAAAGTTTTCTGTTTTTAAACAAACGCATGAAGCTCTGCTGTGAGCAGAGCATCCAAAAATACCAGAAACTCGCAAATGTTCCCCTCCACGGAAATCTTTAGTAAAAGGCGAAAGATTTATGCGTGAATGAAGAGAAACTCGAGCTGTACCCATGAGACGTCGGGACAATGTGCTCCCACGCACATGCCATCATACTCAGCAAGGGTAATGTCTCGTGTAATACAGCCATTTCCATTAGAGGAAGGAGCAAATGTAATAAGAATCTGCCCCATCGCCAGATGACCGCAAACCCTTTATAAGAGGATGTCACTGAAGCCGATGGTACGTCGAAGACCAGTGGTAGTATTCGCATGAGATATTTTTGAACTTCCTGGAAGCTAAACGAACAAACCCTTCATCTCCTTGGATTGCAGGTGGATTCCTCCATAGGACAGGGTGAGCTTCTCTTCCTGCCCTTGGCCAAAATAAAAGGCTTAAATAATAATAACTCCCATAATGGAAAGCATATCCAGTATTAAGTGACTTCTCAGCGGTTGAGCATACAGTGGGGTACCGCTCAGGGACACATCTGTAACAACCAGTCCTCGTTAGTATAGTGGACAGTATCTCCGCCTGTCACGCGGAAGACCGGGGTTCGATTCCCCGACGGGTAGGCCTCTTCTTTATCACGGCCAAACGCCTTGCGTAAGCTCATGCTTTACCGAGGAAGCTGCTGATGAAGCCAACCCGCCGTTCAAGACTCACCTGATGATGGTTAGCTTAGTGCATTTGAAAGATTGTACTTTCAAGAAAGCTTTTGCAATGGGATTGTAAAAGGTTGTTTTATGCATGTTTGGCCTGAGTTTTTGTAGCATTTCCACTGTCGCATTTCCAATCTGACCAGCAGGGCTCACCAGCATGTGGCATTCCGAACGCTTCAAAACAGTGAATCATTTTGCCAGGCAATCGGCTCAAAGCTTTGAAAAGCTTCCTTTCCCCCATCACTGCCCTTTTGTGCTTGGTAAACCTTACAATCACGCTGCTGACCCAAGACTTGGAGTTGTGAACTGGTTTGACGACCACCCGGCTCCAGACATGGACAAAACGGCCAATTCTTTGGGCCACGCTCAAACGCTGGCCCGGCCTGCTGCGTTTCTTCGGAGCAAGGCGCAAAAAGTTTTCTGTTTTTAAACAAACGCATGTAGCTCTGCTGTGAGCAGAGCATCCAAAAATACCAGAAACTCGCAAATGTTCCCCTCCACGGAAATCTTTAGTAAAAGGCGAAAGATTTATGCGTGAATGAAGAGAAACTCGAGCTGTACCCATGAGACGTCGGGACAATGTGCTCCCACGCACATGCCATCATACTCAGCAAGGGTAATGTCTCGTGTAATACAGCCATTTCCATTAGAGGAAGGAGCAAATGTAATAAGAATCTGCCCCATCGCCAGATGACCGCAAACCCTTTATAAGAGGATGTCACTGAAGCCGATGGTACGTCGAAGACCAGTGGTAGTATTCGCATGAGATATTTTTGAACTTCCTGGAAGCTAAATGAACAAACCCTTCATCTCCTTGGATTGCAGGTGGATTCCTCCATAGGACAGGGTGAGCTCCTCTTCCTGCCCTTGGCCAAAATAAAAGGCTTAAATAATAATAACTCCCATAATGGAAAGCATATCCAGTATTAAGTGACTTCTCAGCGGTTGAGCATACAGTGGGGTACCGCTCAGGGACACATCTGTAACAACCAGTCCTCGTTAGTATAGTGGACAGTATCTCCGCCTGTCACGCGGAAGACCGGGGTTCGATTCCCCGACGGGGAGGCCTCTTCTTTATCACGGCCAAACGCCTTGCGTAAGCTCATGCTTTACCGAGGAAGCTGCTGATGAAGCCAACCCGCCGTTCAAGACTCACCTGATGATGGTTAGCTTAGTGCATTTGAAAGATTGTACTTTCAAGAAAGCTTTTGCAATGGGATTGTAAAAGGTTGTTTTATGCATGTTTGGCCTGAGTTTTTGTAGCATTTCCACTGTCGCATTTCCAATCTGACCAGCAGGGCTCACCAGCATGTGGCATTCCGAACGCTTCAAAACAGTGAATCATTTTGCCAGGCAATCGGCTCAAAGCTTTGAAAAGCTTCCTTTCCCCCATCACTGCCCTTTTGTGCTTGGTAAACCTTACAATCACGCTGCTGACCCAAGACTTGAAGTTGTGAACTGGTTTGACGACCACCCGGCTCCAGACATGGACAAAACGGCCAATTCTTTGGGCCACGCTCAAACGCTGGCCCGGCCTGCTGCGTTTCTTCGGAGCAAGGCGCAAAAAGTTTTCTCTTTTTAAACAAACGCATGTAGCTCTGCTGTGAGCAGAGCATCCAAAAATACCAGAAACTCGCAAATGTTCCCCTCCACGGAAATCTTTAGTAAAAGGCGAAAGATTTATGCGTGAATGAAGAGAAACTCGAGCTGTACCCATGAGACGTCGGGACAATGTGCTCCCACGCACATGCCATCATACTCAGCAAGGGTAATGTCTCGTGTAATACAGCCATTTCCATTAGAGGAAGGAGCAAATGTAATAAGAATCTGCCCCATCGCCAGATGACCGCAAACCCTTTATAAGAGGATGTCACTGAAGCCGATGGTACGTCGAAGACCAGTGGTAGTATTCGCATGAGATATTTTTGAACTTCCTGGAAGCTAAACGAATAAACCCTTCATCTCCTTGGATTGCAGGTGGATTCCTCCATAGGACAGGGTGAGCTCCTCTTCCTGCCCTTGGCCAAAATAAAAGGCTTAAATAATAATAACTCCCATAATGGAAAGCATATCCAGTATTAAGTGACTTCTCAGCGGTTGAGCATACAGTGGGGTACCGCTCAGGGACACATCTGTAACAACCAGTCCTCGTTAGTATAGTGGACAGTATCTCCGCCTGTCACGCGGAAGACCGGGGTTCGATTCCCCGACGGGGAGGCCTCTTCTTTATCACGGCCAAACGCCTTGCGTAAGCTCATGCTTTACCGAGGAAGCTGCTGATGAAGCCAACCCGCCGTTCAAGACTCACCTGATGATGGTTAGCTTAGTGCATTTGAAAGATTGTACTTTCAAGAAAGCTTTTGCAATGGGATTGTAAAAGGTTGTTTTATGCATGTTTGGCCTGAGTTTTTGTAGCATTTCCACTGTCGCATTTCCAATCTGACCAGCAGGGCTCACCAGCATGTGGCATTCCGATCGCTTCAAAACAGTGAATCATTTTGCCAGGCAATCGGCTCAAAGCTTTGAAAAGCTTCCTTTCCCCCATCACTGCCCTTTTGTGCTTGGTAAACCTTACAATCACGCTGCTGACCCAAGACTTGAAGTTGTGAACTGGTTTGACGACCACCCGGCTCCAGACATGGACAAAACGGCCAATTCTTTGGGCCACGCTCAAACGCTGGCCCGGCCTGCTGCGTTTCTTCGGAGCAAGGCGCAAAAAGTTTTCTGTTTTTAAACAAACGCATGAAGCTCTGCTGTGAGCAGAGCATCCAAAAATACCAGAAACTCGCAAATGTTCCCCTCCACGGAAATCTTTAGTAAAAGGCGAAAGATTTATGCGTGAATGAAGAGAAACTCGAGCTGTACCCATGAGACGTCGGGACAATGTGCTCCCACGCACATGCCATCATACTCAGCAAGGGTAATGTCTCGTGTAATACAGCCATTTCCATTAGAGGAAGGAGCAAATGTAATAAGAATCTGCCCCATCGCCAGATGACCGCAAACCCTTTATAAGAGGATGTCACTGAAGCCGATGGTACGTCGAAGACCAGTGGTAGTATTCGCATGAGATATTTTTGAACTTCCTGGAAGCTAAATGAACAAACCCTTCATCTCCTTGGATTGCAGGTGGATTCCTCCATAGGACAGGGTGAGCTCCTCTTCTTGCCCTTGGCCAAAATAAAAGGCTTAAATAATAATAACTCCCATAATGGAAAGCATATCCAGTATTAAGTGACTTCTCAGCGGTTGAGCATACAGTGGGGTACCGCTCAGGGACACTTCTGTAACAACCAGTCCTCGTTAGTATAGTGGACAGTATCTCCGCCTGTCACGCGGAAGACCGGGGTTCGATTCCCCGACGGGGAGGCCTCTTCTTTATCACGGCCAAACGCCTTGCGTAAGCTCATGCTTTACCGAGGAAGCTGCTGATGAAGCCAACCCGCCGTTCAAGACTCACCTGATGATGGTTAGCTTAGTGCATTTGAAAGATTGTACTTTCAAGAAAGCTTTTGCAATGGGATTGTAAAAGGTTGTTTTATGCATGTTTGGCCTGAGTTTTTGTAGCATTTCCACTGTCGCATTTCCAATCTGACCAGCAGGGCTCACCAGCATGTGGCATTCCGAACGCTTCAAAACAGTGAATCATTTTGCCAGGCAATCGGCTCAAAGCTTTGAAAAGCTTCCTTTCCCCCATCACTGCCCTTTTGTGCTTGGTAAACCTTACAATCACGCTGCTGACCCAAGACTTGAAGTTGTGAACTGGTTTGACGACCACCTGGCTCCAGACATGGACAAAACGGCCAATTCTTTGGGCCACGCTCAAACGCTGGCCCGGCCTGCTGCGTTTCTTCGGAGCAAGGCGCAAAAAGTTTTCTGTTTTTAAACAAACGCATGTAGCTCTGCTGTGAGCAGAGCATCCAAAAATACCAGAAACTCGCAAATGTTCCCCTCCACGGAAATCTTTAGTAAAAGGCGAAAGATTTATGCGTGAATGAAGAGAAACTCGAGCTGTACCCATGAGACGTCGGGACAATGTGCTCCCACGCACATGCCATCATACTCAGCAAGGGTAATGTCTCGTGTAATACAGCCATTTCCATTAGAGGAAGGAGCAAATGTAATAAGAATCTGCCCCATCGCCAGATGACCGCAAACCCTTTATAAGAGGATGTCACTGAAGCCGATGGTACGTCGAAGACCAGTGGTAGTATTCGCATGAGATATTTTTGAACTTCCTGGAAGCTAAACGAACAAACCCTTCATCTCCTTGGATTGCAGGTGGATTCCTCCATAGGACAGGGTGAGCTCCTCTTCCTGCCCTTGGCCAAAATAAAAGGCTTAAATAATAATAACTCCCATAATGGAAAGCATATCCAGTATTAAGTGACTTCGCAGCGGTTGAGCATACAGTGGGGTACCGCTCAGGGACACATCTGTAACAACCAGTCCTCGTTAGTATAGTGGACAGTATCTCCGCCTGTCACGCGGAAGACCGGGGTTCGATTCCCCGACGGGGAGGCCTCTTCTTTATCACGGCCAAACGCCTTGCGTAAGCTCATGCTTTACCGAGGAAGCTGCTGATGAAGCCAACCCGCCGTTCAAGACTCACCTGATGATGGTTAGCTTAGTGCATTTGAAAGATTGTACTTTCAAGAAAGCTTTTGCAATGGGATTGTAAAAGGTTGTTTTATGCATGTTTGGCCTGAGTTTTTGTAGCATTTCCACTGTCGCATTTCCAATCTGACCAGCAGGGCTCACCAGCATGTGGCATTCCGAACGCTTCAAAACAGTGAATCATTTTGCCAGGCAATCGGCTCAAAGCTTTGAAAAGCTTCCTTTCCCCCATCACTGCCCTTTTGTGCTTGGTAAACCTTACAATCACGCTGCTGACCCAAGACTTGAAGTTGTGAACTGGTTTGACGACCACCCGGCTCCAGACATGGACAAAACGGCCAATTCTTTGGGCCACGCTCAAACGCTGGCCCGGCCTGCTGCGTTTCTTCGGAGCAAGGCGCAAAAAGTTTTCTGTTTTTAAACAAACGCATGTAGCTCTGCTGTGAGCAGAGCATCCAAAAATACCAGAAACTCGCAAATGTTCCCCTCCACGGAAATCTTTAGTAAAAGGCGAAAGATTTATGCGTGAATGAAGAGAAACTCGAGCTGTACCCATGAGACGTCGGGACAATGTGCTCCCACGCACATGCCATCATACTCAGCAAGGGTAATGTCTCGTGTAATACAGCCATTTCCATTAGAGGAAGGAGCAAATGTAATAAGAATCTGCCCCATCGCCAGATGACCGCAAACCCTTTATAAGAGGATGTCACTGAAGCCGATGGTACGTCGAAGACCAGTGGTAGTATTCGCATGAGATATTTTTGAACTTCCTGGAAGCTAAACGAACAAACCCTTCATCTCCTTGGATTGCAGGTGGATTCCTCCATAGGACAGGGTGAGCTCCTCTTCCTGCCCTTGGCCAAAATAAAAGGCTTAAATAATAATAACTCCCATAATGGAAAGCATATCCAGTATTAAGTGACTTCTCAGCGGTTGAGCATACAGTGGGGTACCGCTCAGGGACACATCTGTAACAACCAGTCCTCGTTAGTATAGTGGACAGTATCTCCGCCTGTCACGCGGAAGACCGGGGTTCGATTCCCCGACGGGGAGGCCTCTTCTTTATCACGGCCAAACGCCTTGCGTAAGCTCATGCTTTACCGAGGAAGCTGCTGATGAAGCCAACCCGCCGTTCAAGACTCACCTGATGATGGTTAGCTTAGTGCATTTGAAAGATTGTACTTTCAAGAAAGCTTTTGCAATGGGATTGTAAAAGGTTGTTTTATGCATGTTTGGCCTGAGTTTTTGTAGCATTTCCACTGTCGCATTTCCAATCTGACCAGCAGGGCTCACCAGCATGTGGCATTCCGATCGCTTCAAAACAGTGAATCATTTTGCCAGGCAATCGGCTCAAAGCTTTGAAAAGCTTCCTTTCCCCCATCACTGCCCTTTTGTGCTTGGTAAACCTTACAATCACGCTGCTGACCCAAGACATGGAGTTGTGAACTGGTTTGACGACCACCCGGCTCCAGACATGGACAAAACGGCCAATTCTTTGGGCCACGCTCAAACGCTGGCCCGGCCTGCTGCGTTTCTTCGGAGCAAGGCGCAAAAAGTTTTCTGTTTTTAAACAAACGCATGTAGCTCTGCTGTGAGCAGTGCATCCAAAAATACCAGAAACTCGCAAATGTTCCCCTCCACGGAAATCTTTAGTAAAAGGCGAAAGATTTATGCGTGAATGAAGAGAAACTCGAGCTGTACCCATGAGACGTCGGGACAATGTGCTCCCACGCACATGCCATCATACTCAGCAAGGGTAATGTCTCGTGTAATACAGCCATTTCCATTAGAGGAAGGAGCAAATGTAATAAGAATCTGCCCCATCGCCAGATGACCGCAAACCCTTTATAAGAGGATGTCACTGAAGCCGATGGTACGTCGAAGACCAGTGGTAGTATTCGCATGAGATATTTTTGAACTTCCTGGAAGCTAAATGAACAAACCCTTCATCTCCTTGGATTGCAGGTGGATTCCTCCATAGGACAGGGTGAGCTCCTCTTCCTGCCCTTGGCCAAAATAAAAGGCTTAAATAATAATAACTCCCATAATGGAAAGCATATCCAGTATTAAGTGACTTCTCAGCGGTTGAGCATACAGTGGGGTACCGCTCAGGGACACATCTGTAACAACCAGTCCTCGTTAGTATAGTGGACAGTATCTCCGCCTGTCACGCGGAAGACAGGGGTTCGATTCCCCGACGGGGAGGCCTCTTCTTTATCACGGCCAAACGCCTTGCGTAAGCTCATGCTTTACCGAGGAAGCTGCTGATGAAGCCAACCCGCCGTTCAAGACTCACCTGATGATGGTTAGCTTAGTGCATTTGAAAGATTGTACTTTCAAGAAAGCTTTTGCAATGGGATTGTAAAAGGTTGTTTTATGCATGTTTGGCCTGAGTTTTTGTAGCATTTCCACTGTCGCATTTCCAATCTGACCAGCAGGGCCTTCCCCGACGGGGAGGCCTCTTCCGCCTGTCACGCGGAAGACCGGGGTTCGATTCCCCGACGGGGAGGCCTCTTCTTTATCACGGCCAAACGCCTTGCGTAAGCTCATGCTTTACCGAGGAAGCTGCTGATGAAGCCAACCCGCCGTTCAAGACTCACCTGATGATGGTTAGCTTAGTGCATTTGAAAGATTGTACTTTCAAGAAAGCTTTTGCAATGGGATTGTAAAAGGTTGTTTTATGCATGTTTGGCCTGAGTTTTTGTAGCATTTCCACTGTCGCATTTCCAATCTAACCAGCAGGGCTCACCAGCATGTGGCATTCCGAACACTTCAAAACAGTGAATCATTTTGCCAGGCAATCGGCTCAAAGCTTTGAAAAGCTTCCTTTCCCCCATCACTGCCCTTTTGTGCTTGGTAAACCTTACAATCACGCTGCTGACCCAAGACTTGAAGTTGTGAACTGGTTTGACGACCACCCGGCTCCAGACATGGACAAAACGGCCAATTCTTTGGGCCACGCTCAAACGCTGGCCCGGCCTGCTGCGTTTCTTCGGAGCAAGGCGCAAAAAGTTTTCTCTTTTTAAACAAACGCATGTAGCTCTGCTGTGAGCAGAGCATCCAAAAATACCAGAAACTCGCAAATGTTCCCCTCCACGGAAATCTTTAGTAAAAGGCGAAAGATTTATGCGTGAATGAAGAGAAACTCGAGCTGTACCCATGAGACGTCGGGACAATGTGCTCCCACGCACATGCCATCATACTCAGCAAGGGTAATGTCTCGTGTAATACAGCCATTTCCATTAGAGGAAGGAGCAAATGTAATAAGAATCTGCCCCATCGCCAGATGACCGCAAACCCTTTATAAGAGGATGTCACTGAAGCCGATGGTACGTCGAAGACCAGTGGTAGTATTCGCATGAGATATTTTTGAACTTCCTGGAAGCTAAATGAACAAACCCTTCATCTCCTTGGATTGCAGGTGGATTCCTCCATAGGACAGGGTGAGCTCCTCTTCCTGCCCTTGGCCAAAATAAAAGGCTTAAATAATAATAACTCCCATAATGGAAAGCATATCCAGTATTAAGTGACTTCTCAGCGGTTGAGCATACAGTGGGGTACCGCTCAGGGACACATCTGTAACAACCAGTCCTTGTTAGTATAGTGGACAGTATCTCCGCCTGTCACGCGGAAGACCGGGGTTCGATTCCCCGGCGGGGAGGCCTCTTCTTTATCACGGCCAAACGCCTTGCGTAAGCTCATGCTTTACCGAGGAAGCTGCTGATGAAGCCAACCCGCCGTTCAAGACTCACCTGATGATGGTTAGCTTAGTGCATTTGAAAGATTGTACTTTCAAGAAAGCTTTTGCAATGGGATTGTAAAAGGTTGTTTTATGCATGTTTGGCCTGAGTTTTTGTAGCATTTCCACTGTCGCATTTCCAATCTGACCAGCAGGGCTCACCAGCATGTGGCATTCCGATCGCTTCAAAACAGTGAATCATTTTGCCAGGCAATCGGCTCAAAGCTTTGAAAAGCTTCCTTTCCCCCATCACTGCCCTTTTGTGCTTGGTAAACCTTACAATCACGCTGCTGACCCAAGACTTAAAGTTGTGAACTGGTTTGACGACCACCCGGCTCCAGACATGGACAAAACGGCCAATTCTTTGGGCCACGCTCAAACGCTGGCCCGGCCTGCTGCGTTTCTTCGGAGCAAGGCGCAAAAAGTTTTCTGTTTTTAAACAAACGCATGTAGCTCTGCTGTGAGCAGTGCATCCAAAAATACCAGAAACTCGCAAATGTTCCCCTCCACGGAAATCTTTAGTAAAAGGCGAAAGATTTATGCGTGAATGAAGAGAAACTCGAGCTGTACCCATGAGACGTCGGGACAATGTGCTCCCACGCACATGCCATCATACTCAGCAAGGGTAATGTCTCGTGTAATACAGCCATTTCCATTAGAGGAAGGAGCAAATGTAATAAGAATCTGCCCCATCGCCAGATGACCGCAAACCCTTTATAAGAGGATGTCACTGAAGCCGATGGTACGTCGAAGACCAGTGGTAGTATTCGCATGAGATATTTTTGAACTTCCTGGAAGCTAAACGAACAAACCCTTCATCTCCTTGGATTGCAGGTGGATTCCTCCATAGGACAGGGTGAGCTCCTCTTCCTGCCCTTGGCCAAAATAAAAGGCTTAAATAATAATAACTCCCATAATGGAAAGCATATCCAGTATTAAGTGACTTCTCAGCGGTTGAGCATACAGTGGGGTACCGCTCAGGGACACATCTGTAACAACCAGTCCTCGTTAGTATAGTGGACAGTATCTCCGCCTGTCACGCGGAAGACCGGGGTTCGATTCCCCGACGGGGAGGCCTCTTCTTTATCACGGCCAAACGCCTTGCGTAAGCTCATGCTTTACCGAGGAAGCTGCTGATGAAGCCAACCCGCCGTTCAAGACTCACCTGATGATGGTTAGCTTAGTGCATTTGAAAGATTGTACTTTCAAGAAAGCTTTTGCAATGGGATTGTAAAAGGTTGTTTTATGCATGTTTGGCCTGAGTTTTTGTAGCATTTCCACTGTCGCATTTCCAATCTGACCAGCAGGGCTCACCAGCATGTGGCATTCCGAACGCTTCAAAACAGTGAATCATTTTGCCAGGCAATCGGCTCAAAGCTTTGAAAAGCTTCCTTTCCCCCATCACTGCCCTTTTGTGCTTGGTAAACCTTACAATCACGCTGCTGACCCAAGACTTGGAGTTGTGAACTGGTTTGACGACCACCCGGCTCCAGACATGGACAAAACGGCCAATTCTTTGGGCCACGCTCAAACGCTGGCCCGGCCTGCTGCGTTTCTTCGGAGCAAGGCGCAAAAAGTTTTCTGTTTTTAAACAAACGCATGTAGCTCTGCTGTGAGCAGAGCATCCAAAAATACCAGAAACTCACAAATGTTCCCCTCCACGGAAATCTTTAGTAAAAGGCGAAAGATTTATGCGTGAATGAAGAGAAACTCGAGCTGTACCCATGAGACGTCGGGACAATGTGCTCCCACGCACATGCCATCATACTCATCAAGGGTAATGTCTCGTGTAATACAGCCATTTCCATTAGAAGAAGGAGCAAATGTAATAAGAATCTGCCCCATCGCCAGATGACCGCAAACCCTTTATAAGAGGATGTCACTGAAGCCGATGGTACGTCGAAGACCAGTGGTAGTATTCGCATGAGATATTTTTGAACTTCCTGGAAGCTAAACGAACAAACCCTTCATCTCCTTGGATTGCAGGTGGATTCCTCCATAGGACAGGGTGAGCTCCTCTTCCTGCCCTTGGCCAAAATAAAAGGCTTAAATAATAATAACTCCCATAATGGAAAGCATATCCAGTATTAAGTGACTTCGCAGCGGTTGAGCATACAGTGGGGTACCGCTCAGGGACACATCTGTAACAACCAGTCCTCGTTAGTATAGTGGACAGTATCTCCGCCTGTCACGCGGAAGACCGGGGTTCGATTCCCCGACGGGGAGGCCTCTTCTTTATCACGGCCAAACGCCTTGCGTAAGCTCATGCTTTACCGAGGAAGCTGCTGATGAAGCCAACCCGCCGTTCAAGACTCACCTGATGATGGTTAGCTTAGTGCATTTGAAAGATTGTACTTTCAAGAAAGCTTTTGCAATGGGATTGTAAAAGGTTGTTTTATGCATGTTTGGCCTGAGTTTTTGTAGCATTTCCACTGTCGCATTTCCAATCTGACCAGCAGGGCTCACCAGCATGTGGCATTCCGAACGCTTCAAAACAGTGAATCATTTTGCCAGGCAATCGGCTCAAAGCTTTGAAAAGCTTCCTTTCCCCCATCACTGCCCTTTTGTGCTTGGTAAACCTTACAATCACGCTGCTGACCCAAGACTTGAAGTTGTGAACTGGTTTGACGACCACCCGGCTCCAGACATGGACAAAACGGCCAATTCTTTGGGCCACGCTCAAACGCTGGCCCGGCCTGCTGCGTTTCTTCGGAGCAAGGCGCAAAAAGTTTTCTGTTTTTAAACAAACGCATGTAGCTCTGCTGTGAGCAGAGCATCCAAAAATACCAGAAACTCGCAAATGTTCCCCTCCACGGAAATCGTTAGTAAAAGGCGAAAGATTTATGCGTGAATGAAGAGAAACTCGAGCTGTACCCATGAGACGTCGGGACAATGTGCTCCCACGCACATGCCATCATACTCAGCAAGGGTAATGTCTCGTGTAATACAGCCATTTCCATTAGAGGAAGGAGCAAATGTAATAAGAATCTGCCCCATCGCCAGATGACCGCAAACCCTTTATAAGAGGATGTCACTGAAGCCGATGGTACGTCGAAGACCAGTGGTAGTATTCGCATGAGATATTTTTGAACTTCCTGGAAGCTAAACGAACAAACCCTTCATCTCCTTGGATTGCAGGTGGATTCCTCCATAGGACAGGGTGAGCTCCTCTTCCTGCCCTTGGCCAAAATAAAAGGCTTAAATAATAATAACTCCCATAATGGAAAGCATATCCAGTATTAAGTGACTTCTCAGCGGTTGAGCATACAGTGGGGTACCGCTCAGGGACACATCTGTAACAACCAGTCCTCGTTAGTATAGTGGACAGTATCTCCGCCTGTCACGCGGAAGACCGGGGTTCGATTCCCCGACGGGGAGGCCTCTTCTTTATCACGGCCAAACGCCTTGCGTAAGCTCATGCTTTACCGAGGAAGCTGCTGATGAAGCCAACCCGCCGTTCAAGACTCACCTGATGATGGTTAGCTTAGTGCATTTGAAAGATTGTACTTTCAAGAAAGCTTTTGCAATGGGATTGTAAAAGGTTGTTTTATGCATGTTTGGCCTGAGTTTTTGTAGCATTTCCACTGTCGCATTTCCAATCTGACCAGCAGGGCTCACCAGCATGTGGCATTCCGATCGCTTCAAAACAGTGAATCATTTTGCCAGGCAATCGGCTCAAAGCTTTGAAAAGCTTCCTTTCCCCCATCACTGCCCTTTTGTGCTTGGTAAACCTTACAATCACGCTGCTGACCCAAGACATGGAGTTGTGAACTGGTTTGACGACCACCCGGCTCCAGACATGGACAAAACGGCCAATTCTTTGGGCCACGCTCAAACGCTGGCCCGGCCTGCTGCGTTTCTTCGGAGCAAGGCGCAAAAAGTTTTCTGTTTTTAAACAAACGCATGTAGCTCTGCTGTGAGCAGTGCATCCAAAAATACCAGAAACTCGCAAATGTTCCCCTCCACGGAAATCTTTAGTAAAAGGCGAAAGATTTATGCGTGAATGAAGAGAAACTCGAGCTGTACCCATGAGACGTCGGGACAATGTGCTCCCACGCACATGCCATCATACTCAGCAAGGGTAATGTCTCGTGTAATACAGCCATTTCCATTAGAGGAAGGAGCAAATGTAATAAGAATCTGCCCCATCGCCAGATGACCGCAAACCCTTTATAAGAGGATGTCACTGAAGCCGATGGTACGTCGAAGACCAGTGGTAGTATTCGCATGAGATATTTTTGAACTTCCTGGAAGCTAAACGAACAAACCCTTCATCTCCTTGGATTGCAGGTGGATTCCTCCATAGGACAGGGTGAGCTCCTCTTCCTGCCCTTGGCCAAAATAAAAGGCTTAAATAATAATAACTCCCATAATGGAAAGCATATCCAGTATTAAGTGACTTCTCAGCGGTTGAGCATACAGTCGGGTACCGCTCAGGGACACATCTGTAACAACCAGTCCTCGTTAGTATAGTGGACAGTATCTCCGCCTGTCACGCGGAAGACCGGGGTTCGATTCCCCGACGGGGAGGCCTCTTCTTTATCACGGCCAAACGCCTTGCGTAAGCTCATGCTTTACCGAGGAAGCTGCTGATGAAGCCAACCCGCCGTTCAAGACTCACCTGATGATGGTTAGCTTAGTGCATTTGAAAGATTGTACTTTCAAGAAAGCTTTTGCAATGGGATTGTAAAAGGTTGTTTTATGCATGTTTGGCCTGAGTTTTTGTAGCATTTCCACTGTCGCATTTCCAATCTGACCAGCAGGGCTCACCAGCATGTGGCATTCCGATCGCTTCAAAACAGTGAATCATTTTGCCAGGCAATCGGCTCAAAGCTTTGAAAAGCTTCCTTTCCCCCATCACTGCCCTTTTGTGCTTGGTAAACCTTACAATCACGCTGCTGACCCAAGACATGGAGTTGTGAACTGGTTTGACGACCACCCGGCTCCAGACATGGACAAAACGGCCAATTCTTTGGGCCACGCTCAAACGCTGGCCCGGCCTGCTGCGTTTCTTCGGAGCAAGGCGCAAAAAGTTTTCTGTTTTTAAACAAACGCATGTAGCTCTGCTGTGAGCAGTGCATCCAAAAATACCAGAAACTCGCAAATGTTCCCCTCCACGGAAATCTTTAGTAAAAGGCGAAAGATTTATGCGTGAATGAAGAGAAACTCGAGCTGTACCCATGAGACGTCGGGACAATGTGCTCCCACGCACATGCCATCATACTCAGCAAGGGTAATGTCTCGTGTAATACAGCCATTTCCATTAGAGGAAGGAGCAAATGTAATAAGAATCTGCCCCATCGCCAGATGACCGCAAACCCTTTATAAGAGGATGTCACTGAAGCCGATGGTACGTCGAAGACCAGTGGTAGTATTCGCATGAGATATTTTTGAACTTCCTGGAAGCTAAACGAACAAACCCTTCATCTCCTTGGATTGCAGGTGGATTCCTCCATAGGACAGGGTGAGCTCCTCTTCCTGCCCTTGGCCAAAATAAAAGGCTTAAATAATAATAACTCCCATAATGGAAAGCATATCCAGTATTAAGTGACTTCTCAGCGGTTGAGCATACAGTGGGGTACCGCTCAGGGACACATCTGTAACAACCAGTCCTCGTTAGTATAGTGGACAGTATCTCCGCCTGTCACGCGGAAGACCGGGGTTCGATTCCCCGACGGGGAGGCCTCTTCTTTATCACGGCCAAACGCCTTGCGTAAGCTCATGCTTTACCGAGGAAGCTGCTGATGAAGCCAACCCGCCGTTCAAGACTCACCTGATGATGGTTAGCTTAGTGCATTTGAAAGATTGTACTTTCAAGAAAGCTTTTGCAATGGGATTGTAAAAGGTTGTTTTATGCATGTTTGGCCTGAGTTTTTGTAGCATTTCCACTGTCGCATTTCCAATCTGACCAGCAGGGCTCACCAGCATGTGGCATTCCGAACGCTTCAAAACAGTGAATCATTTTGCCAGGCAATCGGCTCAAAGCTTTGAAAAGCTTCCTTTCCCCCATCACTGCCCTTTTGTGCTTGGTAAACCTTACAATCACGCTGCTGACCCAAGACTTGGAGTTGTGAACTGGTTTGACGACCACCCGGCTCCAGACATGGACAAAACGGCCAATTCTTTGGGCCACGCTCAAACGCTGGCCCGGCCTGCTGCGTTTCTTCGGAGCAAGGCGCAAAAAGTTTTCTGTTTTTAAACAAACGCATGTAGCTCTGCTGTGAGCAGAGCATCCAAAAATACCAGAAACTCGCAAATGTTCCCCTCCACGGAAATCTTTAGTAAAAGGCGAAAGATTTATGCGTGAATGAAGAGAAACTCGAGCTGTACCCATGAGACGTCGGGACAATGTGCTCCCACGCACATGCCATCATACTCAGCAAGGGTAATGTCTCGTGTAATACAGCCATTTCCATTAGAGGAAGGAGCAAATGTAATAAGAATCTGCCCCATCGCCAGATGACCGCAAACCCTTTATAAGAGGATGTCACTGAAGCCGATGGTACGTCGAAGACCAGTGGTAGTATTCGCATGAGATATTTTTGAACTTCCTGGAAGCTAAACGAACAAACCCTTCATCTCCTTGGATTGCAGGTGGATTCCTCCATAGGACAGGGTGAGCTCCTCTTCCTGCCCTTGGCCAAAATAAAAGGCTTAAATAATAATAACTCCCATAATGGAAAGCATATCCAGTATTAAGTGACTTCTCAGCGGTTGAGCATACAGTCGGGTACCGCTCAGGGACACATCTGTAACAACCAGTCCTCGTTAGTATAGTGGACAGTATCTCCGTCTGTCACGCGGAAGACCGGGGTTCGATTCCCCGACGGGGAGGCCTCTTCTTTATCACGGCCAAACGCCTTGCGTAAGCTCATGCTTTACCGAGGAAGCTGCTGATGAAGCCAACCCGCCGTTCAAGACTCACCTGATGATGGTTAGCTTAGTGCATTTGAAAGATTGTACTTTCAAGAAAGCTTTTGCAATGGGATTGTAAAAGGTTGTTTTATGCATGTTTGGCCTGAGTTTTTGTAGCATTTCCACTGTCGCATTTCCAATCTGACCAGCAGGGCTCACCAGCATGTGGCATTCCGAACGCTTCAAAACAGTGAATCATTTTGCCAGGCAATCGGCTCAAAGCTTTGAAAAGCTTCCTTTCCCCCATCACTGCCCTTTTGTGCTTGGTAAACCTTACAATCACGCTGCTGACCCAAGACTTGAAGTTGTGAACTGGTTTGACGACCACCCGGCTCCAGACATGGACAAAACGGCCAATTCTTTGGGCCACGCTCAAACGCTGGCCCGGCCTGCTGCGTTTCTTCGGAGCAAGGCGCAAAAAGTTTTCTGTTTTTAAACAAACGCATGTAGCTCTGCTGTGAGCAGAGCATCCAAAAATACCAGAAACTCGCAAATGTTCCCCTCCACGGAAATCTTTAGTAAAAGGCGAAAGATTTATGCGTGAATGAAGAGAAACTCGAGCTGTACCCATGAGACGTCGGGACAATGTGCTCCCACGCACATGCCATCATACTCAGCAAGGGTAATGTCTCGTGTAATACAGCCATTTCCATTAGAGGAAGGAGCAAATGTAATAAGAATCTGCCCCATCGCCAGATGACCGCAAACCCTTTATAAGAGGATGTCACTGAAGCCGATGGTACGTCGAAGACCAGTGGTAGTATTCGCATGAGATATTTTTGAACTTCCTGGAAGCTAAACGAACAAACCCTTCATCTCCTTGGATTGCAGGTGGATTCCTCCATAGGACAGGGTGAGCTCCTCTTCCTGCCCTTGGCCAAAATAAAAGGCTTAAATAATAATAACTCCCATAATGGAAAGCATATCCAGTATTAAGTGACTTCTCAGCGGTTGAGCATACAGTGGGGTACCGCTCAGGGACACATCTGTAACAACCAGTCCTCGTTAGTATAGTGGACAGTATCTCCGCCTGTCACGCGGAAGACCGGGGTTCGATTCCCCGACGGGGAGGCCTCTTCTTTATCACGGCCAAACGCCTTGCGTAAGCTCATGCTTTACCGAGGAAGCTGCTGATGAAGCCAACCCGCCGTTCAAGACTCACCTGATGATGGTTAGCTTAGTGCATTTGAAAGATTGTACTTTCAAGAAAGCTTTTGCAATGGGATTGTAAAAGGTTGTTTTATGCATGTTTGGCCTGAGTTTTTGTAGCATTTCCACTGTCGCATTTCCAATCTGACCAGCAGGGCTCACCAGCATGTGGCATTCCGATCGCTTCAAAACAGTGAATCATTTTGCCAGGCAATCGGCTCAAAGCTTTGAAAAGCTTCCTTTCCCCCATCACTGCCCTTTTGTGCTTGGTAAACCTTACAATCACGCTGCTGACCCAAGACTTGAAGTTGTGAACTGGTTTGACGACCACCCGGCTCCAGACATGGACAAAACGGCCAATTCTTTGGGCCACGCTCAAACGCTGGCCCGGCCTGCTGCGTTTCTTCGGAGCAAGGCGCAAAAAGTTTTCTCTTTTTAAACAAACGCATGTAGCTCTGCTGTGAGCAGAGCATCCAAAAATACCAGAAACTCGCAAATGTTCCCCTCCACGGAAATCTTTAGTAAAAGGCGAAAGATTTATGCGTGAATGAAGAGAAACTCGAGCTGTACCCATAAGACGTCGGGACAATGTGCTCCCACGCACATGCCATCATACTCAGCAAGGGTAATGTCTCGTGTAATACAGCCATTTCCATTAGAGGAAGGAGCAAATGTAATAAGAATCTGCCCCATCGCCAGATGACCGCAAACCCTTTATAAGAGGATGTCACTGAAGCCGATGGTACGTCGAAGACCAGTGGTAGTATTCGCATGAGATATTTTTGAACTTCCTGGAAGCTAAACGAACAAACCCTTCATCTCCTTGGATTGCAGGTGGATTCCTCCATAGGACAGGGTGAGCTCCTCTTCCTGCCCTTGGCCAAAATAAAAGGCTTAAATAATAATAACTCCCATAATGGAAAGCATATCCAGTATTAAGTGACTTCTCAGCGGTTGAGCATACAGTGGGGTACCGCTCAGGGACACATCTGTAACAACCAGTCCTCGTTAGTATAGTGGACAGTATCTCTGCCTGTCACGCGGAAGACCGGGGTTCGATTCCCCGACGGGGAGGCCTCTTCTTTATCACGGCCAAACGCCTTGCGTAAGCTCATGCTTTACCGAGGAAGCTGCTGATGAAGCCAACCCGCCGTTCAAGACTCACCTGATGATGGTTAGCTTAGTGCATTTGAAAGATTGTACTTTCAAGAAAGCTTTTGCAATGGGATTGTAAAAGGTTGTTTTATGCATGTTTGGCCTGAGTTTTTGTAGCATTTCCACTGTCGCATTTCCAATCTGACCAGCAGGGCTCACCAGCATGTGGCATTCCGAACGCTTCAAAACAGTGAATCATTTTGCCAGGCAATCGGCTCAAAGCTTTGAAAAGCTTCCTTTCCCCCATCACTGCCCTTTTGTGCTTGGTAAACCTTACAATCACGCTGCTGACCCAAGACTTGAAGTTGTGAACTGGTTTGACGACCACCCGGCTCCAGACATGGACAAAACGGCCAATTCTTTGGGCCACGCTCAAACGCTGGCCCGGCCTGCTGCGTTTCTTCGGAGCAAGGCGCAAAAAGTTTTCTGTTTTTAAACAAACGCATGTAGCTCTGCTGTGAGCAGAGCATCCAAAAATACCAGAAACTCGCAAATGTTCCCCTCCACGGAAATCTTTAGTAAAAGGCGAAAGATTTATGCGTGAATGAAGAGAAACTCGAGCTGTACCCATGAGACGTCGGGACAATGTGCTCCCACGCACATGCCATCATACTCAGCAAGGGTAATGTCTCGTGTAATACAGCCATTTCCATTAGAGGAAGGAGCAAATGTAATAAGAATCTGCCCCATCGCCAGATGACCGCAAACCCTTTATAAGAGGATGTCACTGAAGCCGATGGTACGTCGAAGACCAGTGGTAGTATTCGCATGAGATATTTTTGAACTTCCTGGAAGCTAAACGAACAAACCCTTCATCTCCTTGGATTGCAGGTGGATTCCTCCATAGGACAGGGTGAGCTCCTCTTCCTGCCCTTGGCCAAAATAAAAGGCTTAAATAATAATAACTCCCATAATGGAAAGCATATCCAGTATTAAGTGACTTCTCAGCGGTTGAGCATACAGTGGGGTACCGCTCAGGGACACATCTGTAACAACCAGTCCTCGTTAGTATAGTGGACAGTATCTCCGCCTGTCACGCGGAAGACCGGGGTTCGATTCCCCGACGGGGAGGCCTCTTCTTTATCACGGCCAAACGCCTTGCGTAAGCTCATGCTTTACCGAGGAAGCTGCTGATGAAGCCAACCCGCCGTTCAAGACTCACCTGATGATGGTTAGCTTAGTGCATTTGAAAGATTGTACTTTCAAGAAAGCTTTTGCAATGGGATTGTAAAAGGTTGTTTTATGCATGTTTGGCCTGAGTTTTTGTAGCATTTCCACTGTCGCATTTCCAATCTGACCAGCAGGGCTCACCAGCATGTGGCATTCCGAACGCTTCAAAACAGTGAATCATTTTGCCAGGCAATCGGCTCAAAGCTTTGAAAAGCTTCCTTTCCCCCATCACTGCCCTTTTGTGCTTGGTAAACCTTACAATCACGCTGCTGACCCAAGACTTGGAGTTGTGAACTGGTTTGACGACCACCCGGCTCCAGACATGGACAAAACGGCCAATTCTTTGGGCCACGCTCAAACGCTGGCCCGGCCTGCTGCGTTTCTTCGGAGCAAGGCGCAAAAAGTTTTCTGTTTTTAAACAAACGCATGTAGCTCTACTGTGAGCAGAGCATCCAAAAATACCAGAAACTCGCAAATGTTCCCCTCCACGGAAATCTTTAGTAAAAGGCGAAAGATTTATGCGTGAATGAAGAGAAACTCGAGCTGTACCCATGAGACGTCGGGACAATGTGCTCCCACGCACATGCCATCATACTCAGCAAGGGTAATGTCTCGTGTAATACAGCCATTTCCATTAGAGGAAGGAGCAAATGTAATAAGAATCTGCCCCATCGCCAGATGACCGCAAACCCTTTATAAGAGGATGTCACTGAAGCCGATGGTACGTCGAAGACCAGTGGTAGTATTCGCATGAGATATTTTTGAACTTCCTGGAAGCTAAACGAACAAACCCTTCATCTCCTTGGATTGCAGGTGGATTCCTCCATAGGACAGGGTGAGCTCCTCTTCCTGCCCTTGGCCAAAATAAAAGGCTTAAATAATAATAACTCCCATAATGGAAAGCATATCCAGTATTAAGTGACTTCTCAGCGGTTGAGCATACAGTGGGGTACCGCTCAGGGACACATCTGTAACAACCAGTCCTCGTTAGTATAGTGGACAGTATCTCCGCCTGTCACGCGGAAGACCGGGGTTCGATTCCCCGACGGGGAGGCCTCTTCTTTATCACGGCCAAACGCCTTGCGTAAGCTCATGCTTTACCGAGGAAGCTGCTGATGAAGCCAACCCGCCGTTCAAGACTCACCTGATGATGGTTAGCTTAGTGCATTTGAAAGATTGTACTTTCAAGAAAGCTTTTGCAATGGGATTGTAAAAGGTTGTTTTATGCATGTTTGGCCTGAGTTTTTGTAGCATTTCCACTGTCGCATTTCCAATCTGACCAGCAGGGCTCACCAGCATGTGGCATTCCGAACGCTTCAAAACAGTGAATCATTTTGCCAGGCAATCGGCTCAAAGCTTTGAAAAGCTTCCTTTCCCCCATCACTGCCCTTTTGTGCTTGGTAAACCTTACAATCACGCTGCTGACCCAAGACTTGAAGTTGTGAACTGGTTTGACGACCACCCGGCTCCAGACATGGACAAAACGGCCAATTCTTTGGGCCACGCTCAAACGCTGGCCCGGCCTGCTGCGTTTCTTCGGAGCAAGGCGCAAAAAGTTTTCTGTTTTTAAACAAACGCATGTAGCTCTGCTGTGAGCAGAGCATCCAAAAATACCAGAAACTCGCAAATGTTCCCCTCCACGGAAATCTTTAGTAAAAGGCGAAAGATTTATGCGTGAATGAAGAGAAACTAGAGCTGTACCCATGAGACGTCGGGACAATGTGCTCCCACGCACATGCCATCATACTCAGCAAGGGTAATGTCTCGTGTAATACAGCCATTTCCATTAGAGGAAGGAGCAAATGTAATAAGAATCTGCCCCATCGCCAGATGACCGCAAACCCTTTATAAGAGGATGTCACTGAAGCCGATGGTACGTCGAAGACCAGTGGTAGTATTCGCATGAGATATTTTTGAACTTCCTGGAAGCTAAACGAACAAACCCTTCATCTCCTTGGATTGCAGGTGGATTCCTCCATAGGACAGGGTGAGCTCCTCTTCCTGCCCTTGGCCAAAATAAAAGGCTTAAATAATAATAACTCCCATAATGGAAAGCATATCCAGTATTAAGTGACTTCTCAGCGGTTGAGCATACAGTGGGGTACCGCTCAGGGACACATCTGTAACAACCAGTCCTCGTTAGTATAGTGGACAGTATCTCCGCCTGTCACGCGGAAGACCGGGGTTCGATTCCCCGACGGGGAGGCCTCTTCTTTATCACGGCCAAACGCCTTGCGTAAGCTCATGCTTTACCGAGGAAGCTGCTGATGAAGCCAACCCGCCGTTCAAGACTCACCTGATGATGGTTAGCTTAGTGCATTTGAAAGATTGTACTTTCAAGAAAGCTTTTGCAATGGGATTGTAAAAGGTTGTTTTATGCATGTTTGGCCTGAGTTTTTGTAGCATTTCCACTGTCGCATTTCCAATCTGACCAGCAGGGCTCACCAGCATGTGGCATTCCGAACGCTTCAAAACAGTGAATCATTTTGCCAGGCAATCGGCTCAAAGCTTTGAAAAGCTTCCTTTCCCCCATCACTGCCCTTTTGTGCTTGGTAAACCTTACAATCACGCTGCTGACCCAAGACTTGGAGTTGTGAACTGGTTTGACGACCACCCGGCTCCAGACATGGACAAAACGGCCAATTCTTTGGGCCACGCTCAAACGCTGGCCCGGCCTGCTGCGTTTCTTCGGAGCAAGGCGCAAAAAGTTTTCTGTTTTTAAACAAACGCACGTAGCTCTGCTGTGAGCAGAGCATCCAAAAATACCAGAAACTCGCAAATGTTCCCCTCCACGGAAATCTTTAGTAAAAGGCGAAAGATTTATGCGTGAATGAAGAGAAACTCGAGCTGTACCCATGAGACGTCGGGACAATGTGCTCCCACGCACATGCCATCATACTCAGCAAGGGTAATGTCTCGTGTAATACAGCCATTTCCATTAGAGGAAGGAGCAAATGTAATAAGAATCTGCCCCATCGCCAGATGACCGCAAACCCTTTATAAGAGGATGTCACTGAAGCCGATGGTACGTCGAAGACCAGTGGTAGTATTCGCATGAAATATTTTTGAACTTCCTGGAAGCTAAACGAACAAACCCTTCATCTCCTTGGATTGCAGGTGGATTCCTCCATAGGACAGGGTGAGCTCCTCTTCCTGCCCTTGGCCAAAATAAAAGGCTTAAATAATAATAACTCCCATAATGGAAAGCATATCCAGTATTAAGTGACTTCTCAGCAGTTGAGCATACAGTGGGGTACCGCTCAGGGACACATCTGTAACAACCAGTCCTCGTTAGTATAGTGGACAGTATCTCCGCCTGTCACGCGGAAGACCGGGGTTCGATTCCCCGACGGGGAGGCCTCTTCTTTATCACGGCCAAACGCCTTGCGTAAGCTCATGCTTTACCGAGGAAGCTGCTGATGAAGCCAACCCGCCGTTCAAGACTCACCTGATGATGGTTAGCTTAGTGCATTTGAAAGATTGTACTTTCAAGAAAGCTTTTGCAATGGGATTGTAAAAGGTTGTTTTATGCATGTTTGGCCTGAGTTTTTGTAGCATTTCCACTGTCGCATTTCCAATCTGACCAGCAGGGCTCACCAGCATGTGGCATTCCGAACGCTTCAAAACAGTGAATCATTTTGCCAGGCAATCGGCTCAAAGCTTTGAAAAGCTTCCTTTCCCCCATCACTGCCCTTTTGTGCTTGGTAAACCTTACAATCACGCTGCTGACCCAAGACTTGAAGTTGTGAACTGGTTTGACGACCACCCGGCTCCAGACATGGACAAAACGGCCAATTCTTTGGGCCACGCTCAAACGCTGGCCCGGCCTGCTGCGTTTCTTCGGAGCAAGGCGCAAAAAGTTTTCTGTTTTTAAACAAACGCATGAAGCTCTGCTGTGAGCAGAGCATCCAAAAATACCAGAAACTCGCAAATGTTCCCCTCCACGGAAATCTTTAGTAAAAGGCGAAAGATTTATGCGTGAATGAAGAGAAACTCGAGCTGTACCCATGAGACGTCGGGACAATGTGCTCCCACGCACATGCCATCATACTCAGCAAGGGTAATGTCTCGTGTAATACAGCCATTTCCATTAGAGGAAGGAGCAAATGTAATAAGAATCTGCCCCATCGCCAGATGACCGCAAACCCTTTATAAGAGGATGTCACTGAAGCCGATGGTACGTCGAAGACCAGTGGTAGTATTCGCATGAGATATTTTTGAACTTCCTGGAAGCTAAACGAACAAACCCTTCATCTCCTTGGATTGCAGGTGGATTCCTCCATAGGACAGGGTGAGCTCCTCTTCCTGCCCTTGGCCAAAATAAAAGGCTTAAATAATAATAACTCCCATAATGGAAAGCATATCCAGTATTAAGTGACTTCTCAGCGGTTGAGCATACAGTGGGGTACCGCTCAGGGACACATCTGTAACAACCAGTCCTCGTTAGTATAGTGGACAGTATCTCCGCCTGTCACGCGGAAGACCGGGGTTCGATTCCCCGACGGGGAGGCCTCTTCTTTATCACGGCCAAACGCCTTGCGTAAGCTCATGCTTTACCGAGGAAGCTGCTGATGAAGCCAACCCGCCGTTCAAGACTCACCTGATGATGGTTAGCTTAGTGCATTTGAAAGATTGTACTTTAAAGAAAGCTTTTGCAATGGGATTGTAAAAGGTTGTTTTATGCATGTTTGGCCTGAGTTTTTGTAGCATTTCCACTGTCGCATTTCCAATCTGACCAGCAGGGCTCACCAGCATGTGGCATTCCGAACGCTTCAAAACAGTGAATCATTTTGCCAGGCAATCGGCTCAAAGCTTTGAAAAGCTTCCTTTCCCCCATCACTGCCCTTTTGTGCTTGGTAAACCTTACAATCACGCTGCTGACCCAAGACTTGAAGTTGTGAACTGGTTTGACGACCACCCGGCTCCAGACATGGACAAAACGGCCAATTCTTTGGGCCACGCTCAAACGCTGGCCCGGCCTGCTGCGTTTCTTCGGAGCAAGGCGCAAAAAGTTTTCTGTTTTTAAACAAACGCATGTAGCTCTGCTGTGAGCAGAGCATCCAAAAATACCAGAAACTCGCAAATGTTCCCCTCCACGGAAATCTTTAGTAAAAGGCGAAAGATTTATGCGTGAATGAAGAGAAACTCGAGCTGTACCCATGAGACGTCGGGACAATGTGCTCCCACGCACATGCCATCATACTCAGCAAGGGTAATGTCTCGTGTAATACAGCCATTTCCATTAGAGGAAGGAGCAAATGTAATAAGAATCTGCCCCATCGCCAGATGACCGCAAACCCTTTATAAGAGGATGTCACTGAAGCCGATGGTACGTCGAAGACCAGTGGTAGTATTCGCATGAGATATTTTTGAACTTCCTGGAAGCTAAACGAACAAACCCTTCATCTCCTTGGATTGCAGGTGGATTCCTCCATAGGACAGGGTGAGCTCCTCTTCCTGCCCTTGGCCAAAATAAAAGGCTTAAATAATAATAACTCCCATAATGGAAAGCATATCCAGTATTAAGTGACTTCTCAGCGGTTGAGCATACAGTGGGGTACCGCTCAGGGACACATCTGTAACAACCAGTCCTCGTTAGTATAGTGGACAGTATCTCCGCCTGTCACGCGGAAGACCGGGGTTCGATTCCCCGACGGGGAGGCCTCTTCTTTATCACGGCCAAACGCCTTGCGTAAGCTCATGCTTTACCGAGGAAGCTGCTGATGAAGCCAACCCGCCGTTCAAGACTCACCTGATGATGGTTAGCTTAGTGCATTTGAAAGATTGTACTTTCAAGAAAGCTTTTGCAATGGGATTGTAAAAGGTTGTTTTATGCATGTTTGGCCTGAGTTTTTGTAGCATTTCCACTGTCGCATTTCCAATCTGACCAGCAGGGCTCACCAGCATGTGGCATTCCGATCGCTTCAAAACAGTGAATCATTTTGCCAGGCAATCGGCTCAAAGCTTTGAAAAGCTTCCTTTCCCCCATCACTGCCCTTTTGTGCTTGGTAAACCTTACAATCACGCTGCTGACCCAAGACTTGGAGTTGTGAACTGGTTTGACGACCACCCGGCTCCAGACATGGACAAAACGGCCAATTCTTTGGGCCACGCTCAAACGCTGGCCCGGCCTGCTGCGTTTCTTCGGAGCAAGGCGCAAAAAGTTTTCTGTTTTTAAACAAACGCACGTAGCTCTGCTGTGAGCAGAGCATCCAAAAATACCAGAAACTCGCAAATGTTCCCCTCCACGGAAATCTTTAGTAAAAGGCGAAAGATTTATGCGTGAATGAAGAGAAACTCGAGCTGTACCCATGAGACGTCGGGACAATGTGCTCCCACGCACATGCCATCATACTCAGCAAGGGTAATGTCTCGTGTAATACAACCATTTCCATTAGAGGAAGGAGCAAATGTAATAAGAATCTGCCCCATCGCCAGATGACCGCAAACCCTTTATAAGAGGATGTCACTGAAGCCGATGGTACGTCGAAGACCAGTGGTAGTATTCGCATGAGATATTTTTGAACTTCCTGGAAGCTAAACGAACAAACCCTTCATCTCCTTGGATTGCAGGTGGATTCCTCCATAGGACAGGGTGAGCTCCTCTTCCTGCCCTTGGCCAAAATAAAAGGCTTAAATAATAATAACTCCCATAATGGAAAGCATATCCAGTATTAAGTGACTTCTCAGCGGTTGAGCATACAGTGGGGTACCGCTCAGGGACACATCTGTAACAACCAGTCCTCGTTAGTATAGTGGACAGTATCTCCGCCTGTCACGCGGAAGACCGCGGTTCGATTCCCCGACCGGGAGGCCTCTTCTTTATCACGGCCAAACGCCTTGCGTAAGCTCATGCTTTACCGAGGAAGCTGCTGATGAAGCCAACCCGCCGTTCAAGACTCACCTGATGATGGTTAGCTTAGTGCATTTGAAAGATTGTACTTTCAAGAAAGCTTTTGCAATGGGATTGTAAAAGGTTGTTTTATGCATGTTTGGCCTGAGTTTTTGTAGCATTTCCACTGTCGCATTTCCAATCTGACCAGCAGGGCTCACCAGCATGTGGCATTCCGAACGCTTCAAAACAGTGAATCATTTTGCCAGGCAATCGGCTCAAAGCTTTGAAAAGCTTCCTTTCCCCCATCACTGCCCTTTTGTGCTTGGTAAACCTTACAATCACGCTGCTGACCCAAGACTTGAAGTTGTGAACTGGTTTGACGACCACCCGGCTCCAGACATGGACAAAACGGCCAATTCTTTGGGCCACGCTCAAACGCTGGCCCGGCCTGCTGCGTTTCTTCGGAGCAAGGCGCAAAAAGTTTTCTGTTTTTAAACAAACGCATGAAGCTCTGCTGTGAGCAGAGCATCCAAAAATACCAGAAACTCGCAAATGTTCCCCTCCACGGAAATCTTTAGTAAAAGGCGAAAGATTTATGCGTGAATGAAGAGAAACTCGAGCTGTACCCATGAGACGTCGGGACAATGTGCTCCCACGCACATGCCATCATACTCAGCAAGGGTAATGTCTCGTGTAATACAGCCATTTCCATTAGAGGAAGGAGCAAATGTAATAAGAATCTGCCCCATCGCCAGATGACCGCAAACCCTTTATAAGAGGATGTCACTGAAGCCGATGGTACGTCGAAGACCAGTGGTAGTATTCGCATGAGATATTTTTGAACTTCCTGGAAGCTAAACGAACAAACCCTTCATCTCCTTGGATTGCAGGTGGATTCCTCCATAGGACAGGGTGAGCTCCTCTTCCTGCCCTTGGCCAAAATAAAAGGCTTAAATAATAATAACTCCCATAATGGAAAGCATATCCAGTATTAAGTGACTTCTCAGCGGTTGAGCATACAGTGGGGTACCGCTCAGGGACACATCTGTAACAACCAGTCCTCGTTAGTATAGTGGACAGTATCTCCGCCTGTCACGCGGAAGACCGGGGTTCGATTCCCCGACGGGGAGGCCTCTTCTTTATCACGGCCAAACGCCTTGCGTAAGCTCATGCTTTACCGAGGAAGCTGCTGATGAAGCCAACCCGCCGTTCAAGACTCACCTGATGATGGTTAGCTTAGTGCATTTGAAAGATTGTACTTTAAAGAAAGCTTTTGCAATGGGATTGTAAAAGGTTGTTTTATGCATGTTTGGCCTGAGTTTTTGTAGCATTTCCACTGTCGCATTTCCAATCTGACCAGCAGGGCTCACCAGCATGTGGCATTCCGAACGCTTCAAAACAGTGAATCATTTTGCCAGGCAATCGGCTCAAAGCTTTGAAAAGCTTCCTTTCCCCCATCACTGCCCTTTTGTGCTTGGTAAACCTTACAATCACGCTGCTGACCCAAGACTTGAAGTTGTGAACTGGTTTGACGACCACCCGGCTCCAGACATGGACAAAACGGCCAATTCTTTGGGCCACGCTCAAACGCTGGCCCGGCCTGCTGCGTTTCTTCGGAGCAAGGCGCAAAAAGTTTTCTCTTTTTAAACAAACGCATGTAGCTCTGCTGTGAGCAGAGCATCCAAAAATACCAGAAACTCGCAAATGTTCCCCTCCACGGAAATCTTTAGTAAAAGGCGAAAGATTTATGCGTGAATGAAGAGAAACTCGAGCTGTACCCATGAGACGTCGGGACAATGTGCTCCCACGCACATGCCATCATACTCAGCAAGGGTAATGTCTCGTGTAATACAGCCATTTCCATTAGAGGAAGGAGCAAATGTAATAAGAATCTGCCCCATCGCCAGATGACCGCAAACCCTTTATAAGAGGATGTCACTGAAGCCGATGGTACGTCGAAGACCAGTGGTAGTATTCGCATAAGATATTTTTGAACTTCCTGGAAGCTAAACGAACAAACCCTTCATCTCCTTGGATTGCAGGTGGATTCCTCCATAGGACAGGGTGAGCTCCTCTTCCTGCCCTTGGCCAAAATAAAAGGCTTAAATAATAATAACTCCCATAATGGAAAGCATATCCAGTATTAAGTGACTTCTCAGCGGTTGAGCATACAGTGGGGTACCGCTCAGGGACACATCTGTAACAACCAGTCCTCGTTAGTATAGTGGACAGTATCTCCGCCTGTCACGCGGAAGACCGGGGTTCGATTCCCCGACGGGTAGGCCTCTTCTTTATCACGGCCAAACGCCTTGCGTAAGCTCATGCTTTACCGAGGAAGCTGCTGATGAAGCCAACCCGCCGTTCAAGACTCACCTGATGATGGTTAGCTTAGTGCATTTGAAAGATTGTACTTTCAAGAAAGCTTTTGCAATGGGATTGTAAAAGGTTGTTTTATGCATGTTTGGCCTGAGTTTTTGTAGCATTTCCACTGTCGCATTTCCAATCTGACCAGCAGGGCTCACCAGCATGTGGCATTCCGAACGCTTCAAAACAGTGAATCATTTTGCCAGGCAATCGGCTCAAAGCTTTGAAAAGCTTCCTTTCCCCCATCACTGCCCTTTTGTGCTTGGTAAACCTTACAATCACGCTGCTGACCCAAGACTTGAAGTTGTGAACTGGTTTGACGACCACCCGGCTCCAGACATGGACAAAACGGCCAATTCTTTGGGCCACGCTCAAACGCTGGCCCGGCCTGCTGCGTTTCTTCGGAGCAAGGCGCAAAAAGTTTTCTGTTTTTAAACAAACGCATGAAGCTCTGCTGTGAGCAGAGCATCCAAAAATACCAGAAACTCGCAAATGTTCCCCTCCACGGAAATCTTTAGTAAAAGGCGAAAGATTTATGCGTGAATGAAGAGAAACTCGAGCTGTACCCATGAGACGTCGGGACAATGTGCTCCCACGCACATGCCATCATACTCAGCAAGGGTAATGTCTCGTGTAATACAGCCATTTCCATTAGAGGAAGGAGCAAATGTAATAAGAATCTGCCCCATCGCCAGATGACCGCAAACCCTTTATAAGAGGATGTCACTGAAGCCGATGGTACGTCGAAGACCAGTGGTAGTATTCGCATGAGATATTTTTGAACTTCCTGGAAGCTAAACGAACAAACCCTTCATCTCCTTGGATTGCAGGTGGATTCCTCCATAGGACAGGGTGAGCTCCTCTTCCTGCCCTTGGCCAAAATAAAAGGCTTAAATAATAATAACTCCCATAATGGAAAGCATATCCAGTATTAAGTGACTTCTCAGCGGTTGAGCATACAGTGGGGTACCGCTCAGGGACACATCTGTAACAACCAGTCCTCGTTAGTATAGTGGACAGTATCTCCGCCTGTCACGCGGAAGACCGGGGTTCGATTCCCCGACGGGGAGGCCTCTTCTTTATCACGGCCAAACGCCTTGCGTAAGCTCATGCTTTACCGAGGAAGCTGCTGATGAAGCCAACCCGCCGTTCAAGACTCACCTGATGATGGTTAGCTTAGTGCATTTGAAAGATTGTACTTTCAAGAAAGCTTTTGCAATGGGATTGTAAAAGGTTGTTTTATGCATGTTTGGCCTGAGTTTTTGTAGCATTTCCACTGTCGCATTTCCAATCTGACCAGCAGGGCTCACCAGCATGTGGCATTCCGAACGCTTCAAAACAGTGAATCATTTTGCCAGGCAATCGGCTCAAAGCTTTGAAAAGCTTCCTTTCCCCCATCACTGCCCTTTTGTGCTTGGTAAACCTTACAATCACGCTGCTGACCCAAGACTTGAAGTTGTGAACTGGTTTGACGACCACCCGGCTCCAGACATGGACAAAACGGCCAATTCTTTGGGCCACGCTCAAACGCTGGCCCGGCCTGCTGCGTTTCTTCGGAGCAAGGCGCAAAAAGTTTTCTGTTTTTAAACAAACGCATGTAGCTCTGCTGTGAGCAGAGCATCCAAAAATACCAGAAACTCGCAAATGTTCCCCTCCACGGAAATCTTTAGTAAAAGGCGAAAGATTTATGCGTGAATGAAGAGAAACTCGAGCTGTACCCATGAGACGTCGGGACAATGTGCTCCCACGCACATGCCATCATACTCAGCAAGGGTAATGTCTCGTGTAATACAGCCATTTCCATTAGAGGAAGGAGCAAATGTAATAAGAATCTGCCCCATCGCCAGATGACCGCAAACCCTTTATAAGAGGATGTCACTGAAGCCGATGGTACGTCGAAGACCAGTGGTAGTATTCGCATGAGATATTTTTGAACTTCCTGGAAGCTAAACGAACAAACCCTTCATCTCCTTGGATTGCAGGTGGATTCCTCCATAGGACAGGGTGAGCTCCTCTTCCTGCCCTTGGCCAAAATAAAAGGCTTAAATAATAATAACTCCCATAATGGAAAGCATATCCAGTATTAAGTGACTTCTCAGCGGTTGAGCATACAGTGGGGTACCGCTCAGGGACACATCTGTAACAACCAGTCCTCGTTAGTATAGTGGACAGTATCTCCGCCTGTCACGCGGAAGACCGGGGTTCGATTCCCCGACGGGGAGGCCTCTTCTTTATCACGGCCAAACGCCTTGCGTAAGCTCATGCTTTACCGAGGAAGCTGCTGATGAAGCCAACCCGCCGTTCAAGACTCACCTGATGATGGTTAGCTTAGTGCATTTGAAAGATTGTACTTTCAAGAAAGCTTTTGCAATGGGATTGTAAAAGGTTGTTTTATGCATGTTTGGCCTGAGTTTTTGTAGCATTTCCACTGTCGCATTTCCAATCTGACCAGCAGGGCTCACCAGCATGTGGCATTCCGATCGCTTCAAAACAGTGAATCATTTTGCCAGGCAATCGGCTCAAAGCTTTGAAAAGCTTCCTTTCCCCCATCACTGCCCTTTTGTGCTTGGTAAACCTTACAATCACGCTGCTGACCCAAGACTTGGAGTTGTGAACTGGTTTGACGACCACCCGGCTCCAGACATGGACAAAACGGCCAATTCTTTGGGCCACGCTCAAACGCTGGCCCGGCCTGCTGCGTTTCTTCGGAGCAAGGCGCAAAAAGTTTTCTGTTTTTAAACAAACGCATGTAGCTCTGCTGTGAGCAGAGCATCCAAAAATACCAGAAACTCGCAAATGTTCCCCTCCACGGAAATCTTTAGTAAAAGGCGAAAGATTTATGCGTGAATGAAGAGAAACTCGAGCTGTACCCATGAGACGTCGGGACAATGTGCTCCCACGCACATGCCATCATACTCAGCAAGGGTAATGTCTCGTGTAATACAGCCATTTCCATTAGAGGAAGGAGCAAATGTAATAAGAATCTGCCCCATCGCCAGATGACCGCAAACCCTTTATAAGAGGATGTCACTGAAGCCGATGGTACGTCGAAGACCAGTGGTAGTATTCGCATTAGATATTTTTGAACTTCCTGGAAGCTAAACGAACAAACCCTTCATCTCCTTGGATTGCAGGTGGATTCCTCCATAGGACAGGGTGAGCTCCTCTTCCTGCCCTTGGCCAAAATAAAAGGCTTAAATAATAATAACTCCCATAATGGAAAGCATATCCAGTATTAAGTGACTTCTCAGCGGTTGAGCATACAGTGGGGTACCGCTCAGGGACACATCTGTAACAACCAGTCCTCGTTAGTATAGTGGACAGTATCTCCGCCTGTCACGCGGAAGACCGGGGTTCGATTCCCCGACGGGGAGGCCTCTTCTTTATCACGGCCAAACACCTTGCGTAAGCTCATGCTTTACCGAGGAAGCTGCTGATGAAGCCAACCCGCCGTTCAAGACTCACCTGATGATGGTTAGCTTAGTGCATTTGAAAGATTGTACTTTCAAGAAAGCTTTTGCAATGGGATTGTAAAAGGTTGTTTTATGCATGTTTGGCCTGAGTTTTTGTAGCATTTCCACTGTCGCATTTCCAATCTGACCAGCAGGGCTCACCAGCATGTGGCATTCCGAACGCTTCAAAACAGTGAATCATTTTGCCAGGCAATCGGCTCAAAGCTTTGAAAAGCTTCCTTTCCCCCATCACTGCCCTTTTGTGCTTGGTAAACCTTACAATCACGCTGCTGACCCAAGACTTGGAGTTGTGAACTGGTTTGACGACCACCCGGCTCCAGACATGGACAAAACGGCCAATTCTTTGGGCCACGCTCAAACGCTGGCCCGGCCTGCTGCGTTTCTTCGGAGCAAGGCGCAAAAAGTTTTCTGTTTTTAAACAAACGCATGTAGCTCTGCTGTGAGCAGAGCATCCAAAAATACCAGAAACTCGCAAATGTTCCCCTCCACGGAAATCTTTAGTAAAAGGCGAAAGATTTATGCGTGAATGAAGAGAAACTCGAGCTGTACCCATGAGACGTCGGGACAATGTGCTCCCACGCACATGCCATCATACTCAGCAAGGGTAATGTCTCGTGTAATACAGCCATTTCCATTAGAGGAAGGAGCAAATGTAATAAGAATCTGCCCCATCGCCAGATGACCGCAAACCCTTTATAAGAGGATGTCACTGAAGCCGATGGTACGTCGAAGACCAGTGGTAGTATTCGCATGAGATATTTTTGAACTTCCTGGAAGCTAAACGAACAAACCCTTCATCTCCTTGGATTGCAGGTGGATTCCTCCATAGGACAGGGTGAGCTCCTCTTCCTGCCCTTGGCCAAAATAAAAGGCTTAAATAATAATAACTCCCATAATGGAAAGCATATCCAGTATTAAGTGACTTCTCAGCGGTTGAGCATACAGTGGGGTACCGCTCAGGGACACATCTGTAACAACCAGTCCTCGTTAGTATAGTGGACAGTATCTCCGCCTGTCACGCGGAAGACCGGGGTTCGATTCCCCGACGGGGAGGCCTCTTCTTTATCACGGCCAAACGCCTTGCGTAAGCTCATGCTTTACCGAGGAAGCTGCTGATGAAGCCAACCCGCCGTTCAAGACTCACCTGATGATGGTTAGCTTAGTGCATTTGAAAGATTGTACTTTCAAGAAAGCTTTTGCAATGGGATTGTAAAAGGTTGTTTTATGCATGTTTGGCCTGAGTTTTTGTAGCATTTCCACTGTCGCATTTCCAATCTGACCAGCAGGGCTCACCAGCATGTGGCATTCCGATCGCTTCAAAACAGTGAATCATTTTGCCAGGCAATCGGCTCAAAGCTTTGAAAAGCTTCCTTTCCCCCATCACTGCCCTTTTGTGCTTGGTAAACCTTACAATCACGCTGCTGACCCAAGACTTGAAGTTGTGAACTGGTTTGACGACCACCCGGCTCCAGACATGGACAAAACGGCCAATTCTTTGGGCCACGCTCAAACGCTGGCCCGGCCTGCTGCGTTTCTTCGGAGCAAGGCGCAAAAAGTTTTCTCTTTTTAAACAAACGCATGTAGCTCTGCTGTGAGCAGAGCATCCAAAAATACCAGAAACTCGCAAATGTTCCCCTCCACGGAAATCTTTAGTAAAAGGCGAAAGATTTATGCGTGAATGAAGAGAAACTCGAGCTGTACCCATAAGACGTCGGGACAATGTGCTCCCACGCACATGCCATCATACTCAGCAAGGGTAATGTCTCGTGTAATACAGCCATTTCCATTAGAGGAAGGAGCAAATGTAATAAGAATCTGCCCCATCGCCAGATGACCGCAAACCCTTTATAAGAGGATGTCACTGAAGCCGATGGTACGTCGAAGACCAGTGGTAGTATTCGCATGAGATATTTTTGAACTTCCTGGAAGCTAAACGAACAAACCCTTCATCTCCTTGGATTGCAGGTGGATTCCTCCATAGGACAGGGTGAGCTCCTCTTCCTGCCCTTGGCCAAAATAAAAGGCTTAAATAATAATAACTCCCATAATGGAAAGCATATCCAGTATTAAGTGACTTCTCAGCGGTTGAGCATACAGTGGGGTACCGCTCAGGGACACATCTGTAACAACCAGTCCTCGTTAGTATAGTGGACAGTATCTCCGCCTGTCACGCGGAAGACCGGGGTTCGATTCCCCGACGGGGAGGCCTCTTCTTTATCACGGCCAAACGCCTTGCGTAAGCTCATGCTTTACCGAGGAAGCTGCTGATGAAGCCAACCCGCCGTTCAAGACTCACCTGATGATGGTTAGCTTAGTGCATTTGAAAGATTGTACTTTCAAGAAAGCTTTTGCAATGGGATTGTAAAAGGTTGTGTTATGCATGTTTGGCCTGAGTTTTTGTAGCATTTCCACTGTCGCATTTCCAATCTGACCAGCAGGGCTCACCAGCATGTGGCATTCCGAACGCTTCAAAACAGTGAATCATTTTGCCAGGCAATCGGCTCAAAGCTTTGAAAAGCTTCCTTTCCCCCATCACTGCCCTTTTGTGCTTGGTAAACCTTACAATCACGCTGCTGACCCAAGACTTGAAGTTGTGAACTGGTTTGACGACCACCCGGCTCCAGACATGGACAAAACGGCCAATTCTTTGGGCCACGCTCAAACGCTGGCCCGGCCTGCTGCGTTTCTTCGGAGCAAGGCGCAAAAAGTTTTCTGTTTTTAAACAAACGCATGTAGCTCTGCTGTGAGCAGAGCATCCAAAAATACCAGAAACTCGCAAATGTTCCCCTCCACGGAAATCTTTAGTAAAAGGCGAAAGATTTATGCGTGAATGAAGAGAAACTCGAGCTGTACCCATGAGACGTCGGGACAATGTGCTCCCACGCACATGCCATCATACTCAGCAAGGGTAATGTCTCGTGTAATACAGCCATTTCCATTAGAGGAAGGAGCAAATGTAATAAGAATCTGCCCCATCGCCAGATGACCGCAAACCCTTTATAAGAGGATGTCACTGAAGCCGATGGTACGTCGAAGACCAGTGGTAGTATTCGCATGAGATATTTTTGAACTTCCTGGAAGCTAAACGAACAAACCCTTCATCTCCTTGGATTGCAGGTGGATTCCTCCATAGGACAGGGTGAGCTCCTCTTCCTGCCCTTGGCCAAAATAAAAGGCTTAAATAATAATAACTCCCATAATGGAAAGCATATCCAGTATTAAGTGACTTCTCAGCGGTTGAGCATACAGTGGGGTACCGCTCAGGGACACATCTGTAACAACCAGTCCTCGTTAGTATAGTGGACAGTATCTCCGCCTGTCACGCGGAAGACCGGGGTTCGATTCCCCGACGGGGAGGCCTCTTCTTTATCACGGCCAAACGCCTTGCGTAAGCTCATGCTTTACCGAGGAAGCTGCTGATGAAGCCAACCCGCCGTTCAAGACTCACCTGATGATGGTTAGCTTAGTGCATTTGAAAGATTGTACTTTCAAGAAAGCTTTTGCAATGGGATTGTAAAAGGTTGTTTTATGCATGTTTGGCCTGAGTTTTTGTAGCATTTCCACTGTCGCATTTCCAATCTGACCAGCAGGGCTCACCAGCATGTGGCATTCCGAACGCTTCAAAACAGTGAATCATTTTGCCAGGCAATCGGCTCAAAGCTTTGAAAAGCTTCCTTTCCCCCATCACTGCCCTTTTGTGCTTGGTAAACCTTACAATCACGCTGCTGACCCAAGACTTGGAGTTGTGAACTGGTTTGACGACCACCCGGCTCCAGACATGGACAAAACGGCCAATTCTTTGGGCCACGCTCAAACGCTGGCCCGGCCTGCTGCGTTTCTTCGGAGCAAGGCGCAAAAAGTTTTCTGTTTTTAAACAAACGCATGTAGCTCTGCTGTGAGCAGAGCATCCAAAAATACCAGAAACTCGCAAATGTTCCCCTCCACGGAAATCTTTAGTAAAAGGCGAAAGATTTATGCGTGAATGAAGAGAAACTCGAGCTGTACCCATGAGACGTCGGGACAATGTGCTCCCACGCACATGCCATCATACTCAGCAAGGGTAATGTCTCGTGTAATACAGCCATTTCCATTAGAGGAAGGAGCAAATGTAATAAGAATCTGCCCCATCGCCAGATGACCGCAAACCCTTTATAAGAGGATGTCACTGAAGCCGATGGTACGTCGAAGACCAGTGGTAGTATTCGCATGAGATATTTTTGAACTTCCTGGAAGCTAAACGAACAAACCCTTCATCTCCTTGGATTGCAGGTGGATTCCTCCATAGGACAGGGTGAGCTCCTCTTCCTGCCCTTGGCCAAAATAAAAGGCTTAAATAATAATAACTCCCATAATGGAAAGCATATCCAGTATTAAGTGACTTCTCAGCGGTTGAGCATACAGTGGGGTACCGCTCAGGGACACATCTGTAACAACCAGTCCTCGTTAGTATAGTGGACAGTATCTCCGCCTGTCACGCGGAAGACCGGGGTTCGATTCCCCGACGGGGAGGCCTCTTCTTTATCACGGCCAAACGCCTTGCGTAAGCTCATGCTTTACCGAGGAAGCTGCTGATGAAGCCAACCCGCCGTTCAAGACTCACCTGATGATGGTTAGCTTAGTGCATTTGAAAGATTGTACTTTCAAGAAAGCTTTTGCAATGGGATTGTAAAAGGTTGTTTTATGCATGTTTGGCCTGAGTTTTTGTAGCATTTCCACTGTCGCATTTCCAATCTGACCAGCAGGGCTCACCAGCATGTGGCATTCCGAACGCTTCAAAACAGTGAATCATTTTGCCAGGCAATCGGCTCTAAGCTTTGAAAAGCTTCCTTTCCCCCATCACTGCCCTTTTGTGCTTGGTAAACCTTACAATCACGCTGCTGACCCAAGACTTGAAGTTGTGAACTGGTTTGACGACCACCCGGCTCCAGACATGGACAAAACGGCCAATTCTTTGGGCCACGCTCAAACGCTGGCCCGGCCTGCTGCGTTTCTTCGGAGCAAGGCGCAAAAAGTTTTCTCTTTTTAAACAAACGCATGTAGCTCTGCTGTGAGCAGAGCATCCAAAAATACCAGAAACTCGCAAATGTTCCCCTCCACGGAAATCTTTAGTAAAAGGCGAAAGATTTATGCGTGAATGAAGAGAAACTCGAGCTGTACCCATGAGACGTCGGGACAATGTGCTCCCACGCACATGCCATCATACTCAGCAAGGGTAATGTCTCGTGTAATACAGCCATTTCCATTAGAGGAAGGAGCAAATGTAATAAGAATCTGCCCCATCGCCAGATGACCGCAAACCCTTTATAAGAGGATGTCACTGAAGCCGATGGTACGTCGAAGACCAGTGGTAGTATTCGCATGAGATATTTTTGAACTTCCTGGAAGCTAAACGAACAAACCCTTCATCTCCTTGGATTGCAGGTGGATTCCTCCATAGGACAGGGTGAGCTCCTCTTCCTGCCCTTGGCCAAAATAAAAGGCTTAAATAATAATAACTCCCATAATGGAAAGCATATCCAGTATTAAGTGACTTCTCAGCGGTTGAGCATACAGTGGGGTACCGCTCAGGGACACATCTGTAACAACCAGTCCTCGTTAGTATAGTGGACAGTATCTCCGCCTGTCACGCGGAAGACCGGGGTTCGATTCCCCGACGGGGAGGCCTCTTCTTTATCACGGCCAAACGCCTTGCGTAAGCTCATGCTTTACCGAGGAAGCTGCTGATGAAGCCATCCCGCCGTTCAAGACTCACCTGATGATGGTTAGCTTAGTGCATTTGAAAGATTGTACTTTCAAGAAAGCTTTTGCAATGGGATTGTAAAAGGTTGTTTTATGCATGTTTGGCCTGAGTTTTTGTAGCATTTCCACTGTCGCATTTCCAATCTGACCAGCAGGGCTCACCAGCATGTGGCATTCCGAACGCTTCAAAACAGTGAATCATTTTGCCAGGCAATCGGCTCTAAGCTTTGAAAAGCTTCCTTTCCCCCATCACTGCCCTTTTGTGCTTGGTAAACCTTACAATCACGCTGCTGACCCAAGACTTGAAGTTGTGAACTGGTTTGACGACCACCCGGCTCCAGACATGGACAAAACGGCCAATTCTTTGGGCCACGCTCAAACGCTGGCCCGGCCTGCTGCGTTTCTTCGGAGCAAGGCGCAAAAAGTTTTCTCTTTTTAAACAAACGCATGTAGCTCTGCTGTGAGCAGAGCATCCAAAAATACCAGAAACTCGCAAATGTTCCCCTCCACGGAAATCTTTAGTAAAAGGCGAAAGATTTATGCGTGAATGAAGAGAAACTCGAGCTGTACCCATGAGACGTCGGGACAATGTGCTCCCACGCACATGCCATCATACTCAGCAAGGGTAATGTCTCGTGTAATACAGCCATTTCCATTAGAGGAAGGAGCAAATGTAATAAGAATCTGCCCCATCGCCAGATGACCGCAAACCCTTTATAAGAGGATGTCACTGAAGCCGATGGTACGTCGAAGACCAGTGGTAGTATTCGCATGAGATATTTTTGAACTTCCTGGAAGCTAAACGAACAAACCCTTCATCTCCTTGGATTGCAGGTGGATTCCTCCATAGGACAGGGTGAGCTCCTCTTCCTGCCCTTGGCCAAAATAAAAGGCTTAAATAATAATAACTCCCATAATGGAAAGCATATCCAGTATTAACCCTTCAAAGTCGACTGACGCTCTAGAGCGTCAAAGTGCGCACCCCTGACATATCTATTAATAACTTCGGAATGGATTAAGGTATTAACTTACTTTTTTTTTTATGAAAAAGCTGACATTCGTCTGCATAGACAGTGTTGACTTTCGCGAATGATAAGCCTTCCGTATTTTAGTGCAAATCTATAGCATTTTACCGCAAAACAAGGAAATTGTACTTTATTCTATCTAATGATATAAAATGCTATTGGTGTGTGTGAACCAATCACAGATCTGTGTGTGAACCAATCACAGACCAAAAACAAAAAATTACGTTGTCAGATGGGCTAGGAACGTAAAAAAGGGGAGGGGTTTGAAATCAATTGCACCTGTAATTCCCGGATTGTTTGCTGACGCAACTTTTTTATACACGGTCTTTGGACGCGCACATTTGGATATCAGATACGCTTATTTGTACTTGGCAAAGAAACCATGGCACAACGAAGATTTTCTGCCGAGCAAGTTGCTGAAATGCTATTTGCCGACAGCGACGATGAGAGTGAGAATGGATCTGATCCAGATCGGTTTGATTCGGAGGAAGAGGATCAAATCTTGGACGGAATCGATCCATTTGAGGAGTAAGTATTATGAATGCTATATTGCTGATAATATATTGTCTAATATATATTGTATCGTTTTTTTAGTAGAATTATTTTATTTTAGCTGTTCAGAAATAACGGAGCAGTAATCAAATAATGTGTGCCATCAAATAATGTGTGCCATCAAATAATGTGTGCGTTTTGGCCGCATGTAACGTTAGTCAATCTTCATTTATAAGCTATTTCGTTTACTTTGCTTGTCTATTTTATTGTAATGTTTTTTAGGGAAATTTTATTGTAGTTTTTCAGAAATAATGGTGCAGTAAGCCTTATCTAAGGCCTGTACTATTTGTCTACATGGGAGGGGGTTGGGTTGCTTTAGACATTGTATTTACTCTGTGCATTTTATTGTAATGTTTTTTAGGTAAAATTTTATTGTAGCTTTTTAGAAATAATGGTGCAGTAAGCCTTATCTAAGGCCTGTACTATGTGTCTACATGGCTGGGGGTTAGGTTGGTTTAGACATTGTATTTACTCTGTGCATATAGCCTAATACTATGATGAAGGCTCCAGTAATAATTTTGTAGTTAGAAGTCTGATGACTTGGATGTAAAAAAATGCACACATGATGATGACTAGCTAATCTTTATTTCATTATAAGAAAGGCTGTACAACTTTTGATATGTGGGAATCTAAACTAATGACAAAATTTGTGTGTTTTAGTCTAAATCCGGAAACCACAGAGCAGCCCAGTACATCTGCTGAACCCAGGACCCCGACCGCTCGCCCTTTTCCACCCAGCACCGCTTCTGCTCCTCCTGCAGCCCGCAGATCTAGGCCTCCTCCTGCAGCCCACAGATCTAGGTCTCCTCCTGCAGCCCGCAGATCTAGGTCTCCTCCTGCAGCCCGCAGATCCATTTGTCCTCCTCGACCCGGCTCCTCCAGCACTGCCACAGAGCCACCAAGATCGTCTGTGACCCCTGCCTTGAGGTCGCGTTATAGGGGAAGGAGGCCCTCTGTGTCACAGAGTCCGTTTGGCTCCACAGTAGGCCAGTCACTTTCACCTGTGAGATGTCCAGCACCACCAGACCAGCTGGAACAAGGATGGAAGACTGAAAAGGATCCTGATGTGGCCCCCATTCCACATAGGTTTTGCCCCAGACTGGAACCTGGAGTGCAATTGGACACCTCTGTAGAGCAAAGCCCCCTTGGCCTTTTCAAACACTTTTTTAGTGCTGATTCCATCAGGACATTGTCTGCCAACACAAACAAACTGGCAGAGAGAAACATTGCTGCTGGGAAAAAGTACAAGTGGACCACCATCAACCCTGCAGAGATGTTCAAATTCATTGGCTTAGTTCTGTACATGGGAGTTCTAAAGCTCCCAGCAGTCAATGACTATTGGAAGAGAAAAAACATTTTTTCTGTGAATTTTCCAAACACGGTCATGACAAGGGATAGGTTCCGTGCCATATCCTGGAATATTCATATGAGTGACCCAGAGGAAGATGTTGTGAATGACAGAAAGAAGCAGAGTCAGCCAGATGAGTATGACACACTCTTTCGTTTGAAGCCACTGATGACTGACATAAAGGCCGCCTGTCAGTCTGCATACCATCCCAAGAAGCAGCTTTCCATCGATGAGAGGATGGTGGCCACCAAGGCAAGAACTGGGATGACCCAGTACATGAAAGCAAAACCCACCAAGTGGGGGATAAAGCTGTTTGTGCTGGCAGACTCCAGCAATGGCTATACCTGTGACTTCAACATTTATACAGGTAAAAGCAGGTTGGCCTCTGGGCTAGGGCTCTCATTTGACTCTGTGGTGGAATTGATGAGGCCATCTTTCCTAGGCAGTGGATATCACCTCTACTGTGATAATTTTTACACCAGCCCAAAACTGTTCAGGCACCTGCTGTCCCTCAATTTTGGAGCCTGTGGTACCATTCGTGAAGGGAGGAAGGAGACTCCAAAAACAAAAATAAACCAACTGACCAAGAAATCCCCCAGAGGATCTCTCAGGTGGATAAGAGAAGAGAACCTTGTCTTCACCAAGTGGATGGACAACAGGGAGGTGGCAATGTGCAGCAGTGTCCATGTTGCTTATGATGGGGACACTGTCAAGAGGAAGCAGAAAAAGAGGGATGGATCCTGGGAGGAGACAAACATACCAGTACCAAAACCTATTGTGGACTACAACATGTACATGGGGGGAGTGGACTTATCAGACCAGCTGATACAGTACTATTCAGTTCACCACACAACAAGAAGATGGTACAGAACCATGTTTTTTCATTTTATTGACATTGCTGTGACCAATGGCTTTATAATGTACAGAGAAATTCAAAAGCTGAGGAACACACCAGCCAACCAGCTCATCACCCACAAGGCCTACGTGGAGCAGCTCGTGGCGGAGCTGTGTGGCGTCACAGTCGGGGCCATGCCTGTACAGAGGAGAACTGGACACACACCGGTGCCGATCTCAAAACCAGTTGCAAGGCTGAAGTGTGAGAAGTGTAAGGCTGATGGGCTCCCAAGAAAAGACACCTCATGGAAATGCAATGAGTGTGATGTGCCACTCTGCCTACAGCCAGAGCGTAACTGCTTCCATATGTGGCACAACATGTAAGAAAAGAACAACTGATGAAAAGCACAACTGATGAAAAGCACATCAAGTCTTTCAAATGCAGTGCACAGTGCCATCTAGGGGTGGTTTTTGGAGGTTTAGTAAATTGAGACAGAATATTCCATTCAAATTAAAATTGTGTTCCCTTTATCTATCTTATTTGTGTTTTTCAAATAAAAACGTATGTTGACTACAGTCACAAAAATGTAAATAGTTATTTTGTTTCTTTATATTTTTTCACCCAATTTTTTTTGCAGGTGTTCTAAAGCCTTTGAGGAGTAAATATTTGTTGTAATATCCTTTATTCATTTATGTTTCATATTTTTGTATAATAAAAACAAAAATATTTAACTTCTGTTTTTGTATTTCTTGATGATATATCACATTAGAACACATACAAGTGACTCAAGAAGTGTGTTGTCAATGCATCCATATTGTAGCTGAGAATCTATAGAATCCAGAAATATGTCTCTCTTCACTCTGCTATGAATATTGACCATTCCAGAAGCCAAAATGTCAACATAGTGCCAGGCGGACTTAAAACCCCTTAGACTTTGAAGGGTTAAGTGACTTCTCAGCGGTTGAGCATACAGTGGGGTACCGCTCAGGGACACATCTGTAACAACCAGTCCTCGTTAGTATAGTGGACAGTATCTCCGCCTGTCACGCGGAAGACCGGGGTTCGATTCCCCGACGGGGAGGCCTCTTCTTTATCACGGCCAAACGCCTTGCGTAAGCTCATGCTTTACCGAGGAAGCTGCTGATGAAGCCAACCCGCCGTTCAAGACTCACCTGATGATGGTTAGCTTAGTGCATTTGAAAGATTGTACTTTCAAGAAAGCTTTTGCAATGGGATTGTAAAAGGTTGTTTTATGCATGTTTGGCCTGAGTTTTTGTAGCATTTCCACTGTCGCATTTCCAATCTGACCAGCAGGGCTCACCAGCATGTGGCATTCCGAACGCTTCAAAACAGTGAATCATTTTGCCAGGCAATCGGCTCAAAGCTTTGAAAAGCTTCCTTTCCCCCATCACTGCCCTTTTGTGCTTGGTAAACCTTACAATCACGCTGCTGACCCAAGACTTGGAGTTGTGAACTGGTTTGACGACCACCCGGCTCCAGACATGGACAAAACGGCCAATTCTTTGGGCCACGCTCAAACGCTGGCCCGGCCTGCTGCGTTTCTTCGGAGCAAGGCGCAAAAAGTTTTCTGTTTTTAAACAAACGCATGTAGCTCTGCTGTGAGCAGAGCATCCAAAAATACCAGAAACTCGCAAATGTTCCCCTCCACGGAAATCTTTAGTAAAAGGCGAAAGATTTATGCGTGAATGAAGAGAAACTCGAGCTGTACCCATGAGACGTCGGGACAATGTGCTCCCACGCACATGCCATCATACTCAGCAAGGGTAATGTCTCGTGTAATACAGCCATTTCCATTAGAGGAAGGAGCAAATGTAATAAGAATCTGCCCCATCGCCAGATGACCGCAAACCCTTTATAAGAGGATGTCACTGAAGCCGATGGTACGTCGAAGACCAGTGGTAGTATTCGCATGAGATATTTTTGAACTTCCTGGAAGCTAAACGAACAAACCCTTCATCTCCTTGGATTGCAGGTGGATTCCTCCATAGGACAGGGTGAGCTCCTCTTCCTGCCCTTGGCCAAAATAAAAGGCTTAAATAATAATAACTCCCATAATGGAAAGCATATCCAGTATTAAGTGACTTCTCAGCGGTTGAGCATACAGTGGGGTACCGCTCAGGGACACATCTGTAACAACCAGTCCTCGTTAGTATAGTGGACAGTATCTCCGCCTGTCACGCGGAAGACCGGGGTTCGATTCCCCGACGGGGAGGCCTCTTCTTTATCACGGCCAAACGCCTTGCGTAAGCTCATGCTTTACCGAGGAAGCTGCTGATGAAGCCAACCCGCCGTTCAAGACTCACCTGATGATGGTTAGCTTAGTGCATTTGAAAGATTGTACTTTCAAGAAAGCTTTTGCAATGGGATTGTAAAAGGTTGTTTTATGCATGTTTGGCCTGAGTTTTTGTAGCATTTCCACTGTCGCATTTCCAATCTGACCAGCAGGGCTCACCAGCATGTGGCATTCCGAACGCTTCAAAACAGTGAATCATTTTGCCAGGCAATCGGCTCTAAGCTTTGAAAAGCTTCCTTTCCCCCATCACTGCCCTTTTGTGCTTGGTAAACCTTACAATCACGCTGCTGACCCAAGACTTGAAGTTGTGAACTGGTTTGACGACCACCCGGCTCCAGACATGGACAAAACGGCCAATTCTTTGGGCCACGCTCAAACGCTGGCCCGGCCTGCTGCGTTTCTTCGGAGCAAGGCGCAAAAAGTTTTCTCTTTTTAAACAAACGCATGTAGCTCTGCTGTGAGCAGAGCATCCAAAAATACCAGAAACTCGCAAATGTTCCCCTCCACGGAAATCTTTAGTAAAAGGCGAAAGATTTATGCGTGAATGAAGAGAAACTCGAGCTGTACCCATGAGACGTCGGGACAATGTGCTCCCACGCACATGCCATCATACTCAGCAAGGGTAATGTCTCGTGTAATACAGCCATTTCCATTAGAGGAAGGAGCAAATGTAATAAGAATCTGCCCCATCGCCAGATGACCGCAAACCCTTTATAAGAGGATGTCACTGAAGCCGATGGTACGTCGAAGACCAGTGGTAGTATTCGCATGAGATATTTTTGAACTTCCTGGAAGCTAAACGAACAAACCCTTCATCTCCTTGGATTGCAGGTGGATTCCTCCATAGGACAGGGTGAGCTCCTCTTCCTGCCCTTGGCCAAAATAAAAGGCTTAAATAATAATAACTCCCATAATGGAAAGCATATCCAGTATTAAGTGACTTCTCAGCGGTTGAGCATACAGTGGGGTACCGCTCAGGGACACATCTGTAACAACCAGTCCTCGTTAGTATAGTGGACAGTATCTCCGCCTGTCACGCGGAAGACCGGGGTTCGATTCCCCGACGGGGAGGCCTCTTCTTTATCACGGCCAAACGCCTTGCGTAAGCTCATGCTTTACCGAGGAAGCTGCTGATGAAGCCAACCCGCCGTTCAAGACTCACCTGATGATGGTTAGCTTAGTGCATTTGAAAGATTGTACTTTCAAGAAAGCTTTTGCAATGGGATTGTAAAAGGTTGTTTTATGCATGTTTGGCCTGAGTTTTTGTAGCATTTCCACTGTCGCATTTCCAATCTGACCAGCAGGGCTCACCAGCATGTGGCATTCCGAACGCTTCAAAACAGTGAATCATTTTGCCAGGCAATCGGCTCTAAGCTTTGAAAAGCTTCCTTTCCCCCATCACTGCCCTTTTGTGCTTGGTAAACCTTACAATCACGCTGCTGACCCAAGACTTGAAGTTGTGAACTGGTTTGACGACCACCCGGCTCCAGACATGGACAAAACGGCCAATTCTTTGGGCCACGCTCAAACGCTGGCCCGGCCTGCTGCGTTTCTTCGGAGCAAGGCGCAAAAAGTTTTCTCTTTTTAAACAAACGCATGTAGCTCTGCTGTGAGCAGAGCATCCAAAAATACCAGAAACTCGCAAATGTTCCCCTCCACGGAAATCTTTAGTAAAAGGCGAAAGATTTATGCGTGAATGAAGAGAAACTCGAGCTGTACCCATGAGACGTCGGGACAATGTGCTCCCACGCACATGCCATCATACTCAGCAAGGGTAATGTCTCGTGTAATACAGCCATTTCCATTAGAGGAAGGAGCAAATGTAATAAGAATCTGCCCCATCGCCAGATGACCGCAAACCCTTTATAAGAGGATGTCACTGAAGCCGATGGTACGTCGAAGACCAGTGGTAGTATTCGCATGAGATATTTTTGAACTTCCTGGAAGCTAAACGAACAAACCCTTCATCTCCTTGGATTGCAGGTGGATTCCTCCATAGGACAGGGTGAGCTCCTCTTCCTGCCCTTGGCCAAAATAAAAGGCTTAAATAATAATAACTCCCATAATGGAAAGCATATCCAGTATTAAGTGACTTCTCAGCGGTTGAGCATACAGTGGGGTACCGCTCAGGGACACATCTGTAACAACCAGTCCTCGTTAGTATAGTGGACAGTATCTCCGCCTGTCACGCGGAAGACCGGGGTTCGATTCCCCGACGGGGAGGCCTCTTCTTTATCACGGCCAAACGCCTTGCGTAAGCTCATGCTTTACCGAGGAAGCTGCTGATGAAGCCAACCCGCCGTTCAAGACTCACCTGATGATGGTTAGCTTAGTGCATTTGAAAGATTGTACTTTCAAGAAAGCTTTTGCAATGGGATTGTAAAAGGTTGTTTTATGCATGTTTGGCCTGAGTTTTTGTAGCATTTCCACTGTCGCATTTCCAATCTGACCAGCAGGGCTCACCAGCATGTGGCATTCCGAACGCTTCAAAACAGTGAATCATTTTGCCAGGCAATCGGCTCAAAGCTTTGAAAAGCTTCCTTTCCCCCATCACTGCCCTTTTGTGCTTGGTAAACCTTACAATCACGCTGCTGACCCAAGACTTGGAGTTGTGAACTGGTTTGACGACCACCCGGCTCCAGACATGGACAAAACGGCCAATTCTTTGGGCCACGCTCAAACGCTGGCCCGGCCTGCTGCGTTTCTTCGGAGCAAGGCGCAAAAAGTTTTCTGTTTTTAAACAAACGCATGTAGCTCTGCTGTGAGCAGAGCATCCAAAAACACCAGAAACTCGCAAATGTTCCCCTCCACGGAAATCTTTAGTAAAAGGCGAAAGATTTATGCGTGAATGAAGAGAAACTCGAGCTGTACCCATGAGACGTCGGGACAATGTGCTCCCACGCACATGCCATCATACTCAGCAAGGGTAATGTCTCGTGTAATACAGCCATTTCCATTAGAGGAAGGAGCAAATGTAATAAGAATCTGCCCCATCGCCAGATGACCGCAAACCCTTTATAAGAGGATGTCACTGAAGCCGATGGTACGTCGAAGACCAGTGGTAGTATTCGCATGAGATATTTTTGAACTTCCTGGAAGCTAAACGAACAAACCCTTCATCTCCTTGGATTGCAGGTGGATTCCTCCATAGGACAGGGTGAGCTCCTCTTCCTGCCCTTGGCCAAAATAAAAGGCTTAAATAATAATAACTCCCATAATGGAAAGCATATCCAGTATTAAGTGACTTCTCAGCGGTTGAGCATACAGTGGGGTACCGCTCAGGGACACATCTGTAACAACCAGTCCTCGTTAGTATAGTGGACAGTATCTCCGCCTGTCACGCGGAAGACCGGGGTTCGATTCCCCGACGGGGAGGCCTCTTCTTTATCACGGCCAAACGCCTTGCGTAAGCTCATGCTTTACCGAGGAAGCTGCTGATGAAGCCAACCCGCCGTTCAAGACTCACCTGATGATGGTTAGCTTAGTGCATTTGAAAGATTGTACTTTCAAGAAAGCTTTTGCAATGGGATTGTAAAAGGTTGTTTTATGCATGTTTGGCCTGAGTTTTTGTAGCATTTCCACTGTCGCATTTCCAATCTGACCAGCAGGGCTCACCAGCATGTGGCATTCCGAACGCTTCAAAACAGTGAATCATTTTGCCAGGCAATCGGCTCAAAGCTTTGAAAAGCTTCCTTTCCCCCATCACTGCCCTTTTGTGCTTGGTAAACCTTACAATCACGCTGCTGACCCAAGACTTGAAGTTGTGAACTGGTTTGACGACCACCCGGCTCCAGACATGGACAAAACGGCCAATTCTTTGGGCCACGCTCAAACGCTGGCCCGGCCTGCTGCGTTTCTTCGGAGCAAGGCGCAAAAAGTTTTCTGTTTTTAAACAAACGCATGTAGCTCTGCTGTGAGCAGAGCATCCAAAAATACCAGAAACTCGCAAATGTTCCCCTCCACGGAAATCTTTAGTAAAAGGCGAAAGATTTATGCGTGAATGAAGAGAAACTCGAGCTGTACCCATGAGACGTCGGGACAATGTGCTCCCACGCACATGCCATCATACTCAGCAAGGGTAATGTCTCGTGTAATACAGCCATTTCCATTAGAGGAAGGAGCAAATGTAATAAGAATCTGCCCCATCGCCAGATGACCGCAAACCCTTTATAAGAGGATGTCACTGAAGCCGATGGTACGTCGAAGACCAGTGGTAGTATTCGCATGAGATATTTTTGAACTTCCTGGAAGCTAAACGAACAAACCCTTCATCTCCTTGGATTGCAGGTGGATTCCTCCATAGGACAGGGTGAGCTCCTCTTCCTGCCCTTGGCCAAAATAAAAGGCTTAAATAATAATAACTCCCATAATGGAAAGCATATCCAGTATTAAGTGACTTCTCAGCGGTTGAGCATACAGTGGGGTACCGCTCAGGGACACATCTGTAACAACCAGTCCTCGTTAGTATAGTGGACAGTATCTCCGCCTGTCACGCGGAAGACCGGGGTTCGATTCCCCGACGGGGAGGCCTCTTCTTTATCACGGCCAAACGCCTTGCGTAAGCTCATGCTTTACCGAGGAAGCTGCTGATGAAGCCAACCCGCCGTTCAAGACTCACCTGATGATGGTTAGCTTAGTGCATTTGAAAGATTGTACTTTCAAGAAAGCTTTTGCAATGGGATTGTAAAAGGTTGTTTTATGCATGTTTGGCCTGAGTTTTTGTAGCATTTCCACTGTCGCATTTCCAATCTGACCAGCAGGGCTCACCAGCATGTGGCATTCCGAACGCTTCAAAACAGTGAATCATTTTGCCAGGCAATCGGCTCAAAGCTTTGAAAAGCTTCCTTTCCCCCATCACTGCCCTTTTGTGCTTGGTAAACCTTACAATCACGCTGCTGACCCAAGACTTGAAGTTGTGAACTGGTTTGACGACCACCCGGCTCCAGACATGGACAAAACGGCCAATTCTTTGGGCCACGCTCAAACGCTGGCCCGGCCTGCTGCGTTTCTTCGGAGCAAGGCGCAAAAAGTTTTCTGTTTTTAAACAAACGCATGTAGCTCTGCTGTGAGCAGAGCATCCAAAAATACCAGAAACTCGCAAATGTTCCCCTCCACGGAAATCTTTAGTAAAAGGCGAAAGATTTATGCGTGAATGAAGAGAAACTCTGTACCCATGAGCTGTACCCATGAGACGTCGGGACAATGTGCTCCCACGCACATGCCATCATACTCAGCAAGGGTAATGTCTCGTGTAATACAGCCATTTCCATTAGAGGAAGGAGCAAATGTAATAAGAATCTGCCCCATCGCCAGATGACCGCAAACCCTTTATAAGAGGATGTCACTGAAGCCGATGGTACGTCGAAGACCAGTGGTAGTATTCGCATGAGATATTTTTGAACTTCCTGGAAGCTAAACGAACAAACCCTTCATCTCCTTGGATTGCAGGTGGATTCCTCCATAGGACAGGGTGAGCTCCTCTTCCTGCCCTTGGCCAAAATAAAAGGCTTAAATAATAATAACTCCCATAATGGAAAGCATATCCAGTATTAAGTGACTTCTCAGCGGTTGAGCATACAGTGGGGTACCGCTCAGGGACACATCTGTAACAACCAGTCCTCGTTAGTATAGTGGACAGTATCTCCGCCTGTCACGCGGAAGACCGGGGTTCGATTCCCCGACGGGGAGGCCTCTTCTTTATCACGGCCAAACGCCTTGCGTAAGCTCATGCTTTACCGAGGAAGCTGCTGATGAAGCCAACCCGCCGTTCAAGACTCACCTGATGATGGTTAGCTTAGTGCATTTGAAAGATTGTACTTTCAAGAAAGCTTTTGCAATGGGATTGTAAAAGGTTGTTTTATGCATGTTTGGCCTGAGTTTTTGTAGCATTTCCACTGTCGCATTTCCAATCTGACCAGCAGGGCTCACCAGCATGTGGCATTCCGAACGCTTCAAAACAGTGAATCATTTTGCCAGGCAATCGGCTCAAAGCTTTGAAAAGCTTCCTTTCCCCCATCACTGCCCTTTTGTGCTTGGTAAACCTTACAATCACGCTGCTGACCCAAGACTTGAAGTTGTGAACTGGTTTGACGACCACCCGGCTCCAGACATGGACAAAACGGCCAATTCTTTGGGCCACGCTCAAACGCTGGCCCGGCCTGCTGCGTTTCTTCGGAGCAAAAAGTTTTCTGTTTTTAAACAAACGCATGTAGCTCTGCTGTGAGCAGAGCATCCAAAAATACGAGAAACTCGCAAATGTTCCCCTCCACGGAAATCTTTAGTAAAAGGCGAAAGATTTATGCGTGAATGAAGAGAAACTCGAGCTGTACCCATGAGACGTCGGGACAATGTGCTCCCACGCACATGCCATCATACTCAGCAAGGGTAATGTCTCGTGTAATACAGCCATTTCCATTAGAGGAAGGAGCAAATGTAATAAGAATCTGCCCCATCGCCAGATGACCGCAAACCCTTTATAAGAGGATGTCACTGAAGCCGATGGTACGTCGAAGACCAGTGGTAGTATTCGCATGAGATATTTTTGAACTTCCTGGAAGCTAAACGAACAAACCCTTCATCTCCTTGGATTGCAGGTGGATTCCTCCATAGGACAGGGTGAGCTCCTCTTCCTGCCCTTGGCCAAAATAAAAGGCTTAAATAATAATAACTCCCATAATGGAAAGCATATCCAGTATTAAGTGACTTCTCAGCGGTTGAGCATACAGTGGGGTACCGCTCAGGGACACATCTGTAACAACCAGTCCTCGTTAGTATAGTGGACAGTATCTCCGCCTGTCACGCGGAAGACCGGGGTTCGATTCCCCGACGGGGAGGCCTCTTCTTTATCACGGCCAAACGCCTTGCGTAAGCTCATGCTTTACCGAGGAAGCTGCTGATGAAGCCAACCCGCCGTTCAAGACTCACCTGATGATGGTTAGCTTAGTGCATTTGAAAGATTGTACTTTCAAGAAAGCTTTTGCAATGGGATTGTAAAAGGTTGTTTTATGCATGTTTGGCCTGAGTTTTTGTAGCATTTCCACTGTCGCATTTCCAATCTGACCAGCAGGGCTCACCAGCATGTGGCATTCCGAACGCTTCAAAACAGTGAATCATTTTGCCAGGCAATCGGCTCAAAGCTTTGAAAAGCTTCCTTTCCCCCATCACTGCCCTTTTGTGCTTGGTAAACCTTACAATCACGCTGCTGACCCAAGACTTGAAGTTGTGAACTGGTTTGACGACCACCCGGCTCCAGACATGGACAAAACGGCCAATTCTTTGGGCCACGCTCAAACGCTGGCCCGGCCTGCTGCGTTTCTTCGGAGCAAGGCGCAAAAAGTTTTCTGTTTTTAAACAAACGCATGTAGCTCTGCTGTGAGCAGAGCATCCAAAAATACCAGAAACTCGCAAATGTTCCCCTCCACGGAAATCTTTAGTAAAAGGCGAAAGATTTATGCGTGAATGAAGAGAAACTCGAGCTGTACCCATGAGACGTCGGGACAATGTGCTCCCACGCACATGCCATCATACTCAGCAAGGGTAATGTCTCGTGTAATACAGCCATTTCCATTAGAGGAAGGAGCAAATGTAATAAGAATCTGCCCCATCGCCAGATGACCGCAAACCCTTTATAAGAGGATGTCACTGAAGCCGATGGTACGTCGAAGACCAGTGGTAGTATTCGCATGAGATATTTTTGAACTTCCTGGAAGCTAAACGAACAAACCCTTCATCTCCTTGGATTGCAGGTGGATTCCTCCATAGGACAGGGTGAGCTCCTCTTCCTGCCCTTGGCCAAAATAAAAGGCTTAAATAATAATAACTCCCATAATGGAAAGCATATCCAGTATTAAGTGACTTCTCAGCGGTTGAGCATACAGTGGGGTACCGCTCAGGGACACATCTGTAACAACCAGTCCTCGTTAGTATAGTGGACAGTATCTCCGCCTGTCACGCGGAAGACCGGGGTTCGATTCCCCGACGGGGAGGCCTCTTCTTTATCACGGCCAAACGCCTTGCGTAAGCTCATGCTTTACCGAGGAAGCTGCTGATGAAGCCAACCCGCCGTTCAAGACTCACCTGATGATGGTTAGCTTAGTGCATTTGAAAGATTGTACTTTCAAGAAAGCTTTTGCAATGGGATTGTAAAAGGTTGTTTTATGCATGTTTGGCCTGAGTTTTTGTAGCATTTCCACTGTCGCATTTCCAATCTGACCAGCAGGGCTCACCAGCATGTGGCATTCCGATCGCTTCAAAACAGTGAATCATTTTGCCAGGCAATCGGCTCAAAGCTTTGAAAAGCTTCCTTTCCCCCATCACTGCCCTTTTGTGCTTGGTAAACCTTACAATCACGCTGCTGACCCAAGACTTGAAGTTGTGAACTGGTTTGACGACCACCCGGCTCCAGACATGGACAAAACGGCCAATTCTTTGGGCCACGCTCAAACGCTGGCCCGGCCTGCTGCGTTTCTTCGGAGCAAGGCGCAAAAAGTTTTCTCTTTTTAAACAAACGCATGTAGCTCTGCTGTGAGCAGAGCATCCAAAAATACCAGAAACTCGCAAATGTTCCCCTCCACGGAAATCTTTAGTAAAAGGCGAAAGATTTATGCGTGAATGAAGAGAAACTCGAGCTGTACCCATAAGACGTCGGGACAATGTGCTCCCACGCACATGCCATCATACTCAGCAAGGGTAATGTCTCGTGTAATACAGCCATTTCCATTAGAGGAAGGAGCAAATGTAATAAGAATCTGCCCCATCGCCAGATGACCGCAAACCCTTTATAAGAGGATGTCACTGAAGCCGATGGTACGTCGAAGACCAGTGGTAGTATTCGCATGAGATATTTTTGAACTTCCTGGAAGCTAAACGAACAAACCCTTCATCTCCTTGGATTGCAGGTGGATTCCTCCATAGGACAGGGTGAGCTCCTCTTCCTGCCCTTGGCCAAAATAAAAGGCTTAAATAATAATAACTCCCATAATGGAAAGCATATCCAGTATTAAGTGACTTCTCAGCGGTTGAGCATACAGTGGGGTACCGCTCAGGGACACATCTGTAACAACCAGTCCTCGTTAGTATAGTGGACAGTATCTCCGCCTGTCACGCGGAAGACCGGGGTTCGATTCCCCGACGGGGAGGCCTCTTCTTTATCACGGCCAAACGCCTTGCGTAAGCTCATGCTTTACCGAGGAAGCTGCTGATGAAGCCAACCCGCCGTTCAAGACTCACCTGATGATGGTTAGCTTAGTGCATTTGAAAGATTGTACTTTCAAGAAAGCTTTTGCAATGGGATTGTAAAAGGTTGTGTTATGCATGTTTGGCCTGAGTTTTTGTAGCATTTCCACTGTCGCATTTCCAATCTGACCAGCAGGGCTCACCAGCATGTGGCATTCCGAACGCTTCAAAACAGTGAATCATTTTGCCAGGCAATCGGCTCAAAGCTTTGAAAAGCTTCCTTTCCCCCATCACTGCCCTTTTGTGCTTGGTAAACCTTACAATCACGCTGCTGACCCAAGACTTGAAGTTGTGAACTGGTTTGACGACCACCCGGCTCCAGACATGGACAAAACGGCCAATTCTTTGGGCCACGCTCAAACGCTGGCCCGGCCTGCTGCGTTTCTTCGGAGCAAGGCGCAAAAAGTTTTCTGTTTTTAAACAAACGCATGTAGCTCTGCTGTGAGCAGAGCATCCAAAAATACCAGAAACTCGCAAATGTTCCCCTCCACGGAAATCTTTAGTAAAAGGCGAAAGATTTATGCGTGAATGAAGAGAAACTCGAGCTGTACCCATGAGACGTCGGGACAATGTGCTCCCACGCACATGCCATCATACTCAGCAAGGGTAATGTCTCGTGTAATACAGCCATTTCCATTAGAGGAAGGAGCAAATGTAATAAGAATCTGCCCCATCGCCAGATGACCGCAAACCCTTTATAAGAGGATGTCACTGAAGCCGATGGTACGTCGAAGACCAGTGGTAGTATTCGCATGAGATATTTTTGAACTTCCTGGAAGCTAAACGAACAAACCCTTCATCTCCTTGGATTGCAGGTGGATTCCTCCATAGGACAGGGTGAGCTCCTCTTCCTGCCCTTGGCCAAAATAAAAGGCTTAAATAATAATAACTCCCATAATGGAAAGCATATCCAGTATTAAGTGACTTCTCAGCGGTTGAGCATACAGTGGGGTACCGCTCAGGGACACATCTGTAACAACCAGTCCTCGTTAGTATAGTGGACAGTATCTCCGCCTGTCACGCGGAAGACCGGGGTTCGATTCCCCGACGGGGAGGCCTCTTCTTTATCACGGCCAAACGCCTTGCGTAAGCTCATGCTTTACCGAGGAAGCTGCTGATGAAGCCAACCCGCCGTTCAAGACTCACCTGATGATGGTTAGCTTAGTGCATTTGAAAGATTGTACTTTCAAGAAAGCTTTTGCAATGGGATTGTAAAAGGTTGTTTTATGCATGTTTGGCCTGAGTTTTTGTAGCATTTCCACTGTCGCATTTCCAATCTGACCAGCAGGGCTCACCAGCATGTGGCATTCCGAACGCTTCAAAACAGTGAATCATTTTGCCAGGCAATCGGCTCAAAGCTTTGAAAAGCTTCCTTTCCCCCATCACTGCCCTTTTGTGCTTGGTAAACCTTACAATCACGCTGCTGACCCAAGACTTGGAGTTGTGAACTGGTTTGACGACCACCCGGCTCCAGACATGGACAAAACGGCCAATTCTTTGGGCCACGCTCAAACGCTGGCCCGGCCTGCTGCGTTTCTTCGGAGCAAGGCGCAAAAAGTTTTCTGTTTTTAAACAAACGCATGTAGCTCTGCTGTGAGCAGAGCATCCAAAAATACCAGAAACTCGCAAATGTTCCCCTCCACGGAAATCTTTAGTAAAAGGCGAAAGATTTATGCGTGAATGAAGAGAAACTCGAGCTGTACCCATGAGACGTCGGGACAATGTGCTCCCACGCACATGCCATCATACTCAGCAAGGGTAATGTCTCGTGTAATACAGCCATTTCCATTAGAGGAAGGAGCAAATGTAATAAGAATCTGCCCCATCGCCAGATGACCGCAAACCCTTTATAAGAGGATGTCACTGAAGCCGATGGTACGTCGAAGACCAGTGGTAGTATTCGCATGAGATATTTTTGAACTTCCTGGAAGCTAAACGAACAAACCCTTCATCTCCTTGGATTGCAGGTGGATTCCTCCATAGGACAGGGTGAGCTCCTCTTCCTGCCCTTGGCCAAAATAAAAGGCTTAAATAATAATAACTCCCATAATGGAAAGCATATCCAGTATTAAGTGACTTCTCAGCGGTTGAGCATACAGTGGGGTACCGCTCAGGGACACATCTGTAACAACCAGTCCTCGTTAGTATAGTGGACAGTATCTCCGCCTGTCACGCGGAAGACCGGGGTTCTATTCCCCGACGGGGAGGCCTCTTCTTTATCACGGCCAAACGCCTTGCGTAAGCTCATGCTTTACCGAGGAAGCTGCTGATGAAGCCAACCCGCCGTTCAAGACTCACCTGATGATGGTTAGCTTAGTGCATTTGAAAGATTGTACTTTCAAGAAAGCTTTTGCAATGGGATTGTAAAAGGTTGTTTTATGCATGTTTGGCCTGAGTTTTTGTAGCATTTCCACTGTCGCATTTCCAATCTGACCAGCAGGGCTCACCAGCATGTGGCATTCCGAACGCTTCAAAACAGTGAATCATTTTGCCAGGCAATCGGCTCTAAGCTTTGAAAAGCTTCCTTTCCCCCATCACTGCCCTTTTGTGCTTGGTAAACCTTACAATCACGCTGCTGACCCAAGACTTGAAGTTGTGAACTGGTTTGACGACCACCCGGCTCCAGACATGGACAAAACGGCCAATTCTTTGGGCCACGCTCAAACGCTGGCCCGGCCTGCTGCGTTTCTTCGGAGCAAGGCGCAAAAAGTTTTCTCTTTTTAAACAAACGCATGTAGCTCTGCTGTGAGCAGAGCATCCAAAAATACCAGAAACTCGCAAATGTTCCCCTCCACGGAAATCTTTAGTAAAAGGCGAAAGATTTATGCGTGAATGAAGAGAAACTCTGTACCCATGAGCTGTACCCATGAGACGTCGGGACAATGTGCTCCCACGCACATGCCATCATACTCAGCAAGGGTAATGTCTCGTGTAATACAGCCATTTCCATTAGAGGAAGGAGCAAATGTAATAAGAATCTGCCCCATCGCCAGATGACCGCAAACCCTTTATAAGAGGATGTCACTGAAGCCGATGGTACGTCGAAGACCAGTGGTAGTATTCGCATGAGATATTTTTGAACTTCCTGGAAGCTAAACGAACAAACCCTTCATCTCCTTGGATTGCAGGTGGATTCCTCCATAGGACAGGGTGAGCTCCTCTTCCTGCCCTTGGCCAAAATAAAAGGCTTAAATAATAATAACTCCCATAATGGAAAGCATATCCAGTATTAAGTGACTTCTCAGCGGTTGAGCATACAGTGGGGTACCGCTCAGGGACACATCTGTAACAACCAGTCCTCGTTAGTATAGTGGACAGTATCTCCGCCTGTCACGCGGAAGACCGGGGTTCGATTCCCCGACGGGGAGGCCTCTTCTTTATCACGGCCAAACGCCTTGCGTAAGCTCATGCTTTACCGAGGAAGCTGCTGATGAAGCCAACCCGCCGTTCAAGACTCACCTGATGATGGTTAGCTTAGTGCATTTGAAAGATTGTACTTTCAAGAAAGCTTTTGCAATGGGATTGTAAAAGGTTGTTTTATGCATGTTTGGCCTGAGTTTTTGTAGCATTTCCACTGTCGCATTTCCAATCTGACCAGCAGGGCTCACCAGCATGTGGCATTCCGAACGCTTCAAAACAGTGAATCATTTTGCCAGGCAATCGGCTCAAAGCTTTGAAAAGCTTCCTTTCCCCCATCACTGCCCTTTTGTGCTTGGTAAACCTTACAATCACGCTGCTGACCCAAGACTTGAAGTTGTGAACTGGTTTGACGACCACCCGGCTCCAGACATGGACAAAACGGCCAATTCTTTGGGCCACGCTCAAACGCTGGCCCGGCCTGCTGCGTTTCTTCGGAGCAAAAAGTTTTCTGTTTTTAAACAAACGCATGTAGCTCTGCTGTGAGCAGAGCATCCAAAAATACCAGAAACTCGCAAATGTTCCCCTCCACGGAAATCTTTAGTAAAAGGCGAAAGATTTATGCGTGAATGAAGAGAAACTCGAGCTGTACCCATGAGACGTCGGGACAATGTGCTCCCACGCACATGCCATCATACTCAGCAAGGGTAATGTCTCGTGTAATACAGCCATTTCCATTAGAGGAAGGAGCAAATGTAATAAGAATCTGCCCCATCGCCAGATGACCGCAAACCCTTTATAAGAGGATGTCACTGAAGCCGATGGTACGTCGAAGACCAGTGGTAGTATTCGCATGAGATATTTTTGAACTTCCTGGAAGCTAAACGAACAAACCCTTCATCTCCTTGGATTGCAGGTGGATTCCTCCATAGGACAGGGTGAGCTCCTCTTCCTGCCCTTGGCCAAAATAAAAGGCTTAAATAATAATAACTCCCATAATGGAAAGCATATCCAGTATTAAGTGACTTCTCAGCGGTTGAGCATACAGTGGGGTACCGCTCAGGGACACATCTGTAACAACCAGTCCTCGTTAGTATAGTGGACAGTATCTCCGCCTGTCACGCGGAAGACCGGGGTTCGATTCCCCGACGGGGAGGCCTCTTCTTTATCACGGCCAAACGCCTTGCGTAAGCTCATGCTTTACCGAGGAAGCTGCTGATGAAGCCAACCCGCCGTTCAAGACTCACCTGATGATGGTTAGCTTAGTGCATTTGAAAGATTGTACTTTCAAGAAAGCTTTTGCAATGGGATTGTAAAAGGTTGTTTTATGCATGTTTGGCCTGAGTTTTTGTAGCATTTCCACTGTCGCATTTCCAATCTGACCAGCAGGGCTCACCAGCATGTGGCATTCCGAACGCTTCAAAACAGTGAATCATTTTGCCAGGCAATCGGCTCAAAGCTTTGAAAAGCTTCCTTTCCCCCATCACTGCCCTTTTGTGCTTAGTAAACCTTACAATCACGCTGCTGACCCAAGACTTGGAGTTGTGAACTGGTTTGACGACCACCCGGCTCCAGACATGGACAAAACGGCCAATTCTTTGGGCCACGCTCAAACGCTGGCCCGGCCTGCTGCGTTTCTTCGGAGCAAGGCGCAAAAAGTTTTCTGTTTTTAAACAAACGCATGTAGCTCTGCTGTGAGCAGAGCATCCAAAAATACCAGAAACTCGCAAATGTTCCCCTCCACGGAAATCTTTAGTAAAAGGCGAAAGATTTATGCGTGAATGAAGAGAAACTCGAGCTGTACCCATGAGACGTCGGGACAATGTGCTCCCACGCACATGCCATCATACTCAGCAAGGGTAATGTCTCGTGTAATACAGCCATTTCCATTAGAGGAAGGAGCAAATGTAATAAGAATCTGCCCCATCGCCAGATGACCGCAAACCCTTTATAAGAGGATGTCACTGAAGCCGATGGTACGTCGAAGACCAGTGGTAGTATTCGCATGAGATATTTTTGAACTTCCTGGAAGCTAAACGAACAAACCCTTCATCTCCTTGGATTGCAGGTGGATTCCTCCATAGGACAGGGTGAGCTCCTCTTCCTGCCCTTGGCCAAAATAAAAGGCTTAAATAATAATAACTCCCATAATGGAAAGCATATCCAGTATTAAGTGACTTCTCAGCGGTTGAGCATACAGTGGGGTACCGCTCAGGGACACATCTGTAACAACCAGTCCTCGTTAGTATAGTGGACAGTATCTCCGCCTGTCACGCGGAAGACCGGGGTTCGATTCCCCGACGGGGAGGCCTCTTCTTTATCACGGCCAAACGCCTTGCGTAAGCTCATGCTTTACCGAGGAAGCTGCTGATGAAGCCAACCCGCCGTTCAAGACTCACCTGATGATGGTTAGCTTAGTGCATTTGAAAGATTGTACTTTCAAGAAAGCTTTTGCAATGGGATTGTAAAAGGTTGTTTTATGCATGTTTGGCCTGAGTTTTTGTAGCATTTCCACTGTCGCATTTCCAATCTGACCAGCAGGGCTCACCAGCATGTGGCATTCCGAACGCTTCAAAACAGTGAATCATTTTGCCAGGCAATCGGCTCAAAGCTTTGAAAAGCTTCCTTTCCCCCATCACTGCCCTTTTGTGCTTGGTAAACCTTACAATCACGCTGCTGACCCAAGACTTGAAGTTGTGAACTGGTTTGACGACCACCCGGCTCCAGACATGGACAAAACGGCCAATTCTTTGGGCCACGCTCAAACGCTGGCCCGGCCTGCTGCGTTTCTTCGGAGCAAGGCGCAAAAAGTTTTCTGTTTTTAAACAAACGCATGTAGCTCTGCTGTGAGCAGAGCATCCAAAAATACCAGAAACTCGCAAATGTTCCCCTCCACGGAAATCTTTAGTAAAAGGCGAAAGATTTATGCGTGAATGAAGAGAAACTCGAGCTGTACCCATGAGACGTCGGGACAATGTGCTCCCACGCACATGCCATCATACTCAGCAAGGGTAATGTCTCGTGTAATACAGCCATTTCCATTAGAGGAAGGAGCAAATGTAATAAGAATCTGCCCCATCGCCAGATGACCGCAAACCCTTTATAAGAGGATGTCACTGAAGCCGATGGTACGTCGAAGACCAGTGGTAGTATTCGCATGAGATATTTTTGAACTTCCTGGAAGCTAAACGAACAAACCCTTCATCTCCTTGGATTGCAGGTGGATTTCTCCATAGGACAGGGTGAGCTCCTCTTCCTGCCCTTGGCCAAAATAAAAGGCTTAAATAATAATAACTCCCATAATGGAAAGCATATCCAGTATTAAGTGACTTCTCAGCGGTTGAGCATACAGTGGGGTACCGCTCAGGGACACATCTGTAACAACCAGTCCTCGTTAGTATAGTGGACAGTATCTCCGCCTGTCACGCGGAAGACCGGGGTTCGATTCCCCGACGGGGAGGCCTCTTCTTTATCACGGCCAAACGCCTTGCGTAAGCTCATGCTTTACCGAGGAAGCTGCTGATGAAGCCAACCCGCCGTTCAAGACTCACCTGATGATGGTTAGCTTAGTGCATTTGAAAGATTGTACTTTCAAGAAAGCTTTTGCAATGGGATTGTAAAAGGTTGTTTTATGCATGTTTGGCCTGAGTTTTTGTAGCATTTCCACTGTCGCATTTCCAATCTGACCAGCAGGGCTCACCAGCATGTGGCATTCCGATCGCTTCAAAACAGTGAATCATTTTGCCAGGCAATCGGCTCAAAGCTTTGAAAAGCTTCCTTTCCCCCATCACTGCCCTTTTGTGCTTGGTAAACCTTACAATCACGCTGCTGACCCAAGACTTGAAGTTGTGAACTGGTTTGACGACCACCCGGCTCCAGACATGGACAAAACGGCCAATTCTTTGGGCCACGCTCAAACGCTGGCCCGGCCTGCTGCGTTTCTTCGGAGCAAGGCGCAAAAAGTTTTCTCTTTTTAAACAAACGCATGTAGCTCTGCTGTGAGCAGAGCATCCAAAAATACCAGAAACTCGCAAATGTTCCCCTCCACGGAAATCTTTAGTAAAAGGCGAAAGATTTATGCGTGAATGAAGAGAAACTCGAGCTGTACCCATAAGACGTCGGGACAATGTGCTCCCACGCACATGCCATCATACTCAGCAAGGGTAATGTCTCGTGTAATACAGCCATTTCCATTAGAGGAAGGAGCAAATGTAATAAGAATCTGCCCCATCGCCAGATGACCGCAAACCCTTTATAAGAGGATGTCACTGAAGCCGATGGTACGTCGAAGACCAGTGGTAGTATTCGCATGAGATATTTTTGAACTTCCTGGAAGCTAAACGAACAAACCCTTCATCTCCTTGGATTGCAGGTGGATTCCTCCATAGGACAGGGTGAGCTCCTCTTCCTGCCCTTGGCCAAAATAAAAGGCTTAAATAATAATAACTCCCATAATGGAAAGCATATCCAGTATTAAGTGACTTCTCAGCGGTTGAGCATACAGTGGGGTACCGCTCAGGGACACATCTGTAACAACCAGTCCTCGTTAGTATAGTGGACAGTATCTCCGCCTGTCACGCGGAAGACCGGGGTTCGATTCCCCGACGGGGAGGCCTCTTCTTTATCACGGCCAAACGCCTTGCGTAAGCTCATGCTTTACCGAGGAAGCTGCTGATGAAGCCAACCCGCCGTTCAAGACTCACCTGATGATGGTTAGCTTAGTGCATTTGAAAGATTGTACTTTCAAGAAAGCTTTTGCAATGGGATTGTAAAAGGTTGTGTTATGCATGTTTGGCCTGAGTTTTTGTAGCATTTCCACTGTCGCATTTCCAATCTGACCAGCAGGGCTCACCAGCATGTGGCATTCCGAACGCTTCAAAACAGTGAATCATTTTGCCAGGCAATCGGCTCAAAGCTTTGAAAAGCTTCCTTTCCCCCATCACTGCCCTTTTGTGCTTGGTAAACCTTACAATCACGCTGCTGACCCAAGACTTGAAGTTGTGAACTGGTTTGACGACCACCCGGCTCCAGACATGGACAAAACGGCCAATTCTTTGGGCCACGCTCAAACGCTGGCCCGGCCTGCTGCGTTTCTTCGGAGCAAGGCGCAAAAAGTTTTCTGTTTTTAAACAAACGCATGTAGCTCTGCTGTGAGCAGAGCATCCAAAAATACCAGAAACTCGCAAATGTTCCCCTCCACGGAAATCTTTAGTAAAAGGCGAAAGATTTATGCGTGAATGAAGAGAAACTCGAGCTGTACCCATGAGACGTCGGGACAATGTGCTCCCACGCACATGCCATCATACTCAGCAAGGGTAATGTCTCGTGTAATACAGCCATTTCCATTAGAGGAAGGAGCAAATGTAATAAGAATCTGCCCCATCGCCAGATGACCGCAAACCCTTTATAAGAGGATGTCACTGAAGCCGATGGTACGTCGAAGACCAGTGGTAGTATTCGCATGAGATATTTTTGAACTTCCTGGAAGCTAAACGAACAAACCCTTCATCTCCTTGGATTGCAGGTGGATTCCTCCATAGGACAGGGTGAGCTCCTCTTCCTGCCCTTGGCCAAAATAAAAGGCTTAAATAATAATAACTCCCATAATGGAAAGCATATCCAGTATTAAGTGACTTCTCAGCGGTTGAGCATACAGTGGGGTACCGCTCAGGGACACATCTGTAACAACCAGTCCTCGTTAGTATAGTGGACAGTATCTCCGCCTGTCACGCGGAAGACCGGGGTTCGATTCCCCGACGGGGAGGCCTCTTCTTTATCACGGCCAAACGCCTTGCGTAAGCTCATGCTTTACCGAGGAAGCTGCTGATGAAGCCAACCCGCCGTTCAAGACTCACCTGATGATGGTTAGCTTAGTGCATTTGAAAGATTGTACTTTCAAGAAAGCTTTTGCAATGGGATTGTAAAAGGTTGTTTTATGCATGTTTGGCCTGAGTTTTTGTAGCATTTCCACTGTCGCATTTCCAATCTGACCAGCAGGGCTCACCAGCATGTGGCATTCCGATCGCTTCAAAACAGTGAATCATTTTGCCAGGCAATCGGCTCAAAGCTTTGAAAAGCTTCCTTTCCCCCATCACTGCCCTTTTGTGCTTGGTAAACCTTACAATCACGCTGCTGACCCAAGACTTGAAGTTGTGAACTGGTTTGACGACCACCCGGCTCCAGACATGGACAAAACGGCCAATTCTTTGGGCCACGCTCAAACGCTGGCCCGGCCTGCTGCGTTTCTTCGGAGCAAGGCGCAAAAAGTTTTCTCTTTTTAAACAAACGCATGTAGCTCTGCTGTGAGCAGAGCATCCAAAAATACCAGAAACTCGCAAATGTTCCCCTCCACGGAAATCTTTAGTAAAAGGCGAAAGATTTATGCGTGAATGAAGAGAAACTCGAGCTGTACCCATAAGACGTCGGGACAATGTGCTCCCACGCACATGCCATCATACTCAGCAAGGGTAATGTCTCGTGTAATACAGCCATTTCCATTAGAGGAAGGAGCAAATGTAATAAGAATCTGCCCCATCGCCAGATGACCGCAAACCCTTTATAAGAGGATGTCACTGAAGCCGATGGTACGTCGAAGACCAGTGGTAGTATTCGCATGAGATATTTTTGAACTTCCTGGAAGCTAAACGAACAAACCCTTCATCTCCTTGGATTGCAGGTGGATTCCTCCATAGGACAGGGTGAGCTCCTCTTCCTGCCCTTGGCCAAAATAAAAGGCTTAAATAATAATAACTCCCATAATGGAAAGCATATCCAGTATTAAGTGACTTCTCAGCGGTTGAGCATACAGTGGGGTACCGCTCAGGGACACATCTGTAACAACCAGTCCTCGTTAGTATAGTGGACAGTATCTCCGCCTGTCACGCGGAAGACCGGGGTTCGATTCCCCGACGGGGAGGCCTCTTCTTTATCACGGCCAAACGCCTTGCGTAAGCTCATGCTTTACCGAGGAAGCTGCTGATGAAGCCAACCCGCCGTTCAAGACTCACCTGATGATGGTTAGCTTAGTGCATTTGAAAGATTGTACTTTCAAGAAAGCTTTTGCAATGGGATTGTAAAAGGTTGTGTTATGCATGTTTGGCCTGAGTTTTTGTAGCATTTCCACTGTCGCATTTCCAATCTGACCAGCAGGGCTCACCAGCATGTGGCATTCCGAACGCTTCAAAACAGTGAATCATTTTGCCAGGCAATCGGCTCAAAGCTTTGAAAAGCTTCCTTTCCCCCATCACTGCCCTTTTGTGCTTGGTAAACCTTACAATCACGCTGCTGACCCAAGACTTGAAGTTGTGAACTGGTTTGACGACCACCCGGCTCCAGACATGGACAAAACGGCCAATTCTTTGGGCCACGCTCAAACGCTGGCCCGGCCTGCTGCGTTTCTTCGGAGCAAGGCGCAAAAAGTTTTCTGTTTTTAAACAAACGCATGTAGCTCTGCTGTGAGCAGAGCATCCAAAAATACCAGAAACTCGCAAATGTTCCCCTCCACGGAAATCTTTAGTAAAAGGCGAAAGATTTATGCGTGAATGAAGAGAAACTCGAGCTGTACCCATGAGACGTCGGGACAATGTGCTCCCACGCACATGCCATCATACTCAGCAAGGGTAATGTCTCGTGTAATACAGCCATTTCCATTAGAGGAAGGAGCAAATGTAATAAGAATCTGCCCCATCGCCAGATGACCGCAAACCCTTTATAAGAGGATGTCACTGAAGCCGATGGTACGTCGAAGACCAGTGGTAGTATTCGCATGAGATATTTTTGAACTTCCTGGAAGCTAAACGAACAAACCCTTCATCTCCTTGGATTGCAGGTGGATTCCTCCATAGGACAGGGTGAGCTCCTCTTCCTGCCCTTGGCCAAAATAAAAGGCTTAAATAATAATAACTCCCATAATGGAAAGCATATCCAGTATTAAGTGACTTCTCAGCGGTTGAGCATACAGTGGGGTACCGCTCAGGGACACATCTGTAACAACCAGTCCTCGTTAGTATAGTGGACAGTATCTCCGCCTGTCACGCGGAAGACCGGGGTTCGATTCCCCGACGGGGAGGCCTCTTCTTTATCACGGCCAAACGCCTTGCGTAAGCTCATGCTTTACCGAGGAAGCTGCTGATGAAGCCAACCCGCCGTTCAAGACTCACCTGATGATGGTTAGCTTAGTGCATTTGAAAGATTGTACTTTCAAGAAAGCTTTTGCAATGGGATTGTAAAAGGTTGTTTTATGCATGTTTGGCCTGAGTTTTTGTAGCATTTCCACTGTCGCATTTCCAATCTGACCAGCAGGGCTCACCAGCATGTGGCATTCCGATCGCTTCAAAACAGTGAATCATTTTGCCAGGCAATCGGCTCAAAGCTTTGAAAAGCTTCCTTTCCCCCATCACTGCCCTTTTGTGCTTGGTAAACCTTACAATCACGCTGCTGACCCAAGACTTGAAGTTGTGAACTGGTTTGACGACCACCCGGCTCCAGACATGGACAAAACGGCCAATTCTTTGGGCCACGCTCAAACGCTGGCCCGGCCTGCTGCGTTTCTTCGGAGCAAGGCGCAAAAAGTTTTCTCTTTTTAAACAAACGCATGTAGCTCTGCTGTGAGCAGAGCATCCAAAAATACCAGAAACTCGCAAATGTTCCCCTCCACGGAAATCTTTAGTAAAAGGCGAAAGATTTATGCGTGAATGAAGAGAAACTCGAGCTGTACCCATAAGACGTCGGGACAATGTGCTCCCACGCACATGCCATCATACTCAGCAAGGGTAATGTCTCGTGTAATACAGCCATTTCCATTAGAGGAAGGAGCAAATGTAATAAGAATCTGCCCCATCGCCAGATGACCGCAAACCCTTTATAAGAGGATGTCACTGAAGCCGATGGTACGTCGAAGACCAGTGGTAGTATTCGCATGAGATATTTTTGAACTTCCTGGAAGCTAAACGAACAAACCCTTCATCTCCTTGGATTGCAGGTGGATTCCTCCATAGGACAGGGTGAGCTCCTCTTCCTGCCCTTGGCCAAAATAAAAGGCTTAAATAATAATAACTCCCATAATGGAAAGCATATCCAGTATTAAGTGACTTCTCAGCGGTTGAGCATACAGTGGGGTACCGCTCAGGGACACATCTGTAACAACCAGTCCTCGTTAGTATAGTGGACAGTATCTCCGCCTGTCACGCGGAAGACCGGGGTTCGATTCCCCGACGGGGAGGCCTCTTCTTTATCACGGCCAAACGCCTTGCGTAAGCTCATGCTTTACCGAGGAAGCTGCTGATGAAGCCAACCCGCCGTTCAAGACTCACCTGATGATGGTTAGCTTAGTGCATTTGAAAGATTGTACTTTCAAGAAAGCTTTTGCAATGGGATTGTAAAAGGTTGTTTTATGCATGTTTGGCCTGAGTTTTTGTAGCATTTCCACTGTCGCATTTCCAATCTGACCAGCAGGGCTCACCAGCATGTGGCATTCCGAACGCTTCAAAACAGTGAATCATTTTGCCAGGCAATCGGCTCTAAGCTTTGAAAAGCTTCCTTTCCCCCATCACTGCCCTTTTGTGCTTGGTAAACCTTACAATCACGCTGCTGACCCAAGACTTGAAGTTGTGAACTGGTTTGACGACCACCCGGCTCCAGACATGGACAAAACGGCCAATTCTTTGGGCCACGCTCAAACGCTGGCCCGGCCTGCTGCGTTTCTTCGGAGCAAGGCGCAAAAAGTTTTCTCTTTTTAAACAAACGCATGTAGCTCTGCTGTGAGCAGAGCATCCAAAAATACCAGAAACTCGCAAATGTTCCCCTCCACGGAAATCTTTAGTAAAAGGCGAAAGATTTATGCGTGAATGAAGAGAAACTCGAGCTGTACCCATGAGACGTCGGGACAATGTGCTCCCACGCACATGCCATCATACTCAGCAAGGGTAATGTCTCGTGTAATACAGCCATTTCCATTAGAGGAAGGAGCAAATGTAATAAGAATCTGCCCCATCGCCAGATGACCGCAAACCCTTTATAAGAGGATGTCACTGAAGCCGATGGTACGTCGAAGACCAGTGGTAGTATTCGCATGAGATATTTTTGAACTTCCTGGAAGCTAAACGAACAAACCCTTCATCTCCTTGGATTGCAGGTGGATTCCTCCATAGGACAGGGTGAGCTCCTCTTCCTGCCCTTGGCCAAAATAAAAGGCTTAAATAATAATAACTCCCATAATGGAAAGCATATCCAGTATTAAGTGACTTCTCAGCGGTTGAGCATACAGTGGGGTACCGCTCAGGGACACATCTGTAACAACCAGTCCTCGTTAGTATAGTGGACAGTATCTCCGCCTGTCACGCGGAAGACCGGGGTTCGATTCCCCGACGGGGAGGCCTCTTCTTTATCACGGCCAAACGCCTTGCGTAAGCTCATGCTTTACCGAGGAAGCTGCTGATGAAGCCAACCCGCCGTTCAAGACTCACCTGATGATGGTTAGCTTAGTGCATTTGAAAGATTGTACTTTCAAGAAAGCTTTTGCAATGGGATTGTAAAAGGTTGTTTTATGCATGTTTGGCCTGAGTTTTTGTAGCATTTCCACTGTCGCATTTCCAATCTGACCAGCAGGGCTCACCAGCATGTGGCATTCCGAACGCTTCAAAACAGTGAATCATTTTGCCAGGCAATCGGCTCAAAGCTTTGAAAAGCTTCCTTTCCCCCATCACTGCCCTTTTGTGCTTGGTAAACCTTACAATCACGCTGCTGACCCAAGACTTGAAGTTGTGAACTGGTTTGACGACCACCCGGCTCCAGACATGGACAAAACGGCCAATTCTTTGGGCCACGCTCAAACGCTGGCCCGGCCTGCTGCGTTTCTTCGGAGCAAGGCGCAAAAAGTTTTCTGTTTTTAAACAAACGCATGTAGCTCTGCTGTGAGCAGAGCATCCAAAAATACCAGAAACTCGCAAATGTTCCCCTCCACGGAAATCTTTAGTAAAAGGCGAAAGATTTATGCGTGAATGAAGAGAAACTCGAGCTGTACCCATGAGACGTCGGGACAATGTGCTCCCACGCACATGCCATCATACTCAGCAAGGGTAATGTCTCGTGTAATACAGCCATTTCCATTAGAGGAAGGAGCAAATGTAATAAGAATCTGCCCCATCGCCAGATGACCGCAAACCCTTTATAAGAGGATGTCACTGAAGCCGATGGTACGTCGAAGACCAGTGGTAGTATTCGCATGAGATATTTTTGAACTTCCTGGAAGCTAAACGAACAAACCCTTCATCTCCTTGGATTGCAGGTGGATTCCTCCATAGGACAGGGTGAGCTCCTCTTCCTGCCCTTGGCCAAAATAAAAGGCTTAAATAATAATAACTCCCATAATGGAAAGCATATCCAGTATTAAGTGACTTCTCAGCGGTTGAGCATACAGTGGGGTACCGCTCAGGGACACATCTGTAACAACCAGTCCTCGTTAGTATAGTGGACAGTATCTCCGCCTGTCACGCGGAAGACCGGGGTTCGATTCCCCGACGGGGAGGCCTCTTCTTTATCACGGCCAAACGCCTTGCGTAAGCTCATGCTTTACCGAGGAAGCTGCTGATGAAGCCAACCCGCCGTTCAAGACTCACCTGATGATGGTTAGCTTAGTGCATTTGAAAGATTGTACTTTCAAGAAAGCTTTTGCAATGGGATTGTAAAAGGTTGTTTTATGCATGTTTGGCCTGAGTTTTTGTAGTATTTCCACTGTCGCATTTCCAATCTGACCAGCAGGGCTCACCAGCATGTGGCATTCCGAACGCTTCAAAACAGTGAATCATTTTGCCAGGCAATCGGCTCAAAGCTTTGAAAAGCTTCCTTTCCCCCATCACTGCCCTTTTGTGCTTGGTAAACCTTACAATCACGCTGCTGACCCAAGACTTGAAGTTGTGAACTGGTTTGACGACCACCCGGCTCCAGACATGGACAAAAGCGCCAATTCTTTGGGCCACGCTCAAACGCTGGCCCGGCCTGCTGCGTTTCTTCGGAGCAAGGCGCAAAAAGTTTTCTGTTTTTAAACAAACGCATGTAGCTCTGCTGTGAGCAGAGCATCCAAAAATACCAGAAACTCGCAAATGTTCCCCTCCACGGAAATCTTTAGTAAAAGGCGAAAGATTTATGCGTGAATGAAGAGAAACTCTGTACCCATGAGCTGTACCCATGAGACGTCGGGACAATGTGCTCCCACGCACATGCCATCATACTCAGCAAGGGTAATGTCTCGTGTAATACAGCCATTTCCATTAGAGGAAGGAGCAAATGTAATAAGAATCTGCCCCATCGCCAGATGACCGCAAACCCTTTATAAGAGGATGTCACTGAAGCCGATGGTACGTCGAAGACCAGTGGTAGTATTCGCATGAGATATTTTTGAACTTCCTGGAAGCTAAACGAACAAACCCTTCATCTCCTTGGATTGCAGGTGGATTCCTCCATAGGACAGGGTGAGCTCCTCTTCCTGCCCTTGGCCAAAATAAAAGGCTTAAATAATAATAACTCCCATAATGGAAAGCATATCCAGTATTAAGTGACTTCTCAGCGGTTGAGCATACAGTGGGGTACCGCTCAGGGACACATCTGTAACAACCAGTCCTCGTTAGTATAGTGGACAGTATCTCCGCCTGTCACGCGGAAGACCGGGGTTCGATTCCCCGACGGGGAGGCCTCTTCTTTATCACGGCCAAACGCCTTGCGTAAGCTCATGCTTTACCGAGGAAGCTGCTGATGAAGCCAACCCGCCGTTCAAGACTCACCTGATGATGGTTAGCTTAGTGCATTTGAAAGATTGTACTTTCAAGAAAGCTTTTGCAATGGGATTGTAAAAGGTTGTTTTATGCATGTTTGGCCTGAGTTTTTGTAGCATTTCCACTGTCGCATTTCCAATCTGACCAGCAGGGCTCACCAGCATGTGGCATTCCGAACGCTTCAAAACAGTGAATCATTTTGCCAGGCAATCGGCTCAAAGCTTTGAAAAGCTTCCTTTCCCCCATCACTGCCCTTTTGTGCTTGGTAAACCTTACAATCACGCTGCTGACCCAAGACTTGAAGTTGTGAACTGGTTTGACGACCACCCGGCTCCAGACATGGACAAAACGGCCAATTCTTTGGGCCACGCTCAAACGCTGGCCCGGCCTGCTGCGTTTCTTCGGAGCAAGTCGCAAAAAGTTTTCTGTTTTTAAACAAACGCATGTAGCTCTGCTGTGAGCAGAGCATCCAAAAACACCAGAAACTCGCAAATGTTCCCCTCCACGGAAATCTTTAGTAAAAGGCGAAAGATTTATGCGTGAATGAAGAGAAACTCGAGCTGTACCCATGAGACGTCGGGACAATGTGCTCCCACGCACATGCCATCATACTCAGCAAGGGTAATGTCTCGTGTAATACAGCCATTTCCATTAGAGGAAGGAGCAAATGTAATAAGAATCTGCCCCATCGCCAGATGACCGCAAACCCTTTATAAGAGGATGTCACTGAAGCCGATGGTACGTCGAAGACCAGTGGTAGTATTCGCATGAGATATTTTTGAACTTCCTGGAAGCTAAATGAACAAACCCTTCATCTCCTTGGATTGCAGGTGGATTCCTCCATAGGACAGGGTGAGCTCCTCTTCCTGCCCTTGGCCAAAATAAAAGGCTTAAATAATAATAACTCCCATAATGGAAAGCATATCCAGTATTAAGTGACTTCTCAGCGGTTGAGCATACAGTGGGGTACCGCTCAGGGACACATCTGTAACAACCAGTCCTCGTTAGTATAGTGGACAGTATCTCCGCCTGTCACGCGGAAGACCGGGGTTCGATTCCCCGACGGGGAGGCCTCTTCTTTATCACGGCCAAACGCCTTGCGTAAGCTCATGCTTTACCGAGGAAGCTGCTGATGAAGCCAACCCGCCGTTCAAGACTCACTTGATGATGGTTAGCTTAGTGCATTTGAAAGATTGTACTTTCAAGAAAGCTTTTGCAATGGGATTGTAAAAGGTTGTTTTATGCATGTTTGGCCTGAGTTTTTGTAGCATTTCCACTGTCGCATTTCCAATCTGACCAGCAGGGCTCACCAGCATGTGGCATTCCGAACGCTTCAAAACAGTGAATCATTTTGCCAGGCAATCGGCTCAAAGCTTTGAAAAGCTTCCTTTCCCCCATCACTGCCCTTTTGTGCTTGGTAAACCTTACAATCACGCTGCTGACCCAAGACTTGAAGTTGTGAACTGGTTTGACGACCACCCGGCTCCAGACATGGACAAAACGGCCAATTCTTTGGGCCACGCTCAAACGCTGGCCCGGCCTGCTGCGTTTCTTCGGAGCAAGGCGCAAAAAGTTTTCTCTTTTTAAACAAACGCATGTAGCTCTGCTGTGAGCAGAGCATCCAAAAATACCAGAAACTCGCAAATGTTCCCCTCCACGGAAATCTTTAGTAAAAGGCGAAAGATTTATGCGTGAATGAAGAGAAACTCGAGCTGTACCCATGAGACGTCGGGACAATGTGCTCCCACGCACATGCCATCATACTCAGCAAGGGTAATGTCTCGTGTAATACAGCCATTTCCATTAGAGGAAGGAGCAAATGTAATAAGAATCTGCCCCATCGCCAGATGACCGCAAACCCTTTATAAGAGGATGTCACTGAAGCCGATGGTACGTCGAAGACCAGTGGTAGTATTCGCATGAGATATTTTTGAACTTCCTGGAAGCTAAACGAACAAACCCTTCATCTCCTTGGATTGCAGGTGGATTCCTCCATAGGACAGGGTGAGCTCCTCTTCCTGCCCTTGGCCAAAATAAAAGGCTTAAATAATAATAACTCCCATAATGGAAAGCATATCCAGTATTAAGTGACTTCTCAGCGGTTGAGCATACAGTGGGGTACCGCTCAGGGACACATCTGTAACAACCAGTCCTCGTTAGTATAGTGGACAGTATCTCCGCCTGTCACGCGGAAGACCGGGGTTCGATTCCCCGACGGGGAGGCCTCTTCTTTATCACGGCCAGACGCCTTGCGTAAGCTCATGCTTTACCGAGGAAGCTGCTGATGAAGCCAACCCGCCGTTCAAGACTCACCTGATGATGGTTAGCTTAGTGCATTTGAAAGATTGTACTTTCAAGAAAGCTTTTGCAATGGGATTGTAAAAGGTTGTTTTATGCATGTTTGACCTGAGTTTTTGTAGCATTTCCACTGTCGCATTTCCAATCTGACCAGCAGGGCTCACCAGCATGTGGCATTCCGAACGCTTCAAAACAGTGAATCATTTTGCCAGGCAATCGGCTCAAAGCTTTGAAAAGCTTCCTTTCCCCCATCACTGCCCTTTTGTGCTTGGTAAACCTTACAATCACGCTGCTGACCCAAGACTTGAAGTTGTGAACTGGTTTGACGACCACCCGGCTCCAGACATGGACAAAACGGCCAATTCTTTGGGCCACGCTCAAACGCTGGCCCGGCCTGCTGCGTTTCTTCGGAGCAAGGCGCAAAAAGTTTTCTCTTTTTAAACAAACGCATGTAGCTCTGCTGTGAGCAGAGCATCCAAAAATACCAGAAACTCGCAAATGTTCCCCTCCACGGAAATCTTTAGTAAAAGGCGAAAGATTTATGCGTGAATGAAGAGAAACTCGAGCTGTACCCATGAGACGTCGGGACAATGTGCTCCCACGCACATGCCATCATACTCAGCAAGGGTAATGTCTCGTGTAATACAGCCATTTCCATTAGAGGAAGGAGCAAATGTAATAAGAATCTGCCCCATCGCCAGATGACCGCAAACCCTTTATAAGAGGATGTCACTGAAGCCGATGGTACGTCGAAGACCAGTGGTAGTATTCGCATGAGATATTTTTGAACTTCCTGGAAGCTAAACGAACAAACCCTTCATCTCCTTGGATTGCAGGTGGATTCCTCCATAGGACAGGGTGAGCTCCTCTTCCTGCCCTTGGCCAAAATAAAAGGCTTAAATAATAATAACTCCCATAATGGAAAGCATATCCAGTATCAAGTGACTTCTCAGCGGTTGAGCATACAGTGGGGTACCGCTCAGGGACACATCTGTAACAACCAGTCCTCGTTAGTATAGTGGACAGTATCTCCGCCTGTCACGCGGAAGACCGGGGTTCGATTCCCCGACGGGGAGGCCTCTTCTTTATCACGGCCAAACGCCTTGCGTAAGCTCATGCTTTACCGAGGAAGCTGCTGATGAAGCCAACCCGCCGTTCAAGACTCACCTGATGATGGTTAGCTTAGTGCATTTGAAAGATTGTACTTTCAAGAAAGCTTTTGCAATGGGATTGTAAAAGGTTGTTTTATGCATGTTTGGCCTGAGTTTTTGTAGCATTTCCACTGTCGCATTTCCAATCTGACCAGCAGGGCTCACCAGCATGTGGCATTCCGAACGCTTCAAAACAGTGAATCATTTTGCCAGGCAATCGGCTCAAAGCTTTGAAAAGCTTCCTTTCCCCCATCACTGCCCTTTTGTGCTTGGTAAACCTTACAATCACGCTGCTGACCCAAGACTTGAAGTTGTGAACTGGTTTGACGACCACCCGGCTCCAGACATGGACAAAACGGCCAATTCTTTGGGCCACGCTCAAACGCTGGCCCGGCCTGCTGCGTTTCTTCGGAGCAAGGCGCAAAAAGTTTTCTGTTTTTAAACAAACGCATGTAGCTCTGCTGTGAGCAGAGCATCCAAAAATACCAGAAACTCGCAAATGTTCCCCTCCACGGAAATCTTTAGTAAAAGGCGAAAGATTTATGCGTGAATGAAGAGAAACTCGAGCTGTACCCATGAGACGTCGGGACAATGTGCTCCCACGCACATGCCATCATACTCAGCAAGGGTAATGTCTCGTGTAATACAGCCATTTCCATTAGAGGAAGGAGCAAATGTAATAAGAATCTGCCCCATCGCCAGATGACCGCAAACCCTTTATAAGAGGATGTCACTGAAGCCGATGGTACGTCGAAGACCAGTGGTAGTATTCGCATGAGATATTTTTGAACTTCCTGGAAGCTAAACGAACAAACCCTTCATCTCCTTGGATTGCAGGTGGATTCCTCCATAGGACAGGGTGAGCTCCTCTTCCTGCCCTTGGCCAAAATAAAAGGCTTAAATAATAATAACTCCCATAATGGAAAGCATATCCAGTATTAAGTGACTTCGCAGCGGTTGAGCATACAGTGGGGTACCGCTCAGGGACACATCTGTAACAACCAGTCCTCGTTAGTATAGTGGACAGTATCTCCGCCTGTCACGCGGAAGACCGGGGTTCGATTCCCCGACGGGGAGGCCTCTTCTTTATCACGGCCAAACGCCTTGCGTAAGCTCATGCTTTACCGAGGAAGCTGCTGATGAAGCCAACCCGCCGTTCAAGACTCACCTGATGATGGTTAGCTTAGTGCATTTGAAAGATTGTACTTTCAAGAAAGCTTTTGCAATGGGATTGTAAAAGGTTGTTTTATGCATGTTTGGCCTGAGTTTTTGTAGCATTTCCACTGTCGCATTTCCAATCTGACCAGCAGGGCTCACCAGCATGTGGCATTCCGAACGCTTCAAAACAGTGAATCATTTTGCCAGGCAATCGGCTCAAAGCTTTGAAAAGCTTCCTTTCCCCCATCACTGCCCTTTTGTGCTTGGTAAACCTTACAATCACGCTGCTGACCCAAGACTTGAAGTTGTGAACTGGTTTGACGACCACCCGGCTCCAGACATGGACAAAACGGCCAATTCTTTGGGCCACGCTCAAACGCTGGCCCGGCCTGCTGCGTTTCTTCGGAGCAAGGCGCAAAAAGTTTTCTGTTTTTAAACAAACGCATGTAGCTCTGCTGTGAGCAGAGCATCCAAAAATACCAGAAACTCGCAAATGTTCCCCTCCACGGAAATCTTTAGTAAAAGGCGAAAGATTTATGCGTGAATGAAGAGAAACTCTGTACCCATGAGCTGTACCCATGAGACGTCGGGACAATGTGCTCCCACGCACATGCCATCATACTCAGCAAGGGTAATGTCTCGTGTAATACAGCCATTTCCATTAGAGGAAGGAGCAAATGTAATAAGAATCTGCCCCATCGCCAGATGACCGCAAACCCTTTATAAGAGGATGTCACTGAAGCCGATGGTACGTCGAAGACCAGTGGTAGTATTCGCATGAGATATTTTTGAACTTCCTGGAAGCTAAACGAACAAACCCTTCATCTCCTTGGATTGCAGGTGGATTCCTCCATAGGACAGGGTGAGCTCCTCTTCCTGCCCTTGGCCAAAATAAAAGGCTTAAATAATAATAACTCCCATAATGGAAAGCATATCCAGTATTAAGTGACTTCTCAGCGGTTGAGCATACAGTGGGGTACCGCTCAGGGACACATCTGTAACAACCAGTCCTCGTTAGTATAGTGGACAGTATCTCCGCCTGTCACGCGGAAGACCGGGGTTCGATTCCCCGACGGGGAGGCCTCTTCTTTATCACGGCCAAACGCCTTGCGTAAGCTCATGCTTTACCGAGGAAGCTGCTGATGAAGCCAACCCGCCGTTCAAGACTCACCTGATGATGGTTAGCTTAGTGCATTTGAAAGATTGTACTTTCAAGAAAGCTTTTGCAATGGGATTGTAAAAGGTTGTTTTATGCATGTTTGGCCTGAGTTTTTGTAGCATTTCCACTGTCGCATTTCCAATCTGACCAGCAGGGCTCACCAGCATGTGGCATTCCGAACGCTTCAAAACAGTGAATCATTTTGCCAGGCAATCGGCTCAAAGCTTTGAAAAGCTTCCTTTCCCCCATCACTGCCCTTTTGTGCTTGGTAAACCTTACAATCACGCTGCTGACCCAAGACTTGAAGTTGTGAACTGGTTTGACGACCACCCGGCTCCAGACATGGACAAAACGGCCAATTCTTTGGGCCACGCTCAAACGCTGGCCCGGCCTGCTGCGTTTCTTCGGAGCAAGGCGCAAAAAGTTTTCTGTTTTTAAACAAACGCATGTAGCTCTGCTGTGAGCAGAGCATCCAAAAATACCAGAAACTCGCAAATGTTCCCCTCCACGGAAATCTTTAGTAAAAGGCGAAAGATTTATGCGTGAATGAAGAGAAACTCTGTACCCATGAGCTGTACCCATGAGACGTCGGGACAATGTGCTCCCACGCACATGCCATCATACTCAGCAAGGGTAATGTCTCGTGTAATACAGCCATTTCCATTAGAGGAAGGAGCAAATGTAATAAGAATCTGCCCCATCGCCAGATGACCGCAAACCCTTTATAAGAGGATGTCACTGAAGCCGATGGTACGTCGAAGACCAGTGGTAGTATTCGCATGAGATATTTTTGAACTTCCTGGAAGCTAAACGAACAAACCCTTCATCTCCTTGGATTGCAGGTGGATTCCTCCATAGGACAGGGTGAGCTCCTCTTCCTGCCCTTGGCCAAAATAAAAGGCTTAAATAATAATAACTCCCATAATGGAAAGCATATCCAGTATTAAGTGACTTCTCAGCGGTTGAGCATACAGTGGGGTACCGCTCAGGGACACATCTGTAACAACCAGTCCTCGTTAGTATAGTGGACAGTATCTCCGCCTGTCACGCGGAAGACCGGGGTTCGATTCCCCGACGGGGAGGCCTCTTCTTTATCACGGCCAAACGCCTTGCGTAAGCTCATGCTTTACCGAGGAAGCTGCTGATGAAGCCAACCCGCCGTTCAAGACTCACCTGATGATGGTTAGCTTAGTGCATTTGAAAGATTGTACTTTCAAGAAAGCTTTTGCAATGGGATTGTAAAAGGTTGTTTTATGCATGTTTGGCCTGAGTTTTTGTAGCATTTCCACTGTCGCATTTCCAATCTGACCAGCAGGGCTCACCAGCATGTGGCATTCCGAACGCTTCAAAACAGTGAATCATTTTGCCAGGCAATCGGCTCAAAGCTTTGAAAAGCTTCCTTTCCCCCATCACTGCCCTTTTGTGCTTGGTAAACCTTACAATCACGCTGCTGACCCAAGACTTGAAGTTGTGAACTGGTTTGACGACCACCCGGCTCCAGACATGGACAAAACGGCCAATTCTTTGGGCCACGCTCAAACGCTGGCCCGGCCTGCTGCGTTTCTTCGGAGCAAAAAGTTTTCTGTTTTTAAACAAACGCATGTAGCTCTGCTGTGAGCAGAGCATCCAAAAATACCAGAAACTCGCAAATGTTCCCCTCCACGGAAATCTTTAGTAAAAGGCGAAAGATTTATGCGTGAATGAAGAGAAACTCGAGCTGTACCCATGAGACGTCGGGACAATGTGCTCCCACGCACATGCCATCATACTCAGCAAGGGTAATGTCTCGTGTAATACAGCCATTTCCATTAGAGGAAGGAGCAAATGTAATAAGAATCTGCCCCATCGCCAGATGACCGCAAACCCTTTATAAGAGGATGTCACTGAAGCCGATGGTACGTCGAAGACCAGTGGTAGTATTCGCATGAGATATTTTTGAACTTCCTGGAAGCTAAACGAACAAACCCTTCATCTCCTTGGATTGCAGGTGGATTCCTCCATAGGACAGGGTGAGCTCCTCTTCCTGCCCTTGGCCAAAATAAAAGGCTTAAATAATAATAACTCCCATAATGGAAAGCATATCCAGTATTAAGTGACTTCTCAGCGGTTGAGCATACAGTGGGGTACCGCTCAGGGACACATCTGTAACAACCAGTCCTCGTTAGTATAGTGGACAGTATCTCCGCCTGTCACGCGGAAGACCGGGGTTCGATTCCCCGACGGGGAGGCCTCTTCTTTATCACGGCCAAACGCCTTGCGTAAGCTCATGCTTTACCGAGGAAGCTGCTGATGAAGCCAACCCGCCGTTCAAGACTCACCTGATGATGGTTAGCTTAGTGCATTTGAAAGATTGTACTTTCAAGAAAGCTTTTGCAATGGGATTGTAAAAGGTTGTTTTATGCATGTTTGGCCTGAGTTTTTGTAGCATTTCCACTGTCGCATTTCCAATCTGACCAGCAGGGCTCACCAGCATGTGGCATTCCGAACGCTTCAAAACAGTGAATCATTTTGCCAGGCAATCGGCTCAAAGCTTTGAAAAGCTTCCTTTCCCCCATCACTGCCCTTTTGTGCTTGGTAAACCTTACAATCACGCTGCTGACCCAAGACTTGAAGTTGTGAACTGGTTTGACGACCACCCGGCTCCAGACATGGACAAAACGGCCAATTCTTTGGGCCACGCTCAAACGCTGGCCCGGCCTGCTGCGTTTCTTCGGAGCAAAAAGTTTTCTGTTTTTAAACAAACGCATGTAGCTCTGCTGTGAGCAGAGCATCCAAAAATACCAGAAACTCGCAAATGTTCCCCTCCACGGAAATCTTTAGTAAAAGGCGAAAGATTTATGCGTGAATGAAGAGAAACTCGAGCTGTACCCATGAGACGTCGGGACAATGTGCTCCCACGCACATGCCATCATACTCAGCAAGGGTAATGTCTCGTGTAATACAGCCATTTCCATTAGAGGAAGGAGCAAATGTAATAAGAATCTGCCCCATCGCCAGATGACCGCAAACCCTTTATAAGAGGATGTCACTGAAGCCGATGGTACGTCGAAGACCAGTGGTAGTATTCGCATGAGATATTTTTGAACTTCCTGGAAGCTAAACGAACAAACCCTTCATCTCCTTGGATTGCAGGTGGATTCCTCCATAGGACAGGGTGAGCTCCTCTTCCTGCCCTTGGCCAAAATAAAAGGCTTAAATAATAATAACTCCCATAATGGAAAGCATATCCAGTATTAAGTGACTTCTCAGCGGTTGAGCATACAGTGGGGTACCGCTCAGGGACACATCTGTAACAACCAGTCCTCGTTAGTATAGTGGACAGTATCTCCGCCTGTCACGCGGAAGACCGGGGTTCGATTCCCCGACGGGGAGGCCTCTTCTTTATCACGGCCAAACGCCTTGCGTAAGCTCATGCTTTACCGAGGAAGCTGCTGATGAAGCCAACCCGCCGTTCAAGACTCACCTGATGATGGTTAGCTTAGTGCATTTGAAAGATTGTACTTTCAAGAAAGCTTTTGCAATGGGATTGTAAAAGGTTGTTTTATGCATGTTTGGCCTGAGTTTTTGTAGCATTTCCACTGTCGCATTTCCAATCTGACCAGCAGGGCTCACCAGCATGTGGCATTCCGAACGCTTCAAAACAGTGAATCATTTTGCCAGGCAATCGGCTCAAAGCTTTGAAAAGCTTCCTTTCCCCCATCACTGCCCTTTTGTGCTTAGTAAACCTTACAATCACGCTGCTGACCCAAGACTTGGAGTTGTGAACTGGTTTGACGACCACCCGGCTCCAGACATGGACAAAACGGCCAATTCTTTGGGCCACGCTCAAACGCTGGCCCGGCCTGCTGCGTTTCTTCGGAGCAAGGCGCAAAAAGTTTTCTGTTTTTAAACAAACGCATGTAGCTCTGCTGTGAGCAGAGCATCCAAAAATACCAGAAACTCGCAAATGTTCCCCTCCACGGAAATCTTTAGTAAAAGGCGAAAGATTTATGCGTGAATGAAGAGAAACTCGAGCTGTACCCATGAGACGTCGGGACAATGTGCTCCCACGCACATGCCATCATACTCAGCAAGGGTAATGTCTCGTGTAATACAGCCATTTCCATTAGAGGAAGGAGCAAATGTAATAAGAATCTGCCCCATCGCCAGATGACCGCAAACCCTTTATAAGAGGATGTCACTGAAGCCGATGGTACGTCGAAGACCAGTGGTAGTATTCGCATGAGATATTTTTGAACTTCCTGGAAGCTAAACGAACAAACCCTTCATCTCCTTGGATTGCAGGTGGATTCCTCCATAGGACAGGGTGAGCTCCTCTTCCTGCCCTTGGCCAAAATAAAAGGCTTAAATAATAATAACTCCCATAATGGAAAGCATATCCAGTATTAAGTGACTTCTCAGCGGTTGAGCATACAGTGGGGTACCGCTCAGGGACACATCTGTAACAACCAGTCCTCGTTAGTATAGTGGACAGTATCTCCGCCTGTCACGCGGAAGACCGGGGTTCGATTCCCCGACGGGGAGGCCTCTTCTTTATCACGGCCAAACGCCTTGCGTAAGCTCATGCTTTACCGAGGAAGCTGCTGATGAAGCCAACCCGCCGTTCAAGACTCACCTGATGATGGTTAGCTTAGTGCATTTGAAAGATTGTACTTTCAAGAAAGCTTTTGCAATGGGATTGTAAAAGGTTGTTTTATGCATGTTTGGCCTGAGTTTTTGTAGCATTTCCACTGTCGCATTTCCAATCTGACCAGCAGGGCTCACCAGCATGTGGCATTCCGAACGCTTCAAAACAGTGAATCATTTTGCCAGGCAATCGGCTCAAAGCTTTGAAAAGCTTCCTTTCCCCCATCACTGCCCTTTTGTGCTTGGTAAACCTTACAATCACGCTGCTGACCCAAGACTTGAAGTTGTGAACTGGTTTGACGACCACCCGGCTCCAGACATGGACAAAACGGCCAATTCTTTGGGCCACGCTCAAACGCTGGCCCGGCCTGCTGCGTTTCTTCGGAGCAAGGCGCAAAAAGTTTTCTGTTTTTAAACAAACGCATGTAGCTCTGCTGTGAGCAGAGCATCCAAAAATACCAGAAACTCGCAAATGTTCCCCTCCACGGAAATCTTTAGTAAAAGGCGAAAGATTTATGCGTGAATGAAGAGAAACTCGAGCTGTACCCATGAGACGTCGGGACAATGTGCTCCCACGCACATGCCATCATACTCAGCAAGGGTAATGTCTCGTGTAATACAGCCATTTCCATTAGAGGAAGGAGCAAATGTAATAAGAATCTGCCCCATCGCCAGATGACCGCAAACCCTTTATAAGAGGATGTCACTGAAGCCGATGGTACGTCGAAGACCAGTGGTAGTATTCGCATGAGATATTTTTGAACTTCCTGGAAGCTAAACGAACAAACCCTTCATCTCCTTGGATTGCAGGTGGATTCCTCCATAGGACAGGGTGAGCTCCTCTTCCTGCCCTTGGCCAAAATAAAAGGCTTAAATAATAATAACTCCCATAATGGAAAGCATATCCAGTATTAAGTGACTTCTCAGCGGTTGAGCATACAGTGGGGTACCGCTCAGGGACACATCTGTAACAACCAGTCCTCGTTAGTATAGTGGACAGTATCTCCGCCTGTCACGCGGAAGACCGGGGTTCGATTCCCCGACGGGGAGGCCTCTTCTTTATCACGGCCAAACGCCTTGCGTAAGCTCATGCTTTACCGAGGAAGCTGCTGATGAAGCCAACCCGCCGTTCAAGACTCACCTGATGATGGTTAGCTTAGTGCATTTGAAAGATTGTACTTTCAAGAAAGCTTTTGCAATGGGATTGTAAAAGGTTGTTTTATGCATGTTTGGCCTGAGTTTTTGTAGCATTTCCACTGTCGCATTTCCAATCTGACCAGCAGGGCTCACCAGCATGTGGCATTCCGATCGCTTCAAAACAGTGAATCATTTTGCCAGGCAATCGGCTCAAAGCTTTGAAAAGCTTCCTTTCCCCCATCACTGCCCTTTTGTGCTTGGTAAACCTTACAATCACGCTGCTGACCCAAGACTTGAAGTTGTGAACTGGTTTGACGACCACCCGGCTCCAGACATGGACAAAACGGCCAATTCTTTGGGCCACGCTCAAACGCTGGCCCGGCCTGCTGCGTTTCTTCGGAGCAAGGCGCAAAAAGTTTTCTCTTTTTAAACAAACGCATGTAGCTCTGCTGTGAGCAGAGCATCCAAAAATACCAGAAACTCGCAAATGTTCCCCTCCACGGAAATCTTTAGTAAAAGGCGAAAGATTTATGCGTGAATGAAGAGAAACTCGAGCTGTACCCATAAGACGTCGGGACAATGTGCTCCCACGCACATGCCATCATACTCAGCAAGGGTAATGTCTCGTGTAATACAGCCATTTCCATTAGAGGAAGGAGCAAATGTAATAAGAATCTGCCCCATCGCCAGATGACCGCAAACCCTTTATAAGAGGATGTCACTGAAGCCGATGGTACGTCGAAGACCAGTGGTAGTATTCGCATGAGATATTTTTGAACTTCCTGGAAGCTAAACGAACAAACCCTTCATCTCCTTGGATTGCAGGTGGATTCCTCCATAGGACAGGGTGAGCTCCTCTTCCTGCCCTTGGCCAAAATAAAAGGCTTAAATAATAATAACTCCCATAATGGAAAGCATATCCAGTATTAAGTGACTTCTCAGCGGTTGAGCATACAGTGGGGTACCGCTCAGGGACACATCTGTAACAACCAGTCCTCGTTAGTATAGTGGACAGTATCTCCGCCTGTCACGCGGAAGACCGGGGTTCGATTCCCCGACGGGGAGGCCTCTTCTTTATCACGGCCAAACGCCTTGCGTAAGCTCATGCTTTACCGAGGAAGCTGCTGATGAAGCCAACCCGCCGTTCAAGACTCACCTGATGATGGTTAGCTTAGTGCATTTGAAAGATTGTACTTTCAAGAAAGCTTTTGCAATGGGATTGTAAAAGGTTGTGTTATGCATGTTTGGCCTGAGTTTTTGTAGCATTTCCACTGTCGCATTTCCAATCTGACCAGCAGGGCTCACCAGCATGTGGCATTCCGAACGCTTCAAAACAGTGAATCATTTTGCCAGGCAATCGGCTCAAAGCTTTGAAAAGCTTCCTTTCCCCCATCACTGCCCTTTTGTGCTTGGTAAACCTTACAATCACGCTGCTGACCCAAGACTTGAAGTTGTGAACTGGTTTGACGACCACCCGGCTCCAGACATGGACAAAACGGCCAATTCTTTGGGCCACGCTCAAACGCTGGCCCGGCCTGCTGCGTTTCTTCGGAGCAAGGCGCAAAAAGTTTTCTGTTTTTAAACAAACGCATGTAGCTCTGCTGTGAGCAGAGCATCCAAAAATACCAGAAACTCGCAAATGTTCCCCTCCACGGAAATCTTTAGTAAAAGGCGAAAGATTTATGCGTGAATGAAGAGAAACTCGAGCTGTACCCATGAGACGTCGGGACAATGTGCTCCCACGCACATGCCATCATACTCAGCAAGGGTAATGTCTCGTGTAATACAGCCATTTCCATTAGAGGAAGGAGCAAATGTAATAAGAATCTGCCCCATCGCCAGATGACCGCAAACCCTTTATAAGAGGATGTCACTGAAGCCGATGGTACGTCGAAGACCAGTGGTAGTATTCGCATGAGATATTTTTGAACTTCCTGGAAGCTAAACGAACAAACCCTTCATCTCCTTGGATTGCAGGTGGATTCCTCCATAGGACAGGGTGAGCTCCTCTTCCTGCCCTTGGCCAAAATAAAAGGCTTAAATAATAATAACTCCCATAATGGAAAGCATATCCAGTATTAAGTGACTTCTCAGCGGTTGAGCATACAGTGGGGTACCGCTCAGGGACACATCTGTAACAACCAGTCCTCGTTAGTATAGTGGACAGTATCTCCGCCTGTCACGCGGAAGACCGGGGTTCGATTCCCCGACGGGGAGGCCTCTTCTTTATCACGGCCAAACGCCTTGCGTAAGCTCATGCTTTACCGAGGAAGCTGCTGATGAAGCCAACCCGCCGTTCAAGACTCACCTGATGATGGTTAGCTTAGTGCATTTGAAAGATTGTACTTTCAAGAAAGCTTTTGCAATGGGATTGTAAAAGGTTGTTTTATGCATGTTTGGCCTGAGTTTTTGTAGCATTTCCACTGTCGCATTTCCAATCTGACCAGCAGGGCTCACCAGCATGTGGCATTCCGAACGCTTCAAAACAGTGAATCATTTTGCCAGGCAATCGGCTCAAAGCTTTGAAAAGCTTCCTTTCCCCCATCACTGCCCTTTTGTGCTTGGTAAACCTTACAATCACGCTGCTGACCCAAGACTTGGAGTTGTGAACTGGTTTGACGACCACCCGGCTCCAGACATGGACAAAACGGCCAATTCTTTGGGCCACGCTCAAACGCTGGCCCGGCCTGCTGCGTTTCTTCGGAGCAAGGCGCAAAAAGTTTTCTGTTTTTAAACAAACGCATGTAGCTCTGCTGTGAGCAGAGCATCCAAAAATACCAGAAACTCGCAAATGTTCCCCTCCACGGAAATCTTTAGTAAAAGGCGAAAGATTTATGCGTGAATGAAGAGAAACTCGAGCTGTACCCATGAGACGTCGGGACAATGTGCTCCCACGCACATGCCATCATACTCAGCAAGGGTAATGTCTCGTGTAATACAGCCATTTCCATTAGAGGAAGGAGCAAATGTAATAAGAATCTGCCCCATCGCCAGATGACCGCAAACCCTTTATAAGAGGATGTCACTGAAGCCGATGGTACGTCGAAGACCAGTGGTAGTATTCGCATGAGATATTTTTGAACTTCCTGGAAGCTAAACGAACAAACCCTTCATCTCCTTGGATTGCAGGTGGATTCCTCCATAGGACAGGGTGAGCTCCTCTTCCTGCCCTTGGCCAAAATAAAAGGCTTAAATAATAATAACTCCCATAATGGAAAGCATATCCAGTATTAAGTGACTTCTCAGCGGTTGAGCATACAGTGGGGTACCGCTCAGGGACACATCTGTAACAACCAGTCCTCGTTAGTATAGTGGACAGTATCTCCGCCTGTCACGCGGAAGACCGGGGTTCTATTCCCCGACGGGGAGGCCTCTTCTTTATCACGGCCAAACGCCTTGCGTAAGCTCATGCTTTACCGAGGAAGCTGCTGATGAAGCCAACCCGCCGTTCAAGACTCACCTGATGATGGTTAGCTTAGTGCATTTGAAAGATTGTACTTTCAAGAAAGCTTTTGCAATGGGATTGTAAAAGGTTGTTTTATGCATGTTTGGCCTGAGTTTTTGTAGCATTTCCACTGTCGCATTTCCAATCTGACCAGCAGGGCTCACCAGCATGTGGCATTCCGAACGCTTCAAAACAGTGAATCATTTTGCCAGGCAATCGGCTCTAAGCTTTGAAAAGCTTCCTTTCCCCCATCACTGCCCTTTTGTGCTTGGTAAACCTTACAATCACGCTGCTGACCCAAGACTTGAAGTTGTGAACTGGTTTGACGACCACCCGGCTCCAGACATGGACAAAACGGCCAATTCTTTGGGCCACGCTCAAACGCTGGCCCGGCCTGCTGCGTTTCTTCGGAGCAAGGCGCAAAAAGTTTTCTCTTTTTAAACAAACGCATGTAGCTCTGCTGTGAGCAGAGCATCCAAAAATACCAGAAACTCGCAAATGTTCCCCTCCACGGAAATCTTTAGTAAAAGGCGAAAGATTTATGCGTGAATGAAGAGAAACTCTGTACCCATGAGCTGTACCCATGAGACGTCGGGACAATGTGCTCCCACGCACATGCCATCATACTCAGCAAGGGTAATGTCTCGTGTAATACAGCCATTTCCATTAGAGGAAGGAGCAAATGTAATAAGAATCTGCCCCATCGCCAGATGACCGCAAACCCTTTATAAGAGGATGTCACTGAAGCCGATGGTACGTCGAAGACCAGTGGTAGTATTCGCATGAGATATTTTTGAACTTCCTGGAAGCTAAACGAACAAACCCTTCATCTCCTTGGATTGCAGGTGGATTCCTCCATAGGACAGGGTGAGCTCCTCTTCCTGCCCTTGGCCAAAATAAAAGGCTTAAATAATAATAACTCCCATAATGGAAAGCATATCCAGTATTAAGTGACTTCTCAGCGGTTGAGCATACAGTGGGGTACCGCTCAGGGACACATCTGTAACAACCAGTCCTCGTTAGTATAGTGGACAGTATCTCCGCCTGTCACGCGGAAGACCGGGGTTCGATTCCCCGACGGGGAGGCCTCTTCTTTATCACGGCCAAACGCCTTGCGTAAGCTCATGCTTTACCGAGGAAGCTGCTGATGAAGCCAACCCGCCGTTCAAGACTCACCTGATGATGGTTAGCTTAGTGCATTTGAAAGATTGTACTTTCAAGAAAGCTTTTGCAATGGGATTGTAAAAGGTTGTTTTATGCATGTTTGGCCTGAGTTTTTGTAGCATTTCCACTGTCGCATTTCCAATCTGACCAGCAGGGCTCACCAGCATGTGGCATTCCGAACGCTTCAAAACAGTGAATCATTTTGCCAGGCAATCGGCTCAAAGCTTTGAAAAGCTTCCTTTCCCCCATCACTGCCCTTTTGTGCTTGGTAAACCTTACAATCACGCTGCTGACCCAAGACTTGAAGTTGTGAACTGGTTTGACGACCACCCGGCTCCAGACATGGACAAAACGGCCAATTCTTTGGGCCACGCTCAAACGCTGGCCCGGCCTGCTGCGTTTCTTCGGAGCAAAAAGTTTTCTGTTTTTAAACAAACGCATGTAGCTCTGCTGTGAGCAGAGCATCCAAAAATACCAGAAACTCGCAAATGTTCCCCTCCACGGAAATCTTTAGTAAAAGGCGAAAGATTTATGCGTGAATGAAGAGAAACTCGAGCTGTACCCATGAGACGTCGGGACAATGTGCTCCCACGCACATGCCATCATACTCAGCAAGGGTAATGTCTCGTGTAATACAGCCATTTCCATTAGAGGAAGGAGCAAATGTAATAAGAATCTGCCCCATCGCCAGATGACCGCAAACCCTTTATAAGAGGATGTCACTGAAGCCGATGGTACGTCGAAGACCAGTGGTAGTATTCGCATGAGATATTTTTGAACTTCCTGGAAGCTAAACGAACAAACCCTTCATCTCCTTGGATTGCAGGTGGATTCCTCCATAGGACAGGGTGAGCTCCTCTTCCTGCCCTTGGCCAAAATAAAAGGCTTAAATAATAATAACTCCCATAATGGAAAGCATATCCAGTATTAAGTGACTTCTCAGCGGTTGAGCATACAGTGGGGTACCGCTCAGGGACACATCTGTAACAACCAGTCCTCGTTAGTATAGTGGACAGTATCTCCGCCTGTCACGCGGAAGACCGGGGTTCGATTCCCCGACGGGGAGGCCTCTTCTTTATCACGGCCAAACGCCTTGCGTAAGCTCATGCTTTACCGAGGAAGCTGCTGATGAAGCCAACCCGCCGTTCAAGACTCACCTGATGATGGTTAGCTTAGTGCATTTGAAAGATTGTACTTTCAAGAAAGCTTTTGCAATGGGATTGTAAAAGGTTGTTTTATGCATGTTTGGCCTGAGTTTTTGTAGCATTTCCACTGTCGCATTTCCAATCTGACCAGCAGGGCTCACCAGCATGTGGCATTCCGAACGCTTCAAAACAGTGAATCATTTTGCCAGGCAATCGGCTCAAAGCTTTGAAAAGCTTCCTTTCCCCCATCACTGCCCTTTTGTGCTTAGTAAACCTTACAATCACGCTGCTGACCCAAGACTTGGAGTTGTGAACTGGTTTGACGACCACCCGGCTCCAGACATGGACAAAACGGCCAATTCTTTGGGCCACGCTCAAACGCTGGCCCGGCCTGCTGCGTTTCTTCGGAGCAAGGCGCAAAAAGTTTTCTGTTTTTAAACAAACGCATGTAGCTCTGCTGTGAGCAGAGCATCCAAAAATACCAGAAACTCGCAAATGTTCCCCTCCACGGAAATCTTTAGTAAAAGGCGAAAGATTTATGCGTGAATGAAGAGAAACTCGAGCTGTACCCATGAGACGTCGGGACAATGTGCTCCCACGCACATGCCATCATACTCAGCAAGGGTAATGTCTCGTGTAATACAGCCATTTCCATTAGAGGAAGGAGCAAATGTAATAAGAATCTGCCCCATCGCCAGATGACCGCAAACCCTTTATAAGAGGATGTCACTGAAGCCGATGGTACGTCGAAGACCAGTGGTAGTATTCGCATGAGATATTTTTGAACTTCCTGGAAGCTAAACGAACAAACCCTTCATCTCCTTGGATTGCAGGTGGATTCCTCCATAGGACAGGGTGAGCTCCTCTTCCTGCCCTTGGCCAAAATAAAAGGCTTAAATAATAATAACTCCCATAATGGAAAGCATATCCAGTATTAAGTGACTTCTCAGCGGTTGAGCATACAGTGGGGTACCGCTCAGGGACACATCTGTAACAACCAGTCCTCGTTAGTATAGTGGACAGTATCTCCGCCTGTCACGCGGAAGACCGGGGTTCGATTCCCCGACGGGGAGGCCTCTTCTTTATCACGGCCAAACGCCTTGCGTAAGCTCATGCTTTACCGAGGAAGCTGCTGATGAAGCCAACCCGCCGTTCAAGACTCACCTGATGATGGTTAGCTTAGTGCATTTGAAAGATTGTACTTTCAAGAAAGCTTTTGCAATGGGATTGTAAAAGGTTGTTTTATGCATGTTTGGCCTGAGTTTTTGTAGCATTTCCACTGTCGCATTTCCAATCTGACCAGCAGGGCTCACCAGCATGTGGCATTCCGAACGCTTCAAAACAGTGAATCATTTTGCCAGGCAATCGGCTCAAAGCTTTGAAAAGCTTCCTTTCCCCCATCACTGCCCTTTTGTGCTTGGTAAACCTTACAATCACGCTGCTGACCCAAGACTTGAAGTTGTGAACTGGTTTGACGACCACCCGGCTCCAGACATGGACAAAACGGCCAATTCTTTGGGCCACGCTCAAACGCTGGCCCGGCCTGCTGCGTTTCTTCGGAGCAAGGCGCAAAAAGTTTTCTGTTTTTAAACAAACGCATGTAGCTCTGCTGTGAGCAGAGCATCCAAAAATACCAGAAACTCGCAAATGTTCCCCTCCACGGAAATCTTTAGTAAAAGGCGAAAGATTTATGCGTGAATGAAGAGAAACTCGAGCTGTACCCATGAGACGTCGGGACAATGTGCTCCCACGCACATGCCATCATACTCAGCAAGGGTAATGTCTCGTGTAATACAGCCATTTCCATTAGAGGAAGGAGCAAATGTAATAAGAATCTGCCCCATCGCCAGATGACCGCAAACCCTTTATAAGAGGATGTCACTGAAGCCGATGGTACGTCGAAGACCAGTGGTAGTATTCGCATGAGATATTTTTGAACTTCCTGGAAGCTAAACGAACAAACCCTTCATCTCCTTGGATTGCAGGTGGATTTCTCCATAGGACAGGGTGAGCTCCTCTTCCTGCCCTTGGCCAAAATAAAAGGCTTAAATAATAATAACTCCCATAATGGAAAGCATATCCAGTATTAAGTGACTTCTCAGCGGTTGAGCATACAGTGGGGTACCGCTCAGGGACACATCTGTAACAACCAGTCCTCGTTAGTATAGTGGACAGTATCTCCGCCTGTCACGCGGAAGACCGGGGTTCGATTCCCCGACGGGGAGGCCTCTTCTTTATCACGGCCAAACGCCTTGCGTAAGCTCATGCTTTACCGAGGAAGCTGCTGATGAAGCCAACCCGCCGTTCAAGACTCACCTGATGATGGTTAGCTTAGTGCATTTGAAAGATTGTACTTTCAAGAAAGCTTTTGCAATGGGATTGTAAAAGGTTGTTTTATGCATGTTTGGCCTGAGTTTTTGTAGCATTTCCACTGTCGCATTTCCAATCTGACCAGCAGGGCTCACCAGCATGTGGCATTCCGATCGCTTCAAAACAGTGAATCATTTTGCCAGGCAATCGGCTCAAAGCTTTGAAAAGCTTCCTTTCCCCCATCACTGCCCTTTTGTGCTTGGTAAACCTTACAATCACGCTGCTGACCCAAGACTTGAAGTTGTGAACTGGTTTGACGACCACCCGGCTCCAGACATGGACAAAACGGCCAATTCTTTGGGCCACGCTCAAACGCTGGCCCGGCCTGCTGCGTTTCTTCGGAGCAAGGCGCAAAAAGTTTTCTCTTTTTAAACAAACGCATGTAGCTCTGCTGTGAGCAGAGCATCCAAAAATACCAGAAACTCGCAAATGTTCCCCTCCACGGAAATCTTTAGTAAAAGGCGAAAGATTTATGCGTGAATGAAGAGAAACTCGAGCTGTACCCATAAGACGTCGGGACAATGTGCTCCCACGCACATGCCATCATACTCAGCAAGGGTAATGTCTCGTGTAATACAGCCATTTCCATTAGAGGAAGGAGCAAATGTAATAAGAATCTGCCCCATCGCCAGATGACCGCAAACCCTTTATAAGAGGATGTCACTGAAGCCGATGGTACGTCGAAGACCAGTGGTAGTATTCGCATGAGATATTTTTGAACTTCCTGGAAGCTAAACGAACAAACCCTTCATCTCCTTGGATTGCAGGTGGATTCCTCCATAGGACAGGGTGAGCTCCTCTTCCTGCCCTTGGCCAAAATAAAAGGCTTAAATAATAATAACTCCCATAATGGAAAGCATATCCAGTATTAAGTGACTTCTCAGCGGTTGAGCATACAGTGGGGTACCGCTCAGGGACACATCTGTAACAACCAGTCCTCGTTAGTATAGTGGACAGTATCTCCGCCTGTCACGCGGAAGACCGGGGTTCGATTCCCCGACGGGGAGGCCTCTTCTTTATCACGGCCAAACGCCTTGCGTAAGCTCATGCTTTACCGAGGAAGCTGCTGATGAAGCCAACCCGCCGTTCAAGACTCACCTGATGATGGTTAGCTTAGTGCATTTGAAAGATTGTACTTTCAAGAAAGCTTTTGCAATGGGATTGTAAAAGGTTGTGTTATGCATGTTTGGCCTGAGTTTTTGTAGCATTTCCACTGTCGCATTTCCAATCTGACCAGCAGGGCTCACCAGCATGTGGCATTCCGAACGCTTCAAAACAGTGAATCATTTTGCCAGGCAATCGGCTCAAAGCTTTGAAAAGCTTCCTTTCCCCCATCACTGCCCTTTTGTGCTTGGTAAACCTTACAATCACGCTGCTGACCCAAGACTTGAAGTTGTGAACTGGTTTGACGACCACCCGGCTCCAGACATGGACAAAACGGCCAATTCTTTGGGCCACGCTCAAACGCTGGCCCGGCCTGCTGCGTTTCTTCGGAGCAAGGCGCAAAAAGTTTTCTGTTTTTAAACAAACGCATGTAGCTCTGCTGTGAGCAGAGCATCCAAAAATACCAGAAACTCGCAAATGTTCCCCTCCACGGAAATCTTTAGTAAAAGGCGAAAGATTTATGCGTGAATGAAGAGAAACTCGAGCTGTACCCATGAGACGTCGGGACAATGTGCTCCCACGCACATGCCATCATACTCAGCAAGGGTAATGTCTCGTGTAATACAGCCATTTCCATTAGAGGAAGGAGCAAATGTAATAAGAATCTGCCCCATCGCCAGATGACCGCAAACCCTTTATAAGAGGATGTCACTGAAGCCGATGGTACGTCGAAGACCAGTGGTAGTATTCGCATGAGATATTTTTGAACTTCCTGGAAGCTAAACGAACAAACCCTTCATCTCCTTGGATTGCAGGTGGATTCCTCCATAGGACAGGGTGAGCTCCTCTTCCTGCCCTTGGCCAAAATAAAAGGCTTAAATAATAATAACTCCCATAATGGAAAGCATATCCAGTATTAAGTGACTTCTCAGCGGTTGAGCATACAGTGGGGTACCGCTCAGGGACACATCTGTAACAACCAGTCCTCGTTAGTATAGTGGACAGTATCTCCGCCTGTCACGCGGAAGACCGGGGTTCGATTCCCCGACGGGGAGGCCTCTTCTTTATCACGGCCAAACGCCTTGCGTAAGCTCATGCTTTACCGAGGAAGCTGCTGATGAAGCCAACCCGCCGTTCAAGACTCACCTGATGATGGTTAGCTTAGTGCATTTGAAAGATTGTACTTTCAAGAAAGCTTTTGCAATGGGATTGTAAAAGGTTGTTTTATGCATGTTTGGCCTGAGTTTTTGTAGCATTTCCACTGTCGCATTTCCAATCTGACCAGCAGGGCTCACCAGCATGTGGCATTCCGATCGCTTCAAAACAGTGAATCATTTTGCCAGGCAATCGGCTCAAAGCTTTGAAAAGCTTCCTTTCCCCCATCACTGCCCTTTTGTGCTTGGTAAACCTTACAATCACGCTGCTGACCCAAGACTTGAAGTTGTGAACTGGTTTGACGACCACCCGGCTCCAGACATGGACAAAACGGCCAATTCTTTGGGCCACGCTCAAACGCTGGCCCGGCCTGCTGCGTTTCTTCGGAGCAAGGCGCAAAAAGTTTTCTCTTTTTAAACAAACGCATGTAGCTCTGCTGTGAGCAGAGCATCCAAAAATACCAGAAACTCGCAAATGTTCCCCTCCACGGAAATCTTTAGTAAAAGGCGAAAGATTTATGCGTGAATGAAGAGAAACTCGAGCTGTACCCATAAGACGTCGGGACAATGTGCTCCCACGCACATGCCATCATACTCAGCAAGGGTAATGTCTCGTGTAATACAGCCATTTCCATTAGAGGAAGGAGCAAATGTAATAAGAATCTGCCCCATCGCCAGATGACCGCAAACCCTTTATAAGAGGATGTCACTGAAGCCGATGGTACGTCGAAGACCAGTGGTAGTATTCGCATGAGATATTTTTGAACTTCCTGGAAGCTAAACGAACAAACCCTTCATCTCCTTGGATTGCAGGTGGATTCCTCCATAGGACAGGGTGAGCTCCTCTTCCTGCCCTTGGCCAAAATAAAAGGCTTAAATAATAATAACTCCCATAATGGAAAGCATATCCAGTATTAAGTGACTTCTCAGCGGTTGAGCATACAGTGGGGTACCGCTCAGGGACACATCTGTAACAACCAGTCCTCGTTAGTATAGTGGACAGTATCTCCGCCTGTCACGCGGAAGACCGGGGTTCGATTCCCCGACGGGGAGGCCTCTTCTTTATCACGGCCAAACGCCTTGCGTAAGCTCATGCTTTACCGAGGAAGCTGCTGATGAAGCCAACCCGCCGTTCAAGACTCACCTGATGATGGTTAGCTTAGTGCATTTGAAAGATTGTACTTTCAAGAAAGCTTTTGCAATGGGATTGTAAAAGGTTGTGTTATGCATGTTTGGCCTGAGTTTTTGTAGCATTTCCACTGTCGCATTTCCAATCTGACCAGCAGGGCTCACCAGCATGTGGCATTCCGAACGCTTCAAAACAGTGAATCATTTTGCCAGGCAATCGGCTCAAAGCTTTGAAAAGCTTCCTTTCCCCCATCACTGCCCTTTTGTGCTTGGTAAACCTTACAATCACGCTGCTGACCCAAGACTTGAAGTTGTGAACTGGTTTGACGACCACCCGGCTCCAGACATGGACAAAACGGCCAATTCTTTGGGCCACGCTCAAACGCTGGCCCGGCCTGCTGCGTTTCTTCGGAGCAAGGCGCAAAAAGTTTTCTGTTTTTAAACAAACGCATGTAGCTCTGCTGTGAGCAGAGCATCCAAAAATACCAGAAACTCGCAAATGTTCCCCTCCACGGAAATCTTTAGTAAAAGGCGAAAGATTTATGCGTGAATGAAGAGAAACTCGAGCTGTACCCATGAGACGTCGGGACAATGTGCTCCCACGCACATGCCATCATACTCAGCAAGGGTAATGTCTCGTGTAATACAGCCATTTCCATTAGAGGAAGGAGCAAATGTAATAAGAATCTGCCCCATCGCCAGATGACCGCAAACCCTTTATAAGAGGATGTCACTGAAGCCGATGGTACGTCGAAGACCAGTGGTAGTATTCGCATGAGATATTTTTGAACTTCCTGGAAGCTAAACGAACAAACCCTTCATCTCCTTGGATTGCAGGTGGATTCCTCCATAGGACAGGGTGAGCTCCTCTTCCTGCCCTTGGCCAAAATAAAAGGCTTAAATAATAATAACTCCCATAATGGAAAGCATATCCAGTATTAAGTGACTTCTCAGCGGTTGAGCATACAGTGGGGTACCGCTCAGGGACACATCTGTAACAACCAGTCCTCGTTAGTATAGTGGACAGTATCTCCGCCTGTCACGCGGAAGACCGGGGTTCGATTCCCCGACGGGGAGGCCTCTTCTTTATCACGGCCAAACGCCTTGCGTAAGCTCATGCTTTACCGAGGAAGCTGCTGATGAAGCCAACCCGCCGTTCAAGACTCACCTGATGATGGTTAGCTTAGTGCATTTGAAAGATTGTACTTTCAAGAAAGCTTTTGCAATGGGATTGTAAAAGGTTGTTTTATGCATGTTTGGCCTGAGTTTTTGTAGCATTTCCACTGTCGCATTTCCAATCTGACCAGCAGGGCTCACCAGCATGTGGCATTCCGATCGCTTCAAAACAGTGAATCATTTTGCCAGGCAATCGGCTCAAAGCTTTGAAAAGCTTCCTTTCCCCCATCACTGCCCTTTTGTGCTTGGTAAACCTTACAATCACGCTGCTGACCCAAGACTTGAAGTTGTGAACTGGTTTGACGACCACCCGGCTCCAGACATGGACAAAACGGCCAATTCTTTGGGCCACGCTCAAACGCTGGCCCGGCCTGCTGCGTTTCTTCGGAGCAAGGCGCAAAAAGTTTTCTCTTTTTAAACAAACGCATGTAGCTCTGCTGTGAGCAGAGCATCCAAAAATACCAGAAACTCGCAAATGTTCCCCTCCACGGAAATCTTTAGTAAAAGGCGAAAGATTTATGCGTGAATGAAGAGAAACTCGAGCTGTACCCATAAGACGTCGGGACAATGTGCTCCCACGCACATGCCATCATACTCAGCAAGGGTAATGTCTCGTGTAATACAGCCATTTCCATTAGAGGAAGGAGCAAATGTAATAAGAATCTGCCCCATCGCCAGATGACCGCAAACCCTTTATAAGAGGATGTCACTGAAGCCGATGGTACGTCGAAGACCAGTGGTAGTATTCGCATGAGATATTTTTGAACTTCCTGGAAGCTAAACGAACAAACCCTTCATCTCCTTGGATTGCAGGTGGATTCCTCCATAGGACAGGGTGAGCTCCTCTTCCTGCCCTTGGCCAAAATAAAAGGCTTAAATAATAATAACTCCCATAATGGAAAGCATATCCAGTATTAAGTGACTTCTCAGCGGTTGAGCATACAGTGGGGTACCGCTCAGGGACACATCTGTAACAACCAGTCCTCGTTAGTATAGTGGACAGTATCTCCGCCTGTCACGCGGAAGACCGGGGTTCGATTCCCCGACGGGGAGGCCTCTTCTTTATCACGGCCAAACGCCTTGCGTAAGCTCATGCTTTACCGAGGAAGCTGCTGATGAAGCCAACCCGCCGTTCAAGACTCACCTGATGATGGTTAGCTTAGTGCATTTGAAAGATTGTACTTTCAAGAAAGCTTTTGCAATGGGATTGTAAAAGGTTGTTTTATGCATGTTTGGCCTGAGTTTTTGTAGCATTTCCACTGTCGCATTTCCAATCTGACCAGCAGGGCTCACCAGCATGTGGCATTCCGAACGCTTCAAAACAGTGAATCATTTTGCCAGGCAATCGGCTCTAAGCTTTGAAAAGCTTCCTTTCCCCCATCACTGCCCTTTTGTGCTTGGTAAACCTTACAATCACGCTGCTGACCCAAGACTTGAAGTTGTGAACTGGTTTGACGACCACCCGGCTCCAGACATGGACAAAACGGCCAATTCTTTGGGCCACGCTCAAACGCTGGCCCGGCCTGCTGCGTTTCTTCGGAGCAAGGCGCAAAAAGTTTTCTCTTTTTAAACAAACGCATGTAGCTCTGCTGTGAGCAGAGCATCCAAAAATACCAGAAACTCGCAAATGTTCCCCTCCACGGAAATCTTTAGTAAAAGGCGAAAGATTTATGCGTGAATGAAGAGAAACTCGAGCTGTACCCATGAGACGTCGGGACAATGTGCTCCCACGCACATGCCATCATACTCAGCAAGGGTAATGTCTCGTGTAATACAGCCATTTCCATTAGAGGAAGGAGCAAATGTAATAAGAATCTGCCCCATCGCCAGATGACCGCAAACCCTTTATAAGAGGATGTCACTGAAGCCGATGGTACGTCGAAGACCAGTGGTAGTATTCGCATGAGATATTTTTGAACTTCCTGGAAGCTAAACGAACAAACCCTTCATCTCCTTGGATTGCAGGTGGATTCCTCCATAGGACAGGGTGAGCTCCTCTTCCTGCCCTTGGCCAAAATAAAAGGCTTAAATAATAATAACTCCCATAATGGAAAGCATATCCAGTATTAAGTGACTTCTCAGCGGTTGAGCATACAGTGGGGTACCGCTCAGGGACACATCTGTAACAACCAGTCCTCGTTAGTATAGTGGACAGTATCTCCGCCTGTCACGCGGAAGACCGGGGTTCGATTCCCCGACGGGGAGGCCTCTTCTTTATCACGGCCAAACGCCTTGCGTAAGCTCATGCTTTACCGAGGAAGCTGCTGATGAAGCCAACCCGCCGTTCAAGACTCACCTGATGATGGTTAGCTTAGTGCATTTGAAAGATTGTACTTTCAAGAAAGCTTTTGCAATGGGATTGTAAAAGGTTGTTTTATGCATGTTTGGCCTGAGTTTTTGTAGCATTTCCACTGTCGCATTTCCAATCTGACCAGCAGGGCTCACCAGCATGTGGCATTCCGAACGCTTCAAAACAGTGAATCATTTTGCCAGGCAATCGGCTCAAAGCTTTGAAAAGCTTCCTTTCCCCCATCACTGCCCTTTTGTGCTTGGTAAACCTTACAATCACGCTGCTGACCCAAGACTTGAAGTTGTGAACTGGTTTGACGACCACCCGGCTCCAGACATGGACAAAACGGCCAATTCTTTGGGCCACGCTCAAACGCTGGCCCGGCCTGCTGCGTTTCTTCGGAGCAAGGCGCAAAAAGTTTTCTGTTTTTAAACAAACGCATGTAGCTCTGCTGTGAGCAGAGCATCCAAAAATACCAGAAACTCGCAAATGTTCCCCTCCACGGAAATCTTTAGTAAAAGGCGAAAGATTTATGCGTGAATGAAGAGAAACTCGAGCTGTACCCATGAGACGTCGGGACAATGTGCTCCCACGCACATGCCATCATACTCAGCAAGGGTAATGTCTCGTGTAATACAGCCATTTCCATTAGAGGAAGGAGCAAATGTAATAAGAATCTGCCCCATCGCCAGATGACCGCAAACCCTTTATAAGAGGATGTCACTGAAGCCGATGGTACGTCGAAGACCAGTGGTAGTATTCGCATGAGATATTTTTGAACTTCCTGGAAGCTAAACGAACAAACCCTTCATCTCCTTGGATTGCAGGTGGATTCCTCCATAGGACAGGGTGAGCTCCTCTTCCTGCCCTTGGCCAAAATAAAAGGCTTAAATAATAATAACTCCCATAATGGAAAGCATATCCAGTATTAAGTGACTTCTCAGCGGTTGAGCATACAGTGGGGTACCGCTCAGGGACACATCTGTAACAACCAGTCCTCGTTAGTATAGTGGACAGTATCTCCGCCTGTCACGCGGAAGACCGGGGTTCGATTCCCCGACGGGGAGGCCTCTTCTTTATCACGGCCAAACGCCTTGCGTAAGCTCATGCTTTACCGAGGAAGCTGCTGATGAAGCCAACCCGCCGTTCAAGACTCACCTGATGATGGTTAGCTTAGTGCATTTGAAAGATTGTACTTTCAAGAAAGCTTTTGCAATGGGATTGTAAAAGGTTGTTTTATGCATGTTTGGCCTGAGTTTTTGTAGTATTTCCACTGTCGCATTTCCAATCTGACCAGCAGGGCTCACCAGCATGTGGCATTCCGAACGCTTCAAAACAGTGAATCATTTTGCCAGGCAATCGGCTCAAAGCTTTGAAAAGCTTCCTTTCCCCCATCACTGCCCTTTTGTGCTTGGTAAACCTTACAATCACGCTGCTGACCCAAGACTTGAAGTTGTGAACTGGTTTGACGACCACCCGGCTCCAGACATGGACAAAAGCGCCAATTCTTTGGGCCACGCTCAAACGCTGGCCCGGCCTGCTGCGTTTCTTCGGAGCAAGGCGCAAAAAGTTTTCTGTTTTTAAACAAACGCATGTAGCTCTGCTGTGAGCAGAGCATCCAAAAATACCAGAAACTCGCAAATGTTCCCCTCCACGGAAATCTTTAGTAAAAGGCGAAAGATTTATGCGTGAATGAAGAGAAACTCTGTACCCATGAGCTGTACCCATGAGACGTCGGGACAATGTGCTCCCACGCACATGCCATCATACTCAGCAAGGGTAATGTCTCGTGTAATACAGCCATTTCCATTAGAGGAAGGAGCAAATGTAATAAGAATCTGCCCCATCGCCAGATGACCGCAAACCCTTTATAAGAGGATGTCACTGAAGCCGATGGTACGTCGAAGACCAGTGGTAGTATTCGCATGAGATATTTTTGAACTTCCTGGAAGCTAAACGAACAAACCCTTCATCTCCTTGGATTGCAGGTGGATTCCTCCATAGGACAGGGTGAGCTCCTCTTCCTGCCCTTGGCCAAAATAAAAGGCTTAAATAATAATAACTCCCATAATGGAAAGCATATCCAGTATTAAGTGACTTCTCAGCGGTTGAGCATACAGTGGGGTACCGCTCAGGGACACATCTGTAACAACCAGTCCTCGTTAGTATAGTGGACAGTATCTCCGCCTGTCACGCGGAAGACCGGGGTTCGATTCCCCGACGGGGAGGCCTCTTCTTTATCACGGCCAAACGCCTTGCGTAAGCTCATGCTTTACCGAGGAAGCTGCTGATGAAGCCAACCCGCCGTTCAAGACTCACCTGATGATGGTTAGCTTAGTGCATTTGAAAGATTGTACTTTCAAGAAAGCTTTTGCAATGGGATTGTAAAAGGTTGTTTTATGCATGTTTGGCCTGAGTTTTTGTAGCATTTCCACTGTCGCATTTCCAATCTGACCAGCAGGGCTCACCAGCATGTGGCATTCCGAACGCTTCAAAACAGTGAATCATTTTGCCAGGCAATCGGCTCAAAGCTTTGAAAAGCTTCCTTTCCCCCATCACTGCCCTTTTGTGCTTGGTAAACCTTACAATCACGCTGCTGACCCAAGACTTGAAGTTGTGAACTGGTTTGACGACCACCCGGCTCCAGACATGGACAAAACGGCCAATTCTTTGGGCCACGCTCAAACGCTGGCCCGGCCTGCTGCGTTTCTTCGGAGCAAGTCGCAAAAAGTTTTCTGTTTTTAAACAAACGCATGTAGCTCTGCTGTGAGCAGAGCATCCAAAAACACCAGAAACTCGCAAATGTTCCCCTCCACGGAAATCTTTAGTAAAAGGCGAAAGATTTATGCGTGAATGAAGAGAAACTCGAGCTGTACCCATGAGACGTCGGGACAATGTGCTCCCACGCACATGCCATCATACTCAGCAAGGGTAATGTCTCGTGTAATACAGCCATTTCCATTAGAGGAAGGAGCAAATGTAATAAGAATCTGCCCCATCGCCAGATGACCGCAAACCCTTTATAAGAGGATGTCACTGAAGCCGATGGTACGTCGAAGACCAGTGGTAGTATTCGCATGAGATATTTTTGAACTTCCTGGAAGCTAAATGAACAAACCCTTCATCTCCTTGGATTGCAGGTGGATTCCTCCATAGGACAGGGTGAGCTCCTCTTCCTGCCCTTGGCCAAAATAAAAGGCTTAAATAATAATAACTCCCATAATGGAAAGCATATCCAGTATTAAGTGACTTCTCAGCGGTTGAGCATACAGTGGGGTACCGCTCAGGGACACATCTGTAACAACCAGTCCTCGTTAGTATAGTGGACAGTATCTCCGCCTGTCACGCGGAAGACCGGGGTTCGATTCCCCGACGGGGAGGCCTCTTCTTTATCACGGCCAAACGCCTTGCGTAAGCTCATGCTTTACCGAGGAAGCTGCTGATGAAGCCAACCCGCCGTTCAAGACTCACTTGATGATGGTTAGCTTAGTGCATTTGAAAGATTGTACTTTCAAGAAAGCTTTTGCAATGGGATTGTAAAAGGTTGTTTTATGCATGTTTGGCCTGAGTTTTTGTAGCATTTCCACTGTCGCATTTCCAATCTGACCAGCAGGGCTCACCAGCATGTGGCATTCCGAACGCTTCAAAACAGTGAATCATTTTGCCAGGCAATCGGCTCAAAGCTTTGAAAAGCTTCCTTTCCCCCATCACTGCCCTTTTGTGCTTGGTAAACCTTACAATCACGCTGCTGACCCAAGACTTGAAGTTGTGAACTGGTTTGACGACCACCCGGCTCCAGACATGGACAAAACGGCCAATTCTTTGGGCCACGCTCAAACGCTGGCCCGGCCTGCTGCGTTTCTTCGGAGCAAGGCGCAAAAAGTTTTCTCTTTTTAAACAAACGCATGTAGCTCTGCTGTGAGCAGAGCATCCAAAAATACCAGAAACTCGCAAATGTTCCCCTCCACGGAAATCTTTAGTAAAAGGCGAAAGATTTATGCGTGAATGAAGAGAAACTCGAGCTGTACCCATGAGACGTCGGGACAATGTGCTCCCACGCACATGCCATCATACTCAGCAAGGGTAATGTCTCGTGTAATACAGCCATTTCCATTAGAGGAAGGAGCAAATGTAATAAGAATCTGCCCCATCGCCAGATGACCGCAAACCCTTTATAAGAGGATGTCACTGAAGCCGATGGTACGTCGAAGACCAGTGGTAGTATTCGCATGAGATATTTTTGAACTTCCTGGAAGCTAAACGAACAAACCCTTCATCTCCTTGGATTGCAGGTGGATTCCTCCATAGGACAGGGTGAGCTCCTCTTCCTGCCCTTGGCCAAAATAAAAGGCTTAAATAATAATAACTCCCATAATGGAAAGCATATCCAGTATTAAGTGACTTCTCAGCGGTTGAGCATACAGTGGGGTACCGCTCAGGGACACATCTGTAACAACCAGTCCTCGTTAGTATAGTGGACAGTATCTCCGCCTGTCACGCGGAAGACCGGGGTTCGATTCCCCGACGGGGAGGCCTCTTCTTTATCACGGCCAGACGCCTTGCGTAAGCTCATGCTTTACCGAGGAAGCTGCTGATGAAGCCAACCCGCCGTTCAAGACTCACCTGATGATGGTTAGCTTAGTGCATTTGAAAGATTGTACTTTCAAGAAAGCTTTTGCAATGGGATTGTAAAAGGTTGTTTTATGCATGTTTGACCTGAGTTTTTGTAGCATTTCCACTGTCGCATTTCCAATCTGACCAGCAGGGCTCACCAGCATGTGGCATTCCGAACGCTTCAAAACAGTGAATCATTTTGCCAGGCAATCGGCTCAAAGCTTTGAAAAGCTTCCTTTCCCCCATCACTGCCCTTTTGTGCTTGGTAAACCTTACAATCACGCTGCTGACCCAAGACTTGAAGTTGTGAACTGGTTTGACGACCACCCGGCTCCAGACATGGACAAAACGGCCAATTCTTTGGGCCACGCTCAAACGCTGGCCCGGCCTGCTGCGTTTCTTCGGAGCAAGGCGCAAAAAGTTTTCTCTTTTTAAACAAACGCATGTAGCTCTGCTGTGAGCAGAGCATCCAAAAATACCAGAAACTCGCAAATGTTCCCCTCCACGGAAATCTTTAGTAAAAGGCGAAAGATTTATGCGTGAATGAAGAGAAACTCGAGCTGTACCCATGAGACGTCGGGACAATGTGCTCCCACGCACATGCCATCATACTCAGCAAGGGTAATGTCTCGTGTAATACAGCCATTTCCATTAGAGGAAGGAGCAAATGTAATAAGAATCTGCCCCATCGCCAGATGACCGCAAACCCTTTATAAGAGGATGTCACTGAAGCCGATGGTACGTCGAAGACCAGTGGTAGTATTCGCATGAGATATTTTTGAACTTCCTGGAAGCTAAACGAACAAACCCTTCATCTCCTTGGATTGCAGGTGGATTCCTCCATAGGACAGGGTGAGCTCCTCTTCCTGCCCTTGGCCAAAATAAAAGGCTTAAATAATAATAACTCCCATAATGGAAAGCATATCCAGTATCAAGTGACTTCTCAGCGGTTGAGCATACAGTGGGGTACCGCTCAGGGACACATCTGTAACAACCAGTCCTCGTTAGTATAGTGGACAGTATCTCCGCCTGTCACGCGGAAGACCGGGGTTCGATTCCCCGACGGGGAGGCCTCTTCTTTATCACGGCCAAACGCCTTGCGTAAGCTCATGCTTTACCGAGGAAGCTGCTGATGAAGCCAACCCGCCGTTCAAGACTCACCTGATGATGGTTAGCTTAGTGCATTTGAAAGATTGTACTTTCAAGAAAGCTTTTGCAATGGGATTGTAAAAGGTTGTTTTATGCATGTTTGGCCTGAGTTTTTGTAGCATTTCCACTGTCGCATTTCCAATCTGACCAGCAGGGCTCACCAGCATGTGGCATTCCGAACGCTTCAAAACAGTGAATCATTTTGCCAGGCAATCGGCTCAAAGCTTTGAAAAGCTTCCTTTCCCCCATCACTGCCCTTTTGTGCTTGGTAAACCTTACAATCACGCTGCTGACCCAAGACTTGAAGTTGTGAACTGGTTTGACGACCACCCGGCTCCAGACATGGACAAAACGGCCAATTCTTTGGGCCACGCTCAAACGCTGGCCCGGCCTGCTGCGTTTCTTCGGAGCAAGGCGCAAAAAGTTTTCTGTTTTTAAACAAACGCATGTAGCTCTGCTGTGAGCAGAGCATCCAAAAATACCAGAAACTCGCAAATGTTCCCCTCCACGGAAATCTTTAGTAAAAGGCGAAAGATTTATGCGTGAATGAAGAGAAACTCGAGCTGTACCCATGAGACGTCGGGACAATGTGCTCCCACGCACATGCCATCATACTCAGCAAGGGTAATGTCTCGTGTAATACAGCCATTTCCATTAGAGGAAGGAGCAAATGTAATAAGAATCTGCCCCATCGCCAGATGACCGCAAACCCTTTATAAGAGGATGTCACTGAAGCCGATGGTACGTCGAAGACCAGTGGTAGTATTCGCATGAGATATTTTTGAACTTCCTGGAAGCTAAACGAACAAACCCTTCATCTCCTTGGATTGCAGGTGGATTCCTCCATAGGACAGGGTGAGCTCCTCTTCCTGCCCTTGGCCAAAATAAAAGGCTTAAATAATAATAACTCCCATAATGGAAAGCATATCCAGTATTAAGTGACTTCGCAGCGGTTGAGCATACAGTGGGGTACCGCTCAGGGACACATCTGTAACAACCAGTCCTCGTTAGTATAGTGGACAGTATCTCCGCCTGTCACGCGGAAGACCGGGGTTCGATTCCCCGACGGGGAGGCCTCTTCTTTATCACGGCCAAACGCCTTGCGTAAGCTCATGCTTTACCGAGGAAGCTGCTGATGAAGCCAACCCGCCGTTCAAGACTCACCTGATGATGGTTAGCTTAGTGCATTTGAAAGATTGTACTTTCAAGAAAGCTTTTGCAATGGGATTGTAAAAGGTTGTTTTATGCATGTTTGGCCTGAGTTTTTGTAGCATTTCCACTGTCGCATTTCCAATCTGACCAGCAGGGCTCACCAGCATGTGGCATTCCGAACGCTTCAAAACAGTGAATCATTTTGCCAGGCAATCGGCTCAAAGCTTTGAAAAGCTTCCTTTCCCCCATCACTGCCCTTTTGTGCTTGGTAAACCTTACAATCACGCTGCTGACCCAAGACTTGAAGTTGTGAACTGGTTTGACGACCACCCGGCTCCAGACATGGACAAAACGGCCAATTCTTTGGGCCACGCTCAAACGCTGGCCCGGCCTGCTGCGTTTCTTCGGAGCAAGGCGCAAAAAGTTTTCTGTTTTTAAACAAACGCATGTAGCTCTGCTGTGAGCAGAGCATCCAAAAATACCAGAAACTCGCAAATGTTCCCCTCCACGGAAATCTTTAGTAAAAGGCGAAAGATTTATGCGTGAATGAAGAGAAACTCTGTACCCATGAGCTGTACCCATGAGACGTCGGGACAATGTGCTCCCACGCACATGCCATCATACTCAGCAAGGGTAATGTCTCGTGTAATACAGCCATTTCCATTAGAGGAAGGAGCAAATGTAATAAGAATCTGCCCCATCGCCAGATGACCGCAAACCCTTTATAAGAGGATGTCACTGAAGCCGATGGTACGTCGAAGACCAGTGGTAGTATTCGCATGAGATATTTTTGAACTTCCTGGAAGCTAAACGAACAAACCCTTCATCTCCTTGGATTGCAGGTGGATTCCTCCATAGGACAGGGTGAGCTCCTCTTCCTGCCCTTGGCCAAAATAAAAGGCTTAAATAATAATAACTCCCATAATGGAAAGCATATCCAGTATTAAGTGACTTCTCAGCGGTTGAGCATACAGTGGGGTACCGCTCAGGGACACATCTGTAACAACCAGTCCTCGTTAGTATAGTGGACAGTATCTCCGCCTGTCACGCGGAAGACCGGGGTTCGATTCCCCGACGGGGAGGCCTCTTCTTTATCACGGCCAAACGCCTTGCGTAAGCTCATGCTTTACCGAGGAAGCTGCTGATGAAGCCAACCCGCCGTTCAAGACTCACCTGATGATGGTTAGCTTAGTGCATTTGAAAGATTGTACTTTCAAGAAAGCTTTTGCAATGGGATTGTAAAAGGTTGTTTTATGCATGTTTGGCCTGAGTTTTTGTAGCATTTCCACTGTCGCATTTCCAATCTGACCAGCAGGGCTCACCAGCATGTGGCATTCCGAACGCTTCAAAACAGTGAATCATTTTGCCAGGCAATCGGCTCAAAGCTTTGAAAAGCTTCCTTTCCCCCATCACTGCCCTTTTGTGCTTGGTAAACCTTACAATCACGCTGCTGACCCAAGACTTGAAGTTGTGAACTGGTTTGACGACCACCCGGCTCCAGACATGGACAAAACGGCCAATTCTTTGGGCCACGCTCAAACGCTGGCCCGGCCTGCTGCGTTTCTTCGGAGCAAGGCGCAAAAAGTTTTCTGTTTTTAAACAAACGCATGTAGCTCTGCTGTGAGCAGAGCATCCAAAAATACCAGAAACTCGCAAATGTTCCCCTCCACGGAAATCTTTAGTAAAAGGCGAAAGATTTATGCGTGAATGAAGAGAAACTCTGTACCCATGAGCTGTACCCATGAGACGTCGGGACAATGTGCTCCCACGCACATGCCATCATACTCAGCAAGGGTAATGTCTCGTGTAATACAGCCATTTCCATTAGAGGAAGGAGCAAATGTAATAAGAATCTGCCCCATCGCCAGATGACCGCAAACCCTTTATAAGAGGATGTCACTGAAGCCGATGGTACGTCGAAGACCAGTGGTAGTATTCGCATGAGATATTTTTGAACTTCCTGGAAGCTAAACGAACAAACCCTTCATCTCCTTGGATTGCAGGTGGATTCCTCCATAGGACAGGGTGAGCTCCTCTTCCTGCCCTTGGCCAAAATAAAAGGCTTAAATAATAATAACTCCCATAATGGAAAGCATATCCAGTATTAAGTGACTTCTCAGCGGTTGAGCATACAGTGGGGTACCGCTCAGGGACACATCTGTAACAACCAGTCCTCGTTAGTATAGTGGACAGTATCTCCGCCTGTCACGCGGAAGACCGGGGTTCGATTCCCCGACGGGGAGGCCTCTTCTTTATCACGGCCAAACGCCTTGCGTAAGCTCATGCTTTACCGAGGAAGCTGCTGATGAAGCCAACCCGCCGTTCAAGACTCACCTGATGATGGTTAGCTTAGTGCATTTGAAAGATTGTACTTTCAAGAAAGCTTTTGCAATGGGATTGTAAAAGGTTGTTTTATGCATGTTTGGCCTGAGTTTTTGTAGCATTTCCACTGTCGCATTTCCAATCTGACCAGCAGGGCTCACCAGCATGTGGCATTCCGAACGCTTCAAAACAGTGAATCATTTTGCCAGGCAATCGGCTCAAAGCTTTGAAAAGCTTCCTTTCCCCCATCACTGCCCTTTTGTGCTTGGTAAACCTTACAATCACGCTGCTGACCCAAGACTTGAAGTTGTGAACTGGTTTGACGACCACCCGGCTCCAGACATGGACAAAACGGCCAATTCTTTGGGCCACGCTCAAACGCTGGCCCGGCCTGCTGCGTTTCTTCGGAGCAAAAAGTTTTCTGTTTTTAAACAAACGCATGTAGCTCTGCTGTGAGCAGAGCATCCAAAAATACCAGAAACTCGCAAATGTTCCCCTCCACGGAAATCTTTAGTAAAAGGCGAAAGATTTATGCGTGAATGAAGAGAAACTCGAGCTGTACCCATGAGACGTCGGGACAATGTGCTCCCACGCACATGCCATCATACTCAGCAAGGGTAATGTCTCGTGTAATACAGCCATTTCCATTAGAGGAAGGAGCAAATGTAATAAGAATCTGCCCCATCGCCAGATGACCGCAAACCCTTTATAAGAGGATGTCACTGAAGCCGATGGTACGTCGAAGACCAGTGGTAGTATTCGCATGAGATATTTTTGAACTTCCTGGAAGCTAAACGAACAAACCCTTCATCTCCTTGGATTGCAGGTGGATTCCTCCATAGGACAGGGTGAGCTCCTCTTCCTGCCCTTGGCCAAAATAAAAGGCTTAAATAATAATAACTCCCATAATGGAAAGCATATCCAGTATTAAGTGACTTCTCAGCGGTTGAGCATACAGTGGGGTACCGCTCAGGGACACATCTGTAACAACCAGTCCTCGTTAGTATAGTGGACAGTATCTCCGCCTGTCACGCGGAAGACCGGGGTTCGATTCCCCGACGGGGAGGCCTCTTCTTTATCACGGCCAAACGCCTTGCGTAAGCTCATGCTTTACCGAGGAAGCTGCTGATGAAGCCAACCCGCCGTTCAAGACTCACCTGATGATGGTTAGCTTAGTGCATTTGAAAGATTGTACTTTCAAGAAAGCTTTTGCAATGGGATTGTAAAAGGTTGTTTTATGCATGTTTGGCCTGAGTTTTTGTAGCATTTCCACTGTCGCATTTCCAATCTGACCAGCAGGGCTCACCAGCATGTGGCATTCCGAACGCTTCAAAACAGTGAATCATTTTGCCAGGCAATCGGCTCAAAGCTTTGAAAAGCTTCCTTTCCCCCATCACTGCCCTTTTGTGCTTGGTAAACCTTACAATCACGCTGCTGACCCAAGACTTGAAGTTGTGAACTGGTTTGACGACCACCCGGCTCCAGACATGGACAAAACGGCCAATTCTTTGGGCCACGCTCAAACGCTGGCCCGGCCTGCTGCGTTTCTTCGGAGCAAAAAGTTTTCTGTTTTTAAACAAACGCATGTAGCTCTGCTGTGAGCAGAGCATCCAAAAATACCAGAAACTCGCAAATGTTCCCCTCCACGGAAATCTTTAGTAAAAGGCGAAAGATTTATGCGTGAATGAAGAGAAACTCGAGCTGTACCCATGAGACGTCGGGACAATGTGCTCCCACGCACATGCCATCATACTCAGCAAGGGTAATGTCTCGTGTAATACAGCCATTTCCATTAGAGGAAGGAGCAAATGTAATAAGAATCTGCCCCATCGCCAGATGACCGCAAACCCTTTATAAGAGGATGTCACTGAAGCCGATGGTACGTCGAAGACCAGTGGTAGTATTCGCATGAGATATTTTTGAACTTCCTGGAAGCTAAACGAACAAACCCTTCATCTCCTTGGATTGCAGGTGGATTCCTCCATAGGACAGGGTGAGCTCCTCTTCCTGCCCTTGGCCAAAATAAAAGGCTTAAATAATAATAACTCCCATAATGGAAAGCATATCCAGTATTAAGTGACTTCTCAGCGGTTGAGCATACAGTGGGGTACCGCTCAGGGACACATCTGTAACAACCAGTCCTCGTTAGTATAGTGGACAGTATCTCCGCCTGTCACGCGGAAGACCGGGGTTCGATTCCCCGACGGGGAGGCCTCTTCTTTATCACGGCCAAACGCCTTGCGTAAGCTCATGCTTTACCGAGGAAGCTGCTGATGAAGCCAACCCGCCGTTCAAGACTCACCTGATGATGGTTAGCTTAGTGCATTTGAAAGATTGTACTTTCAAGAAAGCTTTTGCAATGGGATTGTAAAAGGTTGTTTTATGCATGTTTGGCCTGAGTTTTTGTAGCATTTCCACTGTCGCATTTCCAATCTGACCAGCAGGGCTCACCAGCATGTGGCATTCCGAACGCTTCAAAACAGTGAATCATTTTGCCAGGCAATCGGCTCAAAGCTTTGAAAAGCTTCCTTTCCCCCATCACTGCCCTTTTGTGCTTAGTAAACCTTACAATCACGCTGCTGACCCAAGACTTGGAGTTGTGAACTGGTTTGACGACCACCCGGCTCCAGACATGGACAAAACGGCCAATTCTTTGGGCCACGCTCAAACGCTGGCCCGGCCTGCTGCGTTTCTTCGGAGCAAGGCGCAAAAAGTTTTCTGTTTTTAAACAAACGCATGTAGCTCTGCTGTGAGCAGAGCATCCAAAAATACCAGAAACTCGCAAATGTTCCCCTCCACGGAAATCTTTAGTAAAAGGCGAAAGATTTATGCGTGAATGAAGAGAAACTCGAGCTGTACCCATGAGACGTCGGGACAATGTGCTCCCACGCACATGCCATCATACTCAGCAAGGGTAATGTCTCGTGTAATACAGCCATTTCCATTAGAGGAAGGAGCAAATGTAATAAGAATCTGCCCCATCGCCAGATGACCGCAAACCCTTTATAAGAGGATGTCACTGAAGCCGATGGTACGTCGAAGACCAGTGGTAGTATTCGCATGAGATATTTTTGAACTTCCTGGAAGCTAAACGAACAAACCCTTCATCTCCTTGGATTGCAGGTGGATTCCTCCATAGGACAGGGTGAGCTCCTCTTCCTGCCCTTGGCCAAAATAAAAGGCTTAAATAATAATAACTCCCATAATGGAAAGCATATCCAGTATTAAGTGACTTCTCAGCGGTTGAGCATACAGTGGGGTACCGCTCAGGGACACATCTGTAACAACCAGTCCTCGTTAGTATAGTGGACAGTATCTCCGCCTGTCACGCGGAAGACCGGGGTTCGATTCCCCGACGGGGAGGCCTCTTCTTTATCACGGCCAAACGCCTTGCGTAAGCTCATGCTTTACCGAGGAAGCTGCTGATGAAGCCAACCCGCCGTTCAAGACTCACCTGATGATGGTTAGCTTAGTGCATTTGAAAGATTGTACTTTCAAGAAAGCTTTTGCAATGGGATTGTAAAAGGTTGTTTTATGCATGTTTGGCCTGAGTTTTTGTAGCATTTCCACTGTCGCATTTCCAATCTGACCAGCAGGGCTCACCAGCATGTGGCATTCCGAACGCTTCAAAACAGTGAATCATTTTGCCAGGCAATCGGCTCAAAGCTTTGAAAAGCTTCCTTTCCCCCATCACTGCCCTTTTGTGCTTGGTAAACCTTACAATCACGCTGCTGACCCAAGACTTGAAGTTGTGAACTGGTTTGACGACCACCCGGCTCCAGACATGGACAAAACGGCCAATTCTTTGGGCCACGCTCAAACGCTGGCCCGGCCTGCTGCGTTTCTTCGGAGCAAGGCGCAAAAAGTTTTCTGTTTTTAAACAAACGCATGTAGCTCTGCTGTGAGCAGAGCATCCAAAAATACCAGAAACTCGCAAATGTTCCCCTCCACGGAAATCTTTAGTAAAAGGCGAAAGATTTATGCGTGAATGAAGAGAAACTCGAGCTGTACCCATGAGACGTCGGGACAATGTGCTCCCACGCACATGCCATCATACTCAGCAAGGGTAATGTCTCGTGTAATACAGCCATTTCCATTAGAGGAAGGAGCAAATGTAATAAGAATCTGCCCCATCGCCAGATGACCGCAAACCCTTTATAAGAGGATGTCACTGAAGCCGATGGTACGTCGAAGACCAGTGGTAGTATTCGCATGAGATATTTTTGAACTTCCTGGAAGCTAAACGAACAAACCCTTCATCTCCTTGGATTGCAGGTGGATTCCTCCATAGGACAGGGTGAGCTCCTCTTCCTGCCCTTGGCCAAAATAAAAGGCTTAAATAATAATAACTCCCATAATGGAAAGCATATCCAGTATTAAGTGACTTCTCAGCGGTTGAGCATACAGTGGGGTACCGCTCAGGGACACATCTGTAACAACCAGTCCTCGTTAGTATAGTGGACAGTATCTCCGCCTGTCACGCGGAAGACCGGGGTTCGATTCCCCGACGGGGAGGCCTCTTCTTTATCACGGCCAAACGCCTTGCGTAAGCTCATGCTTTACCGAGGAAGCTGCTGATGAAGCCAACCCGCCGTTCAAGACTCACCTGATGATGGTTAGCTTAGTGCATTTGAAAGATTGTACTTTCAAGAAAGCTTTTGCAATGGGATTGTAAAAGGTTGTTTTATGCATGTTTGGCCTGAGTTTTTGTAGCATTTCCACTGTCGCATTTCCAATCTGACCAGCAGGGCTCACCAGCATGTGGCATTCCGATCGCTTCAAAACAGTGAATCATTTTGCCAGGCAATCGGCTCAAAGCTTTGAAAAGCTTCCTTTCCCCCATCACTGCCCTTTTGTGCTTGGTAAACCTTACAATCACGCTGCTGACCCAAGACTTGAAGTTGTGAACTGGTTTGACGACCACCCGGCTCCAGACATGGACAAAACGGCCAATTCTTTGGGCCACGCTCAAACGCTGGCCCGGCCTGCTGCGTTTCTTCGGAGCAAGGCGCAAAAAGTTTTCTCTTTTTAAACAAACGCATGTAGCTCTGCTGTGAGCAGAGCATCCAAAAATACCAGAAACTCGCAAATGTTCCCCTCCACGGAAATCTTTAGTAAAAGGCGAAAGATTTATGCGTGAATGAAGAGAAACTCGAGCTGTACCCATAAGACGTCGGGACAATGTGCTCCCACGCACATGCCATCATACTCAGCAAGGGTAATGTCTCGTGTAATACAGCCATTTCCATTAGAGGAAGGAGCAAATGTAATAAGAATCTGCCCCATCGCCAGATGACCGCAAACCCTTTATAAGAGGATGTCACTGAAGCCGATGGTACGTCGAAGACCAGTGGTAGTATTCGCATGAGATATTTTTGAACTTCCTGGAAGCTAAACGAACAAACCCTTCATCTCCTTGGATTGCAGGTGGATTCCTCCATAGGACAGGGTGAGCTCCTCTTCCTGCCCTTGGCCAAAATAAAAGGCTTAAATAATAATAACTCCCATAATGGAAAGCATATCCAGTATTAAGTGACTTCTCAGCGGTTGAGCATACAGTGGGGTACCGCTCAGGGACACATCTGTAACAACCAGTCCTCGTTAGTATAGTGGACAGTATCTCCGCCTGTCACGCGGAAGACCGGGGTTCGATTCCCCGACGGGGAGGCCTCTTCTTTATCACGGCCAAACGCCTTGCGTAAGCTCATGCTTTACCGAGGAAGCTGCTGATGAAGCCAACCCGCCGTTCAAGACTCACCTGATGATGGTTAGCTTAGTGCATTTGAAAGATTGTACTTTCAAGAAAGCTTTTGCAATGGGATTGTAAAAGGTTGTGTTATGCATGTTTGGCCTGAGTTTTTGTAGCATTTCCACTGTCGCATTTCCAATCTGACCAGCAGGGCTCACCAGCATGTGGCATTCCGAACGCTTCAAAACAGTGAATCATTTTGCCAGGCAATCGGCTCAAAGCTTTGAAAAGCTTCCTTTCCCCCATCACTGCCCTTTTGTGCTTGGTAAACCTTACAATCACGCTGCTGACCCAAGACTTGAAGTTGTGAACTGGTTTGACGACCACCCGGCTCCAGACATGGACAAAACGGCCAATTCTTTGGGCCACGCTCAAACGCTGGCCCGGCCTGCTGCGTTTCTTCGGAGCAAGGCGCAAAAAGTTTTCTGTTTTTAAACAAACGCATGTAGCTCTGCTGTGAGCAGAGCATCCAAAAATACCAGAAACTCGCAAATGTTCCCCTCCACGGAAATCTTTAGTAAAAGGCGAAAGATTTATGCGTGAATGAAGAGAAACTCGAGCTGTACCCATGAGACGTCGGGACAATGTGCTCCCACGCACATGCCATCATACTCAGCAAGGGTAATGTCTCGTGTAATACAGCCATTTCCATTAGAGGAAGGAGCAAATGTAATAAGAATCTGCCCCATCGCCAGATGACCGCAAACCCTTTATAAGAGGATGTCACTGAAGCCGATGGTACGTCGAAGACCAGTGGTAGTATTCGCATGAGATATTTTTGAACTTCCTGGAAGCTAAACGAACAAACCCTTCATCTCCTTGGATTGCAGGTGGATTCCTCCATAGGACAGGGTGAGCTCCTCTTCCTGCCCTTGGCCAAAATAAAAGGCTTAAATAATAATAACTCCCATAATGGAAAGCATATCCAGTATTAAGTGACTTCTCAGCGGTTGAGCATACAGTGGGGTACCGCTCAGGGACACATCTGTAACAACCAGTCCTCGTTAGTATAGTGGACAGTATCTCCGCCTGTCACGCGGAAGACCGGGGTTCGATTCCCCGACGGGGAGGCCTCTTCTTTATCACGGCCAAACGCCTTGCGTAAGCTCATGCTTTACCGAGGAAGCTGCTGATGAAGCCAACCCGCCGTTCAAGACTCACCTGATGATGGTTAGCTTAGTGCATTTGAAAGATTGTACTTTCAAGAAAGCTTTTGCAATGGGATTGTAAAAGGTTGTTTTATGCATGTTTGGCCTGAGTTTTTGTAGCATTTCCACTGTCGCATTTCCAATCTGACCAGCAGGGCTCACCAGCATGTGGCATTCCGAACGCTTCAAAACAGTGAATCATTTTGCCAGGCAATCGGCTCAAAGCTTTGAAAAGCTTCCTTTCCCCCATCACTGCCCTTTTGTGCTTGGTAAACCTTACAATCACGCTGCTGACCCAAGACTTGGAGTTGTGAACTGGTTTGACGACCACCCGGCTCCAGACATGGACAAAACGGCCAATTCTTTGGGCCACGCTCAAACGCTGGCCCGGCCTGCTGCGTTTCTTCGGAGCAAGGCGCAAAAAGTTTTCTGTTTTTAAACAAACGCATGTAGCTCTGCTGTGAGCAGAGCATCCAAAAATACCAGAAACTCGCAAATGTTCCCCTCCACGGAAATCTTTAGTAAAAGGCGAAAGATTTATGCGTGAATGAAGAGAAACTCGAGCTGTACCCATGAGACGTCGGGACAATGTGCTCCCACGCACATGCCATCATACTCAGCAAGGGTAATGTCTCGTGTAATACAGCCATTTCCATTAGAGGAAGGAGCAAATGTAATAAGAATCTGCCCCATCGCCAGATGACCGCAAACCCTTTATAAGAGGATGTCACTGAAGCCGATGGTACGTCGAAGACCAGTGGTAGTATTCGCATGAGATATTTTTGAACTTCCTGGAAGCTAAACGAACAAACCCTTCATCTCCTTGGATTGCAGGTGGATTCCTCCATAGGACAGGGTGAGCTCCTCTTCCTGCCCTTGGCCAAAATAAAAGGCTTAAATAATAATAACTCCCATAATGGAAAGCATATCCAGTATTAAGTGACTTCTCAGCGGTTGAGCATACAGTGGGGTACCGCTCAGGGACACATCTGTAACAACCAGTCCTCGTTAGTATAGTGGACAGTATCTCCGCCTGTCACGCGGAAGACCGGGGTTCTATTCCCCGACGGGGAGGCCTCTTCTTTATCACGGCCAAACGCCTTGCGTAAGCTCATGCTTTACCGAGGAAGCTGCTGATGAAGCCAACCCGCCGTTCAAGACTCACCTGATGATGGTTAGCTTAGTGCATTTGAAAGATTGTACTTTCAAGAAAGCTTTTGCAATGGGATTGTAAAAGGTTGTTTTATGCATGTTTGGCCTGAGTTTTTGTAGCATTTCCACTGTCGCATTTCCAATCTGACCAGCAGGGCTCACCAGCATGTGGCATTCCGAACGCTTCAAAACAGTGAATCATTTTGCCAGGCAATCGGCTCTAAGCTTTGAAAAGCTTCCTTTCCCCCATCACTGCCCTTTTGTGCTTGGTAAACCTTACAATCACGCTGCTGACCCAAGACTTGAAGTTGTGAACTGGTTTGACGACCACCCGGCTCCAGACATGGACAAAACGGCCAATTCTTTGGGCCACGCTCAAACGCTGGCCCGGCCTGCTGCGTTTCTTCGGAGCAAGGCGCAAAAAGTTTTCTCTTTTTAAACAAACGCATGTAGCTCTGCTGTGAGCAGAGCATCCAAAAATACCAGAAACTCGCAAATGTTCCCCTCCACGGAAATCTTTAGTAAAAGGCGAAAGATTTATGCGTGAATGAAGAGAAACTCTGTACCCATGAGCTGTACCCATGAGACGTCGGGACAATGTGCTCCCACGCACATGCCATCATACTCAGCAAGGGTAATGTCTCGTGTAATACAGCCATTTCCATTAGAGGAAGGAGCAAATGTAATAAGAATCTGCCCCATCGCCAGATGACCGCAAACCCTTTATAAGAGGATGTCACTGAAGCCGATGGTACGTCGAAGACCAGTGGTAGTATTCGCATGAGATATTTTTGAACTTCCTGGAAGCTAAACGAACAAACCCTTCATCTCCTTGGATTGCAGGTGGATTCCTCCATAGGACAGGGTGAGCTCCTCTTCCTGCCCTTGGCCAAAATAAAAGGCTTAAATAATAATAACTCCCATAATGGAAAGCATATCCAGTATTAAGTGACTTCTCAGCGGTTGAGCATACAGTGGGGTACCGCTCAGGGACACATCTGTAACAACCAGTCCTCGTTAGTATAGTGGACAGTATCTCCGCCTGTCACGCGGAAGACCGGGGTTCGATTCCCCGACGGGGAGGCCTCTTCTTTATCACGGCCAAACGCCTTGCGTAAGCTCATGCTTTACCGAGGAAGCTGCTGATGAAGCCAACCCGCCGTTCAAGACTCACCTGATGATGGTTAGCTTAGTGCATTTGAAAGATTGTACTTTCAAGAAAGCTTTTGCAATGGGATTGTAAAAGGTTGTTTTATGCATGTTTGGCCTGAGTTTTTGTAGCATTTCCACTGTCGCATTTCCAATCTGACCAGCAGGGCTCACCAGCATGTGGCATTCCGAACGCTTCAAAACAGTGAATCATTTTGCCAGGCAATCGGCTCAAAGCTTTGAAAAGCTTCCTTTCCCCCATCACTGCCCTTTTGTGCTTGGTAAACCTTACAATCACGCTGCTGACCCAAGACTTGAAGTTGTGAACTGGTTTGACGACCACCCGGCTCCAGACATGGACAAAACGGCCAATTCTTTGGGCCACGCTCAAACGCTGGCCCGGCCTGCTGCGTTTCTTCGGAGCAAAAAGTTTTCTGTTTTTAAACAAACGCATGTAGCTCTGCTGTGAGCAGAGCATCCAAAAATACCAGAAACTCGCAAATGTTCCCCTCCACGGAAATCTTTAGTAAAAGGCGAAAGATTTATGCGTGAATGAAGAGAAACTCGAGCTGTACCCATGAGACGTCGGGACAATGTGCTCCCACGCACATGCCATCATACTCAGCAAGGGTAATGTCTCGTGTAATACAGCCATTTCCATTAGAGGAAGGAGCAAATGTAATAAGAATCTGCCCCATCGCCAGATGACCGCAAACCCTTTATAAGAGGATGTCACTGAAGCCGATGGTACGTCGAAGACCAGTGGTAGTATTCGCATGAGATATTTTTGAACTTCCTGGAAGCTAAACGAACAAACCCTTCATCTCCTTGGATTGCAGGTGGATTCCTCCATAGGACAGGGTGAGCTCCTCTTCCTGCCCTTGGCCAAAATAAAAGGCTTAAATAATAATAACTCCCATAATGGAAAGCATATCCAGTATTAAGTGACTTCTCAGCGGTTGAGCATACAGTGGGGTACCGCTCAGGGACACATCTGTAACAACCAGTCCTCGTTAGTATAGTGGACAGTATCTCCGCCTGTCACGCGGAAGACCGGGGTTCGATTCCCCGACGGGGAGGCCTCTTCTTTATCACGGCCAAACGCCTTGCGTAAGCTCATGCTTTACCGAGGAAGCTGCTGATGAAGCCAACCCGCCGTTCAAGACTCACCTGATGATGGTTAGCTTAGTGCATTTGAAAGATTGTACTTTCAAGAAAGCTTTTGCAATGGGATTGTAAAAGGTTGTTTTATGCATGTTTGGCCTGAGTTTTTGTAGCATTTCCACTGTCGCATTTCCAATCTGACCAGCAGGGCTCACCAGCATGTGGCATTCCGAACGCTTCAAAACAGTGAATCATTTTGCCAGGCAATCGGCTCAAAGCTTTGAAAAGCTTCCTTTCCCCCATCACTGCCCTTTTGTGCTTAGTAAACCTTACAATCACGCTGCTGACCCAAGACTTGGAGTTGTGAACTGGTTTGACGACCACCCGGCTCCAGACATGGACAAAACGGCCAATTCTTTGGGCCACGCTCAAACGCTGGCCCGGCCTGCTGCGTTTCTTCGGAGCAAGGCGCAAAAAGTTTTCTGTTTTTAAACAAACGCATGTAGCTCTGCTGTGAGCAGAGCATCCAAAAATACCAGAAACTCGCAAATGTTCCCCTCCACGGAAATCTTTAGTAAAAGGCGAAAGATTTATGCGTGAATGAAGAGAAACTCGAGCTGTACCCATGAGACGTCGGGACAATGTGCTCCCACGCACATGCCATCATACTCAGCAAGGGTAATGTCTCGTGTAATACAGCCATTTCCATTAGAGGAAGGAGCAAATGTAATAAGAATCTGCCCCATCGCCAGATGACCGCAAACCCTTTATAAGAGGATGTCACTGAAGCCGATGGTACGTCGAAGACCAGTGGTAGTATTCGCATGAGATATTTTTGAACTTCCTGGAAGCTAAACGAACAAACCCTTCATCTCCTTGGATTGCAGGTGGATTCCTCCATAGGACAGGGTGAGCTCCTCTTCCTGCCCTTGGCCAAAATAAAAGGCTTAAATAATAATAACTCCCATAATGGAAAGCATATCCAGTATTAAGTGACTTCCCAGCGGTTGAGCATACAGTGGGGTACCGCTCAGGGACACATCTGTAACAACCAGTCCTCGTTAGTATAGTGGACAGTATCTCCGCCTGTCACGCGGAAGACCGGGGTTCGATTCCCCGACGGGGAGGCCTCTTCTTTATCACGGCCAAACGCCTTGCGTAAGCTCATGCTTTACCGAGGAAGCTGCTGATGAAGCCAACCCGCCGTTCAAGACTCACCTGATGATGGTTAGCTTAGTGCATTTGAAAGATTGTACTTTCAAGAAAGCTTTTGCAATGGGATTGTAAAAGGTTGTTTTATGCATGTTTGGCCTGAGTTTTTGTAGCATTTCCACTGTCGCATTTCCAATCTGACCAGCAGGGCTCACCAGCATGTGGCATTCCGAACGCTTCAAAACAGTGAATCATTTTGCCAGGCAATCGGCTCAAAGCTTTGAAAAGCTTCCTTTCCCCCATCACTGCCCTTTTGTGCTTGGTAAACCTTACAATCACGCTGCTGACCCAAGACTTGAAGTTGTGAACTGGTTTGACGACCACCCGGCTCCAGACATGGACAAAACGGCCAATTCTTTGGGCCACGCTCAAACGCTGGCCCGGCCTGCTGCGTTTCTTCGGAGCAAGGCGCAAAAAGTTTTCTGTTTTTAAACAAACGCATGTAGCTCTGCTGTGAGCAGAGCATCCAAAAATACCAGAAACTCGCAAATGTTCCCCTCCACGGAAATCTTTAGTAAAAGGCGAAAGATTTATGCGTGAATGAAGAGAAACTCGAGCTGTACCCATGAGACGTCGGGACAATGTGCTCCCACGCACATGCCATCATACTCAGCAAGGGTAATGTCTCGTGTAATACAGCCATTTCCATTAGAGGAAGGAGCAAATGTAATAAGAATCTGCCCCATCGCCAGATGACCGCAAACCCTTTATAAGAGGATGTCACTGAAGCCGATGGTACGTCGAAGACCAGTGGTAGTATTCGCATGAGATATTTTTGAACTTCCTGGAAGCTAAACGAACAAACCCTTCATCTCCTTGGATTGCAGGTGGATTCCTCCATAGGACAGGGTGAGCTCCTCTTCCTGCCCTTGGCCAAAATAAAAGGCTTAAATAATAATAACTCCCATAATGGAAAGCATATCCAGTATTAAGTGACTTCTCAGCGGTTGAGCATACAGTGGGGTACCGCTCAGGGACACATCTGTAACAACCAGTCCTCGTTAGTATAGTGGACAGTATCTCCGCCTGTCACGCGGAAGACCGGGGTTCGATTCCCCGACGGGGAGGCCTCTTCTTTATCACGGCCAAACGCCTTGCGTAAGCTCATGCTTTACCGAGGAAGCTGCTGATGAAGCCAACCCGCCGTTCAAGACTCACCTGATGATGGTTAGCTTAGTGCATTTGAAAGATTGTACTTTCAAGAAAGCTTTTGCAATGGGATTGTAAAAGGTTGTTTTATGCATGTTTGGCCTGAGTTTTTGTAGCATTTCCACTGTCGCATTTCCAATCTGACCAGCAGGGCTCACCAGCATGTGGCATTCCGAACGCTTCAAAACAGTGAATCATTTTGCCAGGCAATCGGCTCAAAGCTTTGAAAAGCTTCCTTTCCCCCATCACTGCCCTTTTGTGCTTGGTAAACCTTACAATCACGCTGCTGACCCAAGACTTGGAGTTGTGAACTGGTTTGACGACCACCCGGCTCCAGACATGGACAAAACGGCCAATTCTTTGGGCCACGCTCAAACGCTGGCCCGGCCTGCTGCGTTTCTTCGGAGCAAGGCGCAAAAAGTTTTCTGTTTTTAAACAAACGCATGTAGCTCTGCTGTGAGCAGAGCATCCAAAAATACCAGAAACTCGCAAATGTTCCCCTCCACGGAAATCTTTAGTAAAAGGCGAAAGATTTATGCGTGAATGAAGAGAAACTCGAGCTGTACCCATGAGACGTCGGGACAATGTGCTCCCACGCACATGCCATCATACTCAGCAAGGGTAATGTCTTGTGTAATACAGCCATTTCCATTAGAGGAAGGAGCAAATGTAATAAGAATCTGCCCCATCGCCAGATGACCGCAAACCCTTTATAAGAGGATGTCACTGAAGCCGATGGTACGTCGAAGACCAGTGGTAGTATTCGCATGAGATATTTTTGAACTTCCTGGAAGCTAAACGAACAAACCCTTCATCTCCTTGGATTGCAGGTGGATTCCTCCATAGGACAGGGTGAGCTCCTCTTCCTGCCCTTGGCCAAAATAAAAGGCTTAAATAATAATAACTCCCATAATGGAAAGCATATCCAGTATTAAGTGACTTCTCAGCGGTTGAGCATACAGTGGGGTACCGCTCAGGGACACATCTGTGACAACCAGTCCTCGTTAGTATAGTGGACAGTATCTCCGCCTGTCACGCGGAAGACCGGGGTTCTATTCCCCGACGGGGAGGCCTCTTCTTTATCACGGCCAAACGCCTTGCGTAAGCTCATGCTTTACCGAGGAAGCTGCTGATGAAGCCAACCCGCCGTTCAAGACTCACCTGATGATGGTTAGCTTAGTGCATTTGAAAGATTGTACTTTCAAGAAAGCTTTTGCAATGGGATTGTAAAAGGTTGTTTTATGCATGTTTGGCCTGAGTTTTTGTAGCATTTCCACTGTCGCATTTCCAATCTGACCAGCAGGGCTCACCAGCATGTGGCATTCCGAACGCTTCAAAACAGTGAATCATTTTGCCAGGCAATCGGCTCAAAGCTTTGAAAAGCTTCCTTTCCCCCATCACTGCCCTTTTGTGCTTGGTAAACCTTACAATCACGCTGCTGACCCAAGACTTGAAGTTGTGAACTGGTTTGACGACCACCCGGCTCCAGACATGGACAAAACGGCCAATTCTTTGGGCCACGCTCAAACGCTGGCCCGGCCTGCTGCGTTTCTTCGGAGCAAGGCGCAAAAAGTTTTCTGTTTTTAAACAAACGCATGTAGCTCTGCTGTGAGCAGAGCATCCAAAAATACCAGAAACTCGCAAATGTTCCCCTCCACGGAAATCTTTAGTAAAAGGCGAAAGATTTATGCGTGAATGAAGAGAAACTCGAGCTGTACCCATGAGACGTCGGGACAATGTGCTCCCACGCACATGCCATCATACTCAGCAAGGGTAATGTCTCGTGTAATACAGCCATTTCCATTAGAGGAAGGAGCAAATGTAATAAGAATCTGCCCCATCGCCAGATGACCGCAAACCCTTTATAAGAGGATGTCACTGAAGCCGATGGTACGTCGAAGACCAGTGGTAGTATTCGCATGAGATATTTTTGAACTTCCTGGAAGCTAAACGAACAAACCCTTCATCTCCTTGGATTGCAGGTGGATTCCTCCATAGGACAGGGTGAGCTCCTCTTCCTGCCCTTGGCCAAAATAAAAGGCTTAAATAATAATAACTCCCATAATGGAAAGCATATCCAGTATTAAGTGACTTCTCAGCGGTTGAGCATACAGTGGGGTACCGCTCAGGGACACATCTGTAACAACCAGTCCTCGTTAGTATAGTGGACAGTATCTCCGCCTGTCACGCGGAAGACCGGGGTTCGATTCCCCGACGGGGAGGCCTCTTCTTTATCACGGCCAAACGCCTTGCGTAAGCTCATGCTTTACCGAGGAAGCTGCTGATGAAGCCAACCCGCCGTTCAAGACTCACCTGATGATGGTTAGCTTAGTGCATTTGAAAGATTGTACTTTCAAGAAAGCTTTTGCAATGGGATTGTAAAAGGTTGTTTTATGCATGTTTGGCCTGAGTTTTTGTAGCATTTCCACTGTCGCATTTCCAATCTGACCAGCAGGGCTCACCAGCATGTGGCATTCCGATCGCTTCAAAACAGTGAATCATTTTGCCAGGCAATCGGCTCAAAGCTTTGAAAAGCTTCCTTTCCCCCATCACTGCCCTTTTGTGCTTGGTAAACCTTACAATCACGCTGCTGACCCAAGACTTGAAGTTGTGAACTGGTTTGACGACCACCCGGCTCCAGACATGGACAAAACGGCCAATTCTTTGGGCCACGCTCAAACGCTGGCCCGGCCTGCTGCGTTTCTTCGGAGCAAGGCGCAAAAAGTTTTCTCTTTTTAAACAAACGCATGTAGCTCTGCTGTGAGCAGAGCATCCAAAAATACCAGAAACTCGCAAATGTTCCCCTCCACGGAAATCTTTAGTAAAAGGCGAAAGATTTATGCGTGAATGAAGAGAAACTCGAGCTGTACCCATAAGACGTCGGGACAATGTGCTCCCACGCACATGCCATCATACTCAGCAAGGGTAATGTCTCGTGTAATACAGCCATTTCCATTAGAGGAAGGAGCAAATGTAATAAGAATCTGCCCCATCGCCAGATGACCGCAAACCCTTTATAAGAGGATGTCACTGAAGCCGATGGTACGTCGAAGACCAGTGGTAGTATTCGCATGAGATATTTTTGAACTTCCTGGAAGCTAAACGAACAAACCCTTCATCTCCTTGGATTGCAGGTGGATTCCTCCATAGGACAGGGTGAGCTCCTCTTCCTGCCCTTGGCCAAAATAAAAGGCTTAAATAATAATAACTCCCATAATGGAAAGCATATCCAGTATTAAGTGACTTCTCAGCGGTTGAGCATACAGTGGGGTACCGCTCAGGGACACATCTGTAACAACCAGTCCTCGTTAGTATAGTGGACAGTATCTCCGCCTGTCACGCGGAAGACCGGGGTTCGATTCCCCGACGGGGAGGCCTCTTCTTTATCACGGCCAAACGCCTTGCGTAAGCTCATGCTTTACCGAGGAAGCTGCTGATGAAGCCAACCCGCCGTTCAAGACTCACCTGATGATGGTTAGCTTAGTGCATTTGAAAGATTGTACTTTCAAGAAAGCTTTTGCAATGGGATTGTAAAAGGTTGTGTTATGCATGTTTGGCCTGAGTTTTTGTAGCATTTCCACTGTCGCATTTCCAATCTGACCAGCAGGGCTCACCAGCATGTGGCATTCCGAACGCTTCAAAACAGTGAATCATTTTGCCAGGCAATCGGCTCAAAGCTTTGAAAAGCTTCCTTTCCCCCATCACTGCCCTTTTGTGCTTGGTAAACCTTACAATCACGCTGCTGACCCAAGACTTGAAGTTGTGAACTGGTTTGACGACCACCCGGCTCCAGACATGGACAAAACGGCCAATTCTTTGGGCCACGCTCAAACGCTGGCCCGGCCTGCTGCGTTTCTTCGGAGCAAGGCGCAAAAAGTTTTCTGTTTTTAAACAAACGCATGTAGCTCTGCTGTGAGCAGAGCATCCAAAAATACCAGAAACTCGCAAATGTTCCCCTCCACGGAAATCTTTAGTAAAAGGCGAAAGATTTATGCGTGAATGAAGAGAAACTCGAGCTGTACCCATGAGACGTCGGGACAATGTGCTCCCACGCACATGCCATCATACTCAGCAAGGGTAATGTCTCGTGTAATACAGCCATTTCCATTAGAGGAAGGAGCAAATGTAATAAGAATCTGCCCCATCGCCAGATGACCGCAAACCCTTTATAAGAGGATGTCACTGAAGCCGATGGTACGTCGAAGACCAGTGGTAGTATTCGCATGAGATATTTTTGAACTTCCTGGAAGCTAAACGAACAAACCCTTCATCTCCTTGGATTGCAGGTGGATTCCTCCATAGGACAGGGTGAGCTCCTCTTCCTGCCCTTGGCCAAAATAAAAGGCTTAAATAATAATAACTCCCATAATGGAAAGCATATCCAGTATTAAGTGACTTCTCAGCGGTTGAGCATACAGTGGGGTACCGCTCAGGGACACATCTGTAACAACCAGTCCTCGTTAGTATAGTGGACAGTATCTCCGCCTGTCACGCGGAAGACCGGGGTTCGATTCCCCGACGGGGAGGCCTCTTCTTTATCACGGCCAAACGCCTTGCGTAAGCTCATGCTTTACCGAGGAAGCTGCTGATGAAGCCAACCCGCCGTTCAAGACTCACCTGATGATGGTTAGCTTAGTGCATTTGAAAGATTGTACTTTCAAGAAAGCTTTTGCAATGGGATTGTAAAAGGTTGTTTTATGCATGTTTGGCCTGAGTTTTTGTAGTATTTCCACTGTCGCATTTCCAATCTGACCAGCAGGGCTCACCAGCATGTGGCATTCCGAACGCTTCAAAACAGTGAATCATTTTGCCAGGCAATCGGCTCAAAGCTTTGAAAAGCTTCCTTTCCCCCATCACTGCCCTTTTGTGCTTGGTAAACCTTACAATCACGCTGCTGACCCAAGACTTGAAGTTGTGAACTGGTTTGACGACCACCCGGCTCCAGACATGGACAAAAGCGCCAATTCTTTGGGCCACGCTCAAACGCTGGCCCGGCCTGCTGCGTTTCTTCGGAGCAAGGCGCAAAAAGTTTTCTGTTTTTAAACAAACGCATGTAGCTCTGCTGTGAGCAGAGCATCCAAAAATACCAGAAACTCGCAAATGTTCCCCTCCACGGAAATCTTTAGTAAAAGGCGAAAGATTTATGCGTGAATGAAGAGAAACTCTGTACCCATGAGCTGTACCCATGAGACGTCGGGACAATGTGCTCCCACGCACATGCCATCATACTCAGCAAGGGTAATGTCTCGTGTAATACAGCCATTTCCATTAGAGGAAGGAGCAAATGTAATAAGAATCTGCCCCATCGCCAGATGACCGCAAACCCTTTATAAGAGGATGTCACTGAAGCCGATGGTACGTCGAAGACCAGTGGTAGTATTCGCATGAGATATTTTTGAACTTCCTGGAAGCTAAACGAACAAACCCTTCATCTCCTTGGATTGCAGGTGGATTCCTCCATAGGACAGGGTGAGCTCCTCTTCCTGCCCTTGGCCAAAATAAAAGGCTTAAATAATAATAACTCCCATAATGGAAAGCATATCCAGTATTAAGTGACTTCTCAGCGGTTGAGCATACAGTGGGGTACCGCTCAGGGACACATCTGTAACAACCAGTCCTCGTTAGTATAGTGGACAGTATCTCCGCCTGTCACGCGGAAGACCGGGGTTCTATTCCCCGACGGGGAGGCCTCTTCTTTATCACGGCCAAACGCCTTGCGTAAGCTCATGCTTTACCGAGGAAGCTGCTGATGAAGCCAACCCGCCGTTCAAGACTCACCTGATGATGGTTAGCTTAGTGCATTTGAAAGATTGTACTTTCAAGAAAGCTTTTGCAATGGGATTGTAAAAGGTTGTTTTATGCATGTTTGGCCTGAGTTTTTGTAGCATTTCCACTGTCGCATTTCCAATCTGACCAGCAGGGCTCACCAGCATGTGGCATTCCGAACGCTTCAAAACAGTGAATCATTTTGCCAGGCAATCGGCTCTAAGCTTTGAAAAGCTTCCTTTCCCCCATCACTGCCCTTTTGTGCTTGGTAAACCTTACAATCACGCTGCTGACCCAAGACTTGAAGTTGTGAACTGGTTTGACGACCACCCGGCTCCAGACATGGACAAAACGGCCAATTCTTTGGGCCACGCTCAAACGCTGGCCCGGCCTGCTGCGTTTCTTCGGAGCAAGGCGCAAAAAGTTTTCTCTTTTTAAACAAACGCATGTAGCTCTGCTGTGAGCAGAGCATCCAAAAATACCAGAAACTCGCAAATGTTCCCCTCCACGGAAATCTTTAGTAAAAGGCGAAAGATTTATG